>NC_091314.1:41872946-41877946 GCF_038502225.1 Cherax quadricarinatus | reverse complement strand
ACGGGAAATCTTGTCACTAACCTACTGGAGTTCTATGACATGGTGACAGCAGTAAGACAAGAGAGAGAGGGGTGGGTGGATTGCATTTTCTTGGACTGCAAGAAAGTGTTTGACACAGTTCCACACAGGAGATTAGTGCAAAAACTGGAGGACCAAGCAGGGATAACAGGGAAGGCACTACAATGGATCAGGGAATACTTGTCAGGAAGACAGCAGCGAGTCATGGTACGTGGAGAGGTGTCAGAGTGGGCACCTGTGACCAGCGGGGTCCCACAGGGGTCAGTCCTAGGACCAGTGCTGTTTCTGGTATTTGTGAACGACATGACGGAAGGAATAGAATCCGAAGTGTCCCTGTTTGCAGATGACGTGAAGTTGATGAAGAATTCATTCGATTGAAGACCAGGCAGAACTACAAAGGGATCTGGACAGGCTGCAGACCTGGTCCAGTAATTGGCTACTGGAGTTCAATCCCACCAAGTGCAAAGTCATGGAGATTGGGGAAGGGCAAAGAAGACTGCAGACAGAGTACAGTCTAGGGGGCCAGAGACTACAAACCTCACTCAAGGAAAAAGATCTTGGGGTGAGTATAACACCAGGCACATCTCCTGAAGCGCACATCAACCGAATAACTGCTGCAGCATATGGGCGCCTTGCAAACCTCAGAACAGCATTCCGACATCTTAATAAGGAATCGTTCAGGACCCTGTACACCGTGTACGTTAGGCCCATATTGGAGTATGCAGCACCAGTTTGGAACCCACACCTAGCCAAGCACGTAAAGAAACTAGAGAAAGTGCAAAGGTTTGCAACAAGACTAGTCCCAGAGCTAAAAGGTATGTCCTACGAGGAGAGGTTAAGGGAAATCAACCTGACGACACTGGAGGACAGGAGAGATAGGGGGAACATGATAACGACATACAAAATACTGAGAGGAATTGACAAGGCGGACAAAGACAGGATGTTCCAGAGATGGGACACAGCAACAAGGGGACACAGTTGGAAGTTGAAGAGACAGATGAATCACAGGGATGTTAGGAAGTATTTCTTCAGCCACAGAGTAGTCAGTAGGTGGAATAGTTTGGGAAGCGATGTAGTAGAGGCAGGATCCATACATAGCTTTAAGCAGAGGTATGATAAAGCTCACGGTTCAGGGAGAGTGACCTAGTAGCGATCAGTGAAGAGGCGGGGCCAGGAGCTCGGACTCGACCCCTGCAACCTCAACTAGGTGAGTACAACTAGGTGAGTACACACACACACACACACACACACACACACACACACGCACACACACACACACATGCACACATGCACACACACATGCACACACAGCTAGGACTCGACCACTGCAACCTCAACTAGGTGAGTTCACACACACACATACACACAATTAGAGGAAGTGCAAAGGTTTGTAACAAAGTTAGTTCCAGAGCTAAGAGAAATGTCCTACAAAGAAAGGTTACGGGAAATTGGCCTGACGACACTGGAGGACAGGAGGGTCAGGGGAGACATGATAACATACAAAATACTGCGTGGAATAGACAAGGTGGACGGAGACAGGATGTTCCAGAGAGGAGAGACAGAAATAAGGGGTCACAGTTGGAAGTTGAAGACCCAGATGAGTCAAAGGGATGTTAGGAAGTATTTCTTCAGTCATAGAGTAGTCAGGAAGTGGAATAGCCTAGCAAGTTAGGTAGTGGAGGCAGGAACCATACATAGCTTTAAGATGAGGTAAGATTAAGCTCATGGAGCAGGGAGAGAGAGGGCCTAGTAGCACTCAGTGAAAAGGCAGGGCCAGGAGCCGAGTCTCGACCCCTTCAACCACAATTAGGTGAGTATACACACACGCACATGCATGCACATGTACACACACATGCACACACACATGCACACACGCACACGCGCACTCTCACACACGCACACACATGCACACACATGCACACACATACACACACACACACACACACACCACACACACATGCACACACACGCACACACACATGCATGCACATACAACAGGCCAAGTGTCTAATCGACATGTGCCTAGGACCAAATGGTAACTAACACACACACACACACACACACACACACACACACACACACACACACGTCTCAATAAGGAATCGTACACCGTGAATGTCAGGCCTATATTGGAGTATGAAGATATATAATATGCTGAGAGGAATTGACATGGTGGACAGAGACAGGACGTTCCAGAGATGGGACACAGAAACAAGGGGACACAATTGGAAGTTAAAGACTCAGACGAATCACAAAGATGTTAGAAAGTATTTCTTCAGTTACAGGGTGGTCAGGAAGTGGAATAGTCTGTGAAGTGATGTAGTGGAGGGAGGATCCATACGTAGCTTTAAGAAGAAGTACGATAAAGCTCATGGATCAAGAAGAGTACCCTAGTAGCGACCAGTGAAGAGGCGGGCCAAGAGCTGTGACTCAACCCCTGCAACCACTAGGTGAGTAACACACACACACACACACACACACACAGTAGGAAGCAACGCATCAATGGCAGGAACTAATTCATATCAGAGGCTGCTCAGGGAAGTGCAGTGGGAGGACGAAAGGGAGAGAGCAGTTTTTGTCCATGGGCTCCAAGAAGTAGATGGGAAAACTTACGAGGTAAGGAAACAAGAGGAGAAAAAAACGATTGAAAGCATCATTAAAGCAATAGGAGTGGACGACATTACCCATCTGACAAATTTTCGGAGAATTGGGTGGTTTCTGAGAGGAAAAAAGCATCCAGTCAAAGTGATTTTCAAGGCAGAGTTAGCTCAAAACCGGATCCAGCAAGAGAAAGTGTGCCTAAGGGACAATCAGGAGTTCTGGAATGTGTACCTCGACCGAGACAGAACACAAGAAGAAAAGATGATACTGAAAGAGAGGGTGCAATGTTGCAAGGAGGAATGGGATGCAAGGAAGGTCGGGAGCAGGAGAAATGAGGCCCAGGTGTAAGAACAAACACAACCCCGTCCAGTACCACCCACAGAAGGAACACAACCATGGCAGTCCCAAAGCAGTCAAACAACGTAGCCCAAAATCCACTCACTGTACCCTCTGTCCCCATCCCCCTCAGCACAAACCCCACCCCCACAGAAACCCAATGTAACCCACACATCTCCATCAGCACAAACCCCAACCCTGCAGTAAACCACACATCCCTCTCAGCTAAAACCCCACACCCACACCCACAGAAACCCACAGTAACTCACACAATGTACCCTCTCCCCCCATCTCCCTCACCACAAACCCCACCCTCACAGTAACCCGCAGTAACCCACACACTGTACCCTCTATCCCCAGCCCCCTCACCACAACCCCCACCCCCACTGAAACCCCCCATAGGCCCTCTGCCCCCACCCCCCGCCAGAGACCCCACCCCCACAGCAACTCCCTATAGGCCCCTGCCAGGGCACCTACTCCCCCTAGCCAACCTTGCTCCCCAGACCACAGTTATAAAAAAGAAGTTGAAGGTTTGGTACACGAATGCAGATGGAATAACGAATAAAGGTGAGGAGTGGCATGAAAGAATCAAGGAGATGTCCCCAGACGTCATAGCAGTCACAGAAACAAAACTCCCAGGTACAATAACAGATGCAATTTTCCCACCCAGATATCAGATCCTGAGGAAGAATAGAGGGAGCAGAGGCGGAGGAGGGGTTGCACTGCTAATTAAAAACCAGTGGGGTTATTAAGAAATGGAAGGAATATACGAGATTGGAGAAAAGGATTACATAGGTACAGTTCAGTCAGGGGAACACAAGGTAGTCATTGCAGTGATGTATAACCCACCACAGAACTGTGGGAGGCCAAGAGAGGATTATGATGAATGCAACAAAGCAATGGTGGACACACTAGCTGAGGTGGCAAGAAGGGCTCACTCGAGTAGAGCGAAGTTACTGGTCATGGGCTACTTCAACCACAGGGAGATTGGTTGGGAAAACCTGGAGCCACATGGGCATCCCGAAACATGGAGAGCCAAGATGATGGACATGGTGCTGGCAAACCTCATCCACCAACATGTTAGGGACACTACCAGAGAGAGAGGGGAGGATGCACCAGCAAGATTGGACCTTGTGTTCACCCTGAGTAGCTCAAACATTGAGGACACCACATATGAAAGGCCCCTTGGAGCTAGTGACCACGTGGTTCTAAGCTTTGAATACAACGTGGAGCTAAAAGTGGAGAGGGTAACAGGAGTAGAAAGGGAAAAAAACAAACTATAAAAAGGGGGACTACACAGGAATAAGGACCTTCCTGCCGGAGGTTCAGTGGGAACAGGAATTGGTAGAAAAATCAGTAAACGAAATGATGGACTTCGTAACAACAAAATGCAAGGATGCAGAGGAAAGGTTTGTTCAAAAGAGTAACAGAAATAATGGGAAAGACAGAACGAGCCCTTGGTTTACCCGAAGGTGTAGAGAGGCAAAAATTAAAGTGCTCTAGAGAAAGGAAAAAGTACAGAAGACAAAGGACTCAGGAAAATAGAGATTAGTGGACGAGCCAGAAACGAGTATGCACAGATAAGGAGGGAGGCCCAGTGGCAGTACGAAAACGACATAGCATCGACACACGCACACATTCATCCAACAAAAGTCAAGTCTGATCCAAAACTGCTTTACAGCCACATCAGGTGGAAGACAACAGTCAAAGACCAGGTAATCAGGCTGAGGAAAGAAGGTGGGGAGCTCACAAGGAATGACCAAGAAGTATGTGAGGAGCTCAACATGAGATTTCAGGAAGTATTTACAGTGGAGGCTGAAGGGACACTGGGAAGACAAAACAGTGTGGTAAACCAGCAAGGGCTATACCAACAAGTGTTGGATGAATTACACACAACTGAGGAGGAGGTGGAGAAGCTCCCAAGTGACATTGATGCCTTAAAGGTGGTGGGACCGGACATCTCTCCGTGGGTCCTTAGAGAGGGAGCAGAGACACTGTGTGTGCCACTAACCAAAATCTTCAACACTTCCCTTGAAACTGGGCAA
>NC_091314.1:41837946-41867946 GCF_038502225.1 Cherax quadricarinatus | reverse complement strand
ATTCAATAAGACCAGAAATATTTGAACAGAAAACTGAAGATTCGTCTTTGTCAAAGACCTGAGTGAATTCTGCTTCACGATGACGGTACCAAGCGAATGTTGTTCCAGGAGCTAGAAGCCTGTGTTCTTTGAGTCTAGAGCCAAGTAACTGCACTTTCTTTTGAAGGGTTAAGGTCTCACGAAGTCATTGAACTCAACTTGGTTGAAGGGTTTCGGATCGTCATTTGTTCGAAGTTCATAGTCTACTTCCATCTTCTTAGAATCACTGGTATCAGACTCTGATGAAATTTGCCATGTCTCAGGTGGCACAGGTACAGGAATATCTTCAGTGTGTGGAACAGGCCTTATTGCAGAAGGAATATTTGGGTATATGCGATTTTTAGTCTTGTTGAATCCAGCTACTTTAGTCATACAAAAATAGCAGTCATCATGGTGATTCATCTGCTCCCGCCATACCATTGGTACTCCAACTGACCACATTTGGAGCTTACTGATGCAACTCTTGTAAGCTTTGTGTGGTGGAAATAGTTTGTCCTGGTATTTAATTTTGCAATCATAATAAGCAAAATAGCAGCGCTTCAATAAAGGAGTAATGTTGCTCCTGGAATCTGAAGGGGTAAATTGCCCGCAGACATGGCAAAATATGTCTGGTGAATTTATGCAGCTTCTAGACATAATCTGAAAATAAAGAAAAATATATTAGATTTAACATTTAAGTCAATATAAGGTAAGCATTTTAATTGGTAATATACCACTTTCTCATTTACTTATGTTATACGAAAAGAGAAAAGTAATGTTTCCGTATAACTTGAAACCTGATGTGATAGAGATGAATAAAAAACACAGTGAATCACTATTTTCCATATATATATATATATATATATATATATATATATATATATATATATATATATATATATATACCGGTATTATCAGAAGAGTAGTGGAGCATCTGGAAACGAAAAAGCTTATCAACGACAGCCAGCACGGTTTCAAGGACGGGAAATCCTGTGTCACAAACCTATTAGTTCTATGACAGGATGACAGTAAGACAAGAGAGAGAGGGGTGGGTAGAATACGTTTTCTTGGACTGAAATAAGGCGTTTGACACAGTTCCACACAAGAGATGAATGCAAAAACTGG
This sequence comes from Cherax quadricarinatus, assembly GCF_038502225.1. Lineage (NCBI taxonomy): Eukaryota > Metazoa > Arthropoda > Malacostraca > Decapoda > Parastacidae > Cherax > Cherax quadricarinatus. Next base: position 41,866,803 of record NC_091314.1, on the reverse strand, counting down.
AGGACCAGGCAGGGATAACAGGGAAGGCACTGCAATGGATCAGGGAATACCTGTCAGGAAGACAACAGCGAGTCATGGTACGTGGCGAGGTGTCAGTGTGGGCGCCTGTAACGAGCGAGGTTCCACAGGGGTCAGTCCTAGGACCGGTGCTGTTTCTGGTATTTGTAAACGACATGACGGAAAGAATAGACCCGGAAGTGTCCTTGTTTGCAGATGATGTGAAGTTGAGAAGAATTCAGTCGGACAAGGACCAGGCAGAACTACAAAGGGATCTGGACAGGCTTCTGGCCTGGTCCAGCAACTGGCTCCTGGAGTTCAACCACACCAAGTGCAAAGTCATGAAGATTGGGGAAGGGCAAAAAAGACCACAGACAGTGTACAGTCTAGTGGTCCAGAGACTACGAACCTCACTCATTGAAAAGTATCATGGGGTTAGTATAACACCAGGCACATCTCCTGAGGTGCATTTCAACCAAATTACTGCTGCAGTTTATGTACGCATAGCAAACCTAAGAACAGCACTCCGACATTTTAATAAGGAACTGTTCAGGACCCTGTACACTGTGTACGTTAGGCCCATATTAGAGTATGCAGCACCAGTTTGGTCACAGCAACAATGAGTCACATTTGGAAGTTGAAGACTGCATCATTGTTGCAGGCGGGGAGCAATGATAAGGCTTCGGAGGCTTCTTTTTTTATTTGCGATATCGTGGGTACACAGGTAGTGTGTTAGTGCCCATGGGCCTGAGGGGCCATGCTGTGAGGGAGAGAGGAGTACACCTGTTGACTGAATGAAGTCAGCTGCCAGAGTGAGAGTGAGGCGGTGATGTAGGTTGAAGTGGCATGCCCACCAGGCTTGCTCTCTGGTGGCAACTATAAAAACTAGGTATGTAGGCTTACAGTCTACATTTCACTCGGCCACCTACCCATGATCGTCCTCGACCATAATTGGCTGTAAAAAAAAAAAAAACTCAGTCTCTCTCTCGCATGAACAGGGCACAGAACACAGAATATATATATATTTATATATATATATATATATATATATATATATATATATATATATATATATATATATATATATAATATATATATATATTTGGACAAGGAAAAAGAATTTATACAGGGAGGGAAGAAAAGAAAAGGGTGTGCTTAAACATTGTGGTCCAAGGCAGTGAGCCTCGGCGGCACCACTGCACACCTTCCTGCAACTGGACAGATACTGCAACACAGGAGACATCGCTGTGGCTGAGCTGTGACATAGGGTACGGTCTCCTCTGGAGCGGTGAAGCAGTCATCGTAGTAGTCACTACAGGGTTCACTCATCTTGGGGCAAAACCTGCTGGTGCCCTCGAGTGAGGTGTCATCAGTACTCGGTAACTAGGCAGGATTTCTTCTCGCAAGCGACTCAGGACATTTCTTGACTGGTACTGTTGCTGGGGCTGTCACTGCCGGTTAGTGTTGATTGAGTCATAGCAGAGACGACTCAGCGAACATCTGGGAGTCGTAACAGCATGCACCATACTGGAGTGAGAGAGCTAACAGTCAAAGTGACATCACCTTTGTGCAGGCTGCTCACTGAAGCTATGACACGAGGCAGACAGTCGCCTGCCAATAAGGCTACTGTCTGCCTCGACACTGTCATTCTCTCGACAGTTAGTTATAGCAGAGGTTAGTCTAAGCATCCTCAGACTAGTTCTCTACATATAACTGCACTCTGATGCTCAGGAAGTGAAGTGAAATGAGTTTTGACGGGGAATTGTAGCAGGTACGACTCAGCAGGACGTCCATGAGAGACGAACAATAAGAGCTTCTGTACAAGGGGCTCAGATGATCGTAACTGATGCTGGGACTGACTAATGTCAGCTGTCAGTGGTCAAAATGTGTAACACAAGGGTGCTGCACAGTGGTCTGGGCACAGACCTGTGGTCTACACACACAGCTGGGTTCAAGACCACATAGGACACACGGAAAACTTGCTTACACCTACTGCAAATGTGGGTACAATATGGCTTCCACTGGCAAATAACGCTTTTCTGTGCAACAATCGACACTAAGCCATACAAACATGTGAGAACACTGAAAATAATTAACACATGACAAATATCTTCTCTCAACCACCTCGACAATACTGAAATAATTTGCTCACGGAGAAACTAGAACACTCGATGTGACATCACGTGATGTCAGGCATGACATCATAAGGGATGTCATGGAGTGACATCACGAGGTGACGCCAGGCAGCATGGTGACGTCGTGAGGTGACGTTGGGAAGGAGACCACATGCGGCTTGGGACATCTGGCTTGGTAACCCACCATGTCTTGTAGATCCAAGTGGCCTCGAGTGACCTCGGGCACTCAGATACACAGCTCTGGCAAAGAATTCACGCTGAATTTACAGAGAAACAGCAAAGATGGAGTGAGAGCATGGTGGTGTAGGGTAGTATGGTGGCGAGGAGCATGGTGGCCTCGAGTGTGGGTGGCGTATGGTGAGAGTCCTCCATCACCCACACACCTGGCACGAAAGATTGCACCACACTGAATGCAAAAACCACCACAAAACTCACCTCTGACTTGCTGAAATAGCCATGCTGAGCTGAAAGCAACAGCAGACCCATGCAGGTGACGCTGAACACTTTACTTGAGAACAGCGTGGGGTGTTGTGGCGTGGAGTCAGAGGGATGCCACTTATATTTCTTGAAATTCAGCAAATCTCTGGTGGCAACTAAAAAAAACTAGGTACGCAGGCTTACGGTCTACATGAATCACCGGGATGTTAGGAAGTATTTCTTCAGTCATAGAGTTGTCAGGAAGTGTAATAGTCTGGGAAGTGATGCAGTGGAGGCAGGATCCACACATTGCTTTAAGATAAGGTATGATAAAGCTCATGGAGCAGGAAGAGTGACCTAGTAGCGACCAGCAAAGAGGTGGGGCCAAGAGCTGTGGCTCGACCTCTGCAACCACAACTAGATGAGTACACTCATATGAGGTGTCAGAGTGGGCGCTTGTGATGAGAGGGGTTCAACAGGGGCCAGTCATAGGACCGGTGCTGTTTCTGGTATATGTAAATGACATGATGGAAGGAATAGACTCAGAAGTGTCCTTGTTTGCAGACAATGTGAAGTTAATGAGGAAAATTAAATCGGAGAACGACCAGACAGGACTACAAAGGGATATGGACAGGCTGCAGGCGTGGTCCAGAAACTGGATTCTGGAGTTCAACCCCACGAAGATCAGGGAAGGGCAAAGCAGATCACAGAGTACAGTCTAAGGGGCCAAAGACTACAAACCTCACTCAAGGAAAAGGATCTTGGGGTGAATATAATACCAAGCACATTTGAGGCGCACATCATCCAAATAACTGCTGCAGCATATGGGCGCCTGGCAAACGTAAGAATAACATTCCGACATCTCAGGAAAGAATCTTTCTGGACCCTGTACACCCTGTACGTCAGGCCCATAGTGGAGTATGCAGCACCAGTTTCGAACCCACATCTAGCCAAACACGTCAGGAAATTAGAGAAAATGTAAAGGTTTGCAACGAGACTACTACTGGAGCTAAGGGGCATATCTTATGAGGAGAGATTAAGGGAACAAGACCTGATGACACTGTTTAGGAGAGATAGGGGGGATATGATAATGACATATAAAATACTGAGAAGAATCGACGAGGTGGACAAAATGTTCAAGAGATGGGACACAGCAACAGGGGGTCATAGCTGGAAGTTAAAGACTCAGAGGAATCACCAGGATGTTAGGAAGTATTTCTTCAGTCACAGAGTTGTCAGGAAGTGGAATAGTCTAGAAAGTGATGTAGTGGAGGCAGGATCCATGCATAGTTTTAAGACGAAGTATTACAACCCAGGAACAAAAAAAAGGCCTGTTATCCTGGGTGTAAAGGGAGGAAAATAAACACAGCTGAATGACTATGACTTATATAATCCTTCAAGTATTAACAGCAGTATGTACACTATATGCACTATGTACAGCAATAGGTATTAGTGCATGTCACGGAAAGCAAGCAGAATTAATGCTACTAGAGAGCAGACCGTGCTTCAACCAGCTCTAGAATGGAAATGACAAGGGTGGAAACATGAGTGGTGACCACCCCACCTCCACAATTGCCAGACCCACCTTCTAATTGGCTGAACCTAGATACTGATCAGACGATGGGCCCCATCGTCCGACCCTTAGCACCTGGTTCACTGGTTGGGGAGGTAGCGTTTTAATGAGTGTGTGTACATGCGCTGAATGAAGGTTACTCTTTGCATGCCACACCCCCACCCCAAGAGGGCTTAGGAATAGGCTTCCACCACCAATAGGTAGAAAGTGCCGCCATGGCACTGTATAATAGGACTGCCTTTCCTCTCAGCCATCCAACTCTAAGATAGAGCTCAGCTTTATTCACGACATAAAGCCAAACCCTAAACTTAGAGCGAGACAGCAGATGGTAGGGCTATCGTAAATCCAAGATACCTGTGGACAGTAGCAGAATATCCCGTCACTGAAAAAAACCCACACCAGTAAATTACATAGCATATACAAAAAAAAAAATGGGGAAAAAGAGCCTTTTTCTACCTAAGGTTCTAACACATCCTAACTTAAAATATTTTATGAGCTAGACAATGTGTCGGCCAGTGTAATTTCTTTGCCAGCTATATGCACAATTTTAATTGGGAAGAGCTGTAGCCTGAGACTCCATCTCTTGAGTTTCGTATTGTGGCACTTCATTGCATGGAGGTACACCAGAGGGTTGTGGTCACTATAAACTGTGACCAACTGCGAAGTCTGGCCCACTTAAACATCAAAGTGTTCCATAGCTAGTACCAGAGTAAGGGCTTCTTTTTCAAGTGTAGGGTTGGCACTCTGCTGCTGCAGGTACCTGGCCGAGAAAAATGTCACAGGCTGCAGCCCACCGTCCCCAGCATGCAAAAGTACAGCCCCAACCCTAGACTCACAAGCATCAACCTGTAATGAAAAAGGTTTGGAAAAGTCTGAAGACAAAAGAATGGGTGCAGTACAAAGTAATCTATTTGCTTTCGTGAAAGTACAAGTCACAATGGGAACTTTGTGACTTGTAAGTGAGGTTAGAGGGGCTACATTATCTGAAATTTTTTTGCAGAATCTTCTATAAAATCCTACCATACCTAGGAAACGTTGAAGGGATTTCCTATCGTGAGGTACTGGATAATTTTAAATGGCAAGAACTTTAGCAAATTTAGGGGCAACTTTGCCACAACCTTCTTCGTGGCCCAGAAAAGTCACAGTAGCTTGGTCAAAGGAAGACTTAGACAACTTAATAGTTAAGTGGAAACTCTGGAAGGTCTCAGAGACAGCCTTAAGCCTAAACATGTATTGATCCCAGGTATCAGACACAATAACAGTGTCGTCTAGGTAAGCTGCTTTGCCTTCAAGTCCTTTAATAGTCTGATGGATAAGTTTCTGGAATGAAGAGGGAGAGTTTTTCATTTCGAAGGGGGTAACTGTATATTGATAATGACCTGGAATTGCGAAGGCAGAGATTTCCTTATCCGTCAAATACCTGATAGTAACCTTTAAAGAGATCTAACTTGGACACAAAAGTAGCCTTACCCACAAAGTCGATTACGTCATCCAGACGTGACAGAGGGTAAGCATCTGTAATTGTGACCTCGTTCACCTTACGGTAGTCTGTACACATTCGAAAACCTCCATCAGCTTTTTTAACAAGGATGCACGGTGAAGCCCATGGACTAGATGACTCCTCCACTAACCCATGCTCTAACAGAAATTCTACCTACTGCTGAAGTAGCCACTGTTTTTTTCAGGATTAGCTCTGTAGGGGGAGAAGTTAATAGGTTTAGAGTTTCCCACATCTAAGTCAGGATATCCTAACATACATTTTTTCGGAACATCCGAAAAGATATCAGGATAAGACTGTAAGAGCACAGTTAAACTTGCTACTGTGTCTTAGCCCCACCATTAAACGGCTACGGTCCTTAAGGAGGACAGAATTTGGATGCTTGACATTAATTTCAGAAACAGAGTGCAAAGAGTCAAGGTCATTTTCAGAGGCAGAGGACAGAGTCATTACTGGGGTTTTATCTGGTTAATTGCTTTTATTTGATTAATGTGGTAAGTTTTAGTTTACATCAGATATTTTACTTACAATTTACATAGGTCCCGTAAATCTAGCTTTTAAGGTGTAGCTAGGTATAGGTTCCTGTACCAACACCTGGTCTCTTGGATGGAAGGAGCAAAGCTGAATTTCTGTCATACTTCTATTTCATCTTGTTTTGAGCTGCCTTCAAGTTAGCCTTGGCTAACTGACGTGCCACCTGTAACCTTGAAGAAAGGCTGTAGAGTGTTGAGCAAACGTCTCCCATCCATCCATCCTTGAACACACGAAGAGGACCTCGTACATTGTGCCCAAAGATCTTCTCAAACGGACTGTACCCGGGAGACTCCTGCACAGTTTCCCTTATTGAAAACAGCAATAAAGGTAGTGATTCATCCCAGTCTGTAGGAAAATGCATACAAAAAGTTCTCATCATGGTTATTAACGTCTGATGGAATCTTTCCAAGGCGCCTTGGGACTGAGGATGATAGGCAGTGGATAAGTTGTGGATTATCCCTAACCTAGTTAATTCTTCCCTAAATGCTCTGGCAGTGAAGTTAGTACCGTAATCATTTTGAATGAATTTAGGAATGCCAAAGCAAGAAATAAACTTAGTTAAAGCTTTAAGGATTGCTTTAGAATTAATACTGCGCATGGGGAATTTTTTCTGGGTATCGAGGTACTCTATCCATAATGGTAAATAAGTACTGTTTCCCAGACTTGGACTTAGGTAGTGGACCTACACAATCTATAATTAACTCTGCAAAAGGTTCTCCATCAGCAGGTATAGGCTGGAGAGGTGCAGGTTTGGTGGAATGCCCAGGTTTCACTACTTGCTGACATTCTTGGCACCAGCAGATATGGTTCTCCACATCCTGCCTTAATTTTGGCCACTGAAATTCTTTTAATATCCTATATAAGGTTTTAGTAATTCCTAAGTGACCTCCTAATGAAGTGTTATGAGTTATACTTAATATTTGAGGTCTAAGCTTTGTTTGAACCACTAACCTGTCTGACTCTTGCCAACCCTTTATCTCCTTACCAGTCTCAGTGCAGATTAAGTAGTCATTTTTAAGTTTACATTTGACAGCCTGAAAAGCAAAATTCAGTGAAGGGTCTTTTCGCTGTTCTTCTTGGAAGGACAGTCCCTCGGGCATTTAAACAGAGGCATCTGGCAGTCCTGCAACCCTGGAATATGAAGGCTTGATCTGGGTCTGTTCACTAAATTTACGAGGCCCTGGCCAGTTTTCTTCTTAAAGCAAATTGGCTATTCTAAGATCAGAGTCGTCCAAGGATATGTTAGCATTCTCGTGAGATATCCCTTGGGATTCTTCCCGAGTTATGGCCAACATCAGAGAATAATTAATCACTATTGGTTTGCACACGTTCTAGAAATGGTAATATTACCAAGTAATAACACTATCTTTCATAGGAAATCGATCAGATACACCTACAGTCAAATATCCAGTGTAATATCTGCACTATATATATATTTTGTGCAAGGAGACAGAAAAAATTGCTCCTCCAAAAGTTTCTAACAGAACAGAGGATTGTAATGAAGTGTGTTTCAAAAGGGGAAGTACTCCCTCTCTTATAAGCGAGCAATATGCTCCAGTATCCCCAAAGGTTCTTTCTTCAGTTGTCTTTGAGTTTTCCTGAAGGGATATTTGACTCTTGCAATAATAAGGGGCCATCCCTTTCTCTACTTATTTCAGGGACATGTTACTAGGGACAGTATAAATTTTCCCTAATGGTTGGGATTTATTTGGGCAGTTTGGGCGAATGTGGCCTGATTTATTACAATAAAAACAAACGACAGGCTTGACCTTAGCTCCCTGTTGACTTTGTGACTGGTGCTGCTCTGGGTACTGTTGTCAGGATACACCATGTTGAGTGGTTTGTCACTCACCAGGTTGACCATAAGTTGAGTAGCATGGCTCACCAGGTCACTTGGTTGGCTAACTTAGGCGTTCTCCTTCCTGTTGGCACTTCATCCTCCAATCCGGAACTTTACGTTGATGATCTCTACTCCTGCCAGGCTCTTGTAAAAAGAGATAGGACCGCTCGGACAAGGAGCGGTTGGTTTCAAAAGTATCAGCCAACCTGGCTGCCGCCAGTGCAGTGGTTAAGACATGGTCCAGCAGAAAGACTCGAACCTCTGGTCCCACAGATTCCAGCAGGTTGTCCACTAGTATAAGTTGAATCAACTCGTCGAAGTTTGCGACACCACTTGCTGTGTACAAACTGGTAAAAGCTTTGGTCTGCTGTCGAACAAAGTCCACTAGAGACTGACCAAGTTGTCCTCTGCCAAGTTTGACTGCCTTTCTATACTTAGCAGGGATACATTGATAAGCTCCAAGAACCGTGGTCTTCACCTGATAATTACTAAAATTAGTGTCATTTAACACTAATGTAAATTCCTGTGCCATCTTTGGTGCCCAATGTTGTTCAGGCCACCTCAAGGCTCGAGCCTGGTTTTCGAAAGTTTCGAAAAATTGTTCAGGCTCGGCCTCAATGAAACGAGGAACCAGCTGTACTGCTTTTTGCAAACTAAAGTCATTTATAACTTGAGAAAACTGCCTCCTTTCTTTTTCCCTATCAAATTCTTCCTTGGCATATAAGCGTTGTTCCCTAGTCTGCTCAAGATTGATTTTCGCCAACTCAAGTGCCAACAAAACTGATTCACCTTCAGACAACCCTGTCGCATGAGACTGACGGTTTTGTTCAGGTAGTGTATCGTTTTCCTCCCGTGAGAACCTCGGGGTTTTATTCCTGGCTCCCGTAGAGGGAGGAGTTTGATGTGCCATCTTCTCTTCTCGAAGTTTGACACTTTTAAGGGTACAAAGCTGCGCAGCTGTGAGAGGGCGTTCGTAATCAATACCAATGGAATGAGCAATTTGCCAGCAATGCTGTAGAGAAAACTTTGGCAAGTTTAATAAAGTGTATTCAGGCACTAGACATCTAACTCGTCTAGGCGGCATACCCCAACATAACACTCTATTTGCAATACACACTCATCTATGCACAGTACGACTGCAGAATACTCTCACAATAAGGCTGACACGTAACAATGCTGAATGCAGAACATGCACATACAATAGCAAGGCTGATACGCAATAGCAAAGCCAACTGTAAAACACAATAGTACGGCTGACCATAGCAAGTGAGCGCAACGTCGATACACAAAGTAGCAAGCTATCTACGATCACACATAGCAAGACTGACGATAGCAAGGCAATTGAAACGCAAAGTCTGTTAAGCATTGGCAAAGCTGACACAATGCCAGACAGCAAGCTATCTACAATCTTAGTTCCTGCTCTAACTACAACTCTAGGTCCAGCTTCAGCTCTTGGACCGGCTACCCATATTACAACCCAGGAACAAAAAAAGGCCTGTTATCTTGGGTGTAAAGGGAGCAAAATAAACACAGCTGAACGACTTTGACTTATATTATCCTTCACCAAGTATAAACTGCAGTATGTACACTACACTATGTACATCAATAGGTATTAGTGCACGCCACAGAAAGCAAGCAGAATTAATGCTACTAGAGAGCAGACCGTGCTTCAGCCAGCTCTAGAATGGAAATGACAAGGGTGGAAACGTAAGTGGTGACCATGCCTCCTCCACAATTGCCAGACCCACCTCATTGACTGAACCTAGATACTGATCAGACGATGGGCCCCATCGTGCGACCCTTAGCACTCGGTTAGCTGGATGGGGAGGTAGCCTTTTAATGAGGGTGTGTACATTCGCCGACTAATGGTTACTTACTCTTTGCATGCCACATGAAGTTTGATAAAGCTCATGGAGCAGGGAGAGAGATGACCTAGCAGCAATCAATGAAGAGGCAGTGCCAGGAGCTATGGATCGACCCCTGCAACCACAAATTGGTGAGTACACACACACACACACACAGTGCATGTGTTAATTCAATCTTAAAGGTTTAGGAACTAAATATACACATAAACTAGGATTACACAAGAAAGACTGTGAGACAAGAGATGATGTTGAAAATACAAGAAAAGTTTTGATGAATTTTAATCTGCGTCCTTACAAAACCTTCTCTCTCCCCCCCCCCCTCCCTCCCCATCCCTTCGCTCGGTTTCACTTGGTTGATCTTGTTAGAGATTTGTCGGGGTTGACCTCGGTTACAAATGTTCCAGGAAAATCTGGCAATTCGCAGTTGTTGTCTTAAAAGTCCACGTGAGACTCCTCGCTCAACAGACGACCAGATCACCGGCTCCAAGTACACACATCTCCAGCATCAGCAGCAGCAGCAGCAGCAGCAGTCACAAGTGTTCAACACCACCAACTTACCTGCAGAAGCCAAGATGAAGTTCTTGTTCCTCTCTCTTATTCTTTGTTGTGTGAGTCACTCTGTTCACACTTTTGTTTAGTTTCCAAATAAAAAAAAATTACGATTTGATCTCAAAATGATAGTTTTTATGTATTGGAGATACTAAATACCGTTTTCTACTCAGACTTACTAAAACCAATGAACTCCTCCTCGGTCAGTAGAGTTTCCTTAGTTTGGTTGAATCATCCATAATTCATAATTTTTTTAAGGTTCACTAATGGTTCCGCCTCGTCGCTGCTCGCTACCAGGTTCATTCCCGGTTTTTAATGCCAGGAGTGAACCTTATCGAATCTCCAAGTCGTTCCACTTCCTGACTTCTCTAAGAATGAAGAAATACTTTCTAATATCCTTTTGTCTTGTTTATTTTCATCGTCAACGTGAAACCTGGTATTCCTGTTTCCGGACTCATAAACAGCTTATTACTCTCCTCGCCATCTATTCTGTTTGTTATATTGTCCTTTGTTATCACCGTTAGCCTTTCTTTTCTCTATCGTTAGCAGGTTCAGTTTCCTAAGCTCTCGCCGATACCCCTTAGATCCAGGATTAGTCTCGTTGCGAACCTTTGCACTTTATCTAATTTCTTGACTCGTTTGACATGGTTTGGGTTCAGTGCTGGTGCTGCATACTCAAATAAGAGCCATATGTATACCGTGTACATTGTCTCGTATGCATCCGTACATAGATTTCTGATAACTAGTGTTAGATTTGCCAGACGCACAACTGTTGCAAGTTATTTTGTTGTGGGCCTCAGAGGGATGTGCTCGATATTATACTCACCCCTAGATACTTACCCAGGAGTTCAGTTTGCAGCTTTTGTGCCCCATCTCCCCACCCCAGCATTCCCGAGCATGTGCTTAATTTGTGGTCTTCTTTGCCCTTTCCTAAATTTCATAACTTTGAACTTGCTAAGGTTAAATCCCAGTAACCACTTGTTCGACCAGACCTCCAGCCAGTCCAAGCCCATTAGTATCTGCCTTTGCATCTGTTAGTTTCTTTGGAGTGTTTTATTAAAGAGTGAATTTATGTATTATTGATTTATTGCAATAAGTGAGCAAAATTAATTTTCTCGTCAAATACATTAATTGAACAAATTTTGTATTAATGATTTAAAATTAGTTTTTAAATATAGCTAGATAAATTACATTAGCGTCTTATTCGTTTAGGAAATATTTTCTTGTTATATCACAAGATCTTTTACAAGTTCTCATGTCCTCTTTTTATCTTCATACAAAATCTAAAGAAAAATCCAACTCGTCAGATTTATTGAAAGCATTATTTGTTACATCACAATCACAATTATTCAACCTTCATTTTAAAGTTAAATATTTTCTCTTTCACATGACAGGTTGTGATGAGTCTGGTGGTAGCCCAAACTGACCTTCAGTAAGTACTGGTTTGTAGTGTTGCATGTTACACTTCATCATTCAACACTAAGTACATGCTGGTGATTTATGAAGCTATACCTTTATATAATGCACATGCTGGACCATTCCACGAATACTGAGTACATGCTGGTTGAGTTGCATTATACTTAACACCTTAAATGTTACATACCCTTCCCTCCATTAGTTCTCACTATACTAATGTTGCATAATGTTTCGACTCGGTCATATTCGCCCAACACACTCAGTTTCTCTACTGTGTAGGGAATTTTTCCTATTTGTGAAGTGGCTCCTCACTTCAACCAGGTGCTTGACTTAGTCGTAGCAGTCCATGATGTATTCACACTGGGTTGCTGTGATAACTTCTCTTTCGTCTTAAATTTGATTCCAGACAATTGTGAGATGCAGAAATGTGTATATTCATCTTAACACTGATAAAATCTAATGGGAATTATATCTGCTTTTCTGTCAGAAATGCTGTGGACGAATTATCGTAAAACTTTTAATTTTTTATTCTAGTTCACGATTTCCTAACATTAGCCGAATGACATTACCATATATACTACTCTCATTCTAAAGTGGCGGGTTTTCTATGGCTTTCATTAATTCCGTGGGAGCCAATTTGATGGTTGTGCACTGGGCAGGGAGGTTTGTGGTCCCTGGGAAAGGAAGCAGTGGTGGCCACGTTGGTTGCAGTGACAGGCAACCAACGTGATTCATTTCACAATCCCACAGCAGCTGCTGGCTGCTTCCAATCAACAGCTGAGAGTCATGATAATCTAGAGGCATCCCTAGATGAGAAGGTCCTGGTGGATTTCTCTGTTTTATGTATATAAACTTTTTGAGTATAATTAGACAGTGCGTCAGGTTGTTTGGTCTGCTGCTGAGATAAATGTTCGTATTATAATGTAATATGAGCTTGACAATTCAGATTTGAAGCCAAATTATTAGCCGAGCAAGTCGGGTTTTTTAGTTAATGGAAAACATATTTCGAGAAATGTTTATTTATAAATCATATTCCATAAAAAAATACAGCATAGTAACATAATAAGTCATTAAAAACCTATAAAGTAACTGCTAAAGAATTCTTCAAGGGCACATTTAAAAATATTTTCGATTATGACTAACATTTGTGTGTCTGAAGAAATCAACAGAAGTTCTGCATCATGTTGGGATTAAAACGTCACTGACAACGTACCTCCATTGTACTGATATAATGATGAAACCTTCCACTATGTTCACCACTAACAACACCAACACTGTATTGAAAGAAGTACAGGTATAAATGAAGAAAGTGCATTTTCATGGATATACGGCAATCCAGCGTCCTATATACTTCTATCATGTCTTCGCATCAACACCTTCCTAAGAAGTTCTAGACGGCCTGTTAGAAAGCTTCCCGTGAAGCCAGCTCCAGTGGGGTCAAGTCTGATAGGAAGACTGGGCTGTTAAACACTTCACATATTTGTTGCTCAACAAAATTTCCGGGTTAAAGTTTTACGTCATTTGAAACTGATCCAAATTTTCTTTTAGGAAAAAAAATCCTACACCTTAACCATCCATCACCTTTACAAAGTTTTTCGTTATAAAAACTTTATAAGCAACAGTAGAAGAAAACTGCGTATGGCTCATGTTGAACTGTCCTGCAATTTTGTGCAGCCAAGGTGAAGATCAGATATCAACCCCATGTATTCCCTATATATATCAGCACCATATATTTCCCATATATGAAGAAGTTTCTTGGCAAACGGTTCAGCTATATTATAGACGCCATTGTTCTCGTTGAAATTGTTAGATATACAGATGACTAATGATCCCAGGATAAGTGATGATTCAAGAATCCTACAATCATCACTTATCTGTATATCCAACAATTTCAGCCAGAACAACGGCTTCTATAACATAGCTGAACCCCTCGCCAAGAAACTTCTTCATCGTTATCCTACGTAACAACATGCACATCCGCCCGTGGGGACGGTCTTAAAGCAACCAGATCTGAAGCGTCCCTGTTTACAGACTTTTGAATCTCGATATCTTTTCTAATCGATAATGTTTTCCACAGAAGATGCCGCTGTTTTCGTCCCTGTCGTTCAGACAGAGAGTGTCGCATTACGGGACAAGGTCGCCATTGCCGTGCTATACCTTTCTGTCACTGCAGGGTGTGTGTACCCTTTTGATCAAATGTTTGATACGACACAGCAGCAACAAGTGTGTGATAGTGTATGCATTTACTGATGCATGCAAGATCTCTTGCACTACTGAAGCTAACACTTAGGACCAACTTGAGCAACACAGAAACTGCTACGGATTACTGGGAACTTCTACAAGTCTCCACATTGTTAGAAGTTCATATCTAGATACTGAGGACCTCTTCACCACATATATAACTTGAGATCTATATTGGATATCTTTCTGCTATCTGCAATTTGAATATAAATGATTTATAAAATATATTTTAATCCCCATTTATTGCAATTAATTTCTGTATAATGCTTGCTTTACTTGCACATTCTGTAATAATCATAATACAAAATTATAAACAAATTAGAAATGATTATAGACTGTACTAGCTGAATTAACAAATAAAAATTAAAACAATTTTATTTTTCATTTTCTTTGATGGTTCAAGAAAACTTAGATTTTATCATGTATGAATATTCAAAATTTTTATGAGTAAAATTTACCATCGACTCTTCATAAAATATATGAAAAAATATTTACGTCCTTCAGCCTTGCTAGGTATATAATCGTGTTAGTGTGCATAACACTATTATTTAGATTCTATCCATTAATTAAGTTTCTATATTTTGTTACATGATATTATACAAAAGATATAAGAGATACATTGTTGTTATAAAGATGGCATTTACAGTACATGAGATGTGAGAGATACATGTCTAGTACATATTGTTACGTGTTTGTCACTGATTATAATGTGAAAATTTCATTCAGCTCAGAGCTGGGGCACGTTCCCAAAATACAGCAGGTATTACCCCTCTGAACAGCAGTGCTGAGTCACTGGAATAGAAAACTAGCTGCCCTGGGATCCTTAGCTACCATGATGAATCTTTTGCCTAGCTCCTTAAGGACCCTAGATGTACTCTTTTTCCATGAGCCAAGGGTCTCCGAGCGTATGGGAACAAACATATAATGATGGGCAAGTTCTCCATATTTTCTAGACTTCTGGGACTCCTGGAAGCTGGCAGTTGCCCCTCCTTCCTCCCTGGTGTATTGGAGATAGGTATCAGCCAAGATAAATGCACATATATGGTCCCACACAACCTGCTTGCAGTTTGTCAAGACTTGAAAGGTGATACCATCTGGACGCTTTTGGCTGCCATCAGATCTGCATAGTTGGGGTGGCTCCCTTACTGCTGGGCATCCGGCAGTTGTGAGGCTCCTCTTGATAATGTTATTAACTTCCTCATGTCTTGCAATGCAATCTTTCCCTCGGATATTATATATATATATATATATATATATATATATATATATATATATATATATATATATATATATATATATATATATATATATATATAATTTCAACAAGTCGGCCGTCTCCCACCGAGGCAGGGTGACCCAAACAGAAAGAAAATCTTAAAAAAAAAAATACTTTCATCATTCTACGCTTTCAGCATCACTCATACATAATCACTGTCTTTGCAGAGGCGCTCAGATATGACAATTCAGAAGTCCCTCCCAACTGTCAATATTCCAGACCCCTCAATTATAGTGCAGGCATTGTACTTCCCATTTCCAGGACTCAAGTCCGGCTAAATATATAATCGGTTTCCCTGAATCCCTTCACTAAATATTACTCAACAGCTCGTCAGGTCCCAAAAACCATTTGTCTCCATTCACTCCTATCTAACACGCTCACACACGCTAGAAGTCCAAGCCCCTCGCCCACAAAACCTCCTTTACTCACTCTCTCCAACCTTTTCGAGGACTACCCTCTAACCCTCCTTCCTTCCCCTACAAATTCATACCAAACCACCTCAAACCCTCTTCAGCCCTCTGACTAATACTTTTATTAACTCCACACCTTCTCCTTGTTTCCACACTCCGAATTTTCTGCATAATATTTACACCACACATTGCCCTTAGACAGGACATCTCCACTGCCCCCAACTGCCTCCTCGCTGCAGCATTTGCAACCCAAGCTTCACATCCATATAAGAGTGTTGGTACCACAATACTTTCGAACATTCCCTTCTTTGACCCCATGGATAACGTTTTTTGTCTCCACATATACCTCAATGCACCACTCACCTGTTTTCCTTCATTTCTATGGTTAACCTCGTCCTTCATAAACCCATCTGCTGACAAGTCAACTCCCAAATATCTGAAAACAATTGCTTCTTCCATACTCCCTCTCTCCAATGTGATATCCAATTTTTCGTTATCTAAATCATTTGATACCCTCATCACCTTACTCTTTTCCATGTTTACTTTCAACTTTCTACCTTTACACATTCTCCCAAACTCGTCCACTAACCTTTGCAACTTTTCTTTAGAATCTCCCATACGCACAGTATCGTCAGCAAAACGTAACTGTGTCATCTCACATTCTGTATTTGATTCCCCATAATTTAATCCCACCCCTCTCCCCAACATTCTAGCATTTACTTTTACAACGCCATCTGTAAATATATTAAACAACCATGGTGACATTACACATCCCTATCTAAGACCTACTTTTACCGGGAAGTAGTCTCCCTTTCTTCTACACAACTTAACCTGAGCCTCACTATCCTCATAAAAACTCTTTACAGCATTTATTAACTTACCACCTATTCCATATACTTGCAACATCTACCACATTGCTCCTCTATCCACTCTATCATATGCCTGCTCTAAATCCATAAATGCAATAAAAACTTCTCTGCCTTTATCTAAATACTGTTCACATACATGCTTCAATGTAAACACTTGATCTACACATCCCCTACCCACTCTGAAACCTCCTTGCTCATCCGCAATCCTACATTCTGTCTTACCTCTAATTCTTTCAGTAATAACCCTACCGTACACTTTACCTGGTATACTTATTCCCCCATAATTTCTGCAATCTCTTTTGTCCCCCTTCCCTTTATATATAGGGATTATACATACTCTCTGCCAGCCCCTAGGTACCTTTCTCTCTTTCATATATCTATTAAACAAAAATACCAACCACTCCAACACTGTCCCCCCCCCCCCTGCTTTTAACATTTCTGTCATGATAACGTCAGTTCCAGCTGCTTTACCCCCTTTCATTCTACGTAATGCCTTACGCACCTCCCCCACACTCACATCCTGCTCTTCTTCACTCCTGAAAGATGGTACACCTCCCTGGCCAGTGCATGAAATTTCCGCCTCCCTTTCATCATCGACATTTAAAAGTTCCCCAAAATATTCCCGCCATCTACTCAATACCTCCAGCTCCCTATCAACTAACTCCCCTACTCTGTTTTTAACAGACAAATCCAGTTGTTCCCTTGTTCATCTCACCCCAATTTTTTTTTTTCTTATTTGCAGCAAAATTTCTTGACAGTGCCTCTCCCACTCTATCATCTGCTTTCCTTTTGCACTCTCTCACCACTCTCTTCACCTTTATTTTACTTTACATATACTCTGCTCTTCTAATAACACTTCTGCTTTGTAAAAACCTCTCAAAAGTAACCTTTTTCTCTTTTATCACACCCTTTACTCCGTTATTCCACCAATCACTCCTCTTTCCTCCTGCACCCACCCTCCTATAACCACAAACTTCTGCC
The DNA here is from genome assembly GCF_038502225.1 of Cherax quadricarinatus. Classification (NCBI taxonomy): domain Eukaryota; kingdom Metazoa; phylum Arthropoda; class Malacostraca; order Decapoda; family Parastacidae; genus Cherax; species Cherax quadricarinatus. The sequence continues at coordinate 41,849,202 of NC_091314.1, read as the reverse complement.
CCACATTCTAATACTGCATTTTTAAATATATATATATATATATATATATATATATATATATATATATATATATATATATATATATATATATATATATATATATATATAATAGCACAGCACTGTCGTGCCGAATATGTAAAACTGGTCACTTAGCAAGAACTCATTTAAAATTTAGTCCTTTCTAAAATTTTCTCTTACACATTTAAAGATATATTTTTTTCATTAATGTTAATGTAAAAATTTTTAATTTTGCTGCAAAAGAATCTTAGAAAACTTGCCTAACCTTATTATAACAAGAAAAATTTATTTTAGCCTAACCCAACTAAATATATTTTAGATTTGTTTGCAATAATTTAACATTATATAAACACAGTGAAATGTATTTTTTTTCGTTAGGTTGAAAATGATTTTGGGGAAATTATTGCATACACAAATTTTCGCTTGTCCTATATGGCAAGATGAGCGTTGCTATTTAAGCCAAGATCGCAAGTTCTGCCTATTCGGCACGACATACATACATGTATATATATATATATATATATATATATATATATATATATATATATATATATATATATATATAATTGTGTGTGTGTGTATGTATTTATATTAACACATCGGCCGTCTCCCACCAAGGTAGGGCGGCCTGGAAATGAAAATCTTTTATCAAAGGGGCGTTCCTGTCTTACGAATTTACTAACTTTTTTCACTAAGGTGTTTGAGGAGGTAGATCATGGTAATGAACATGATATTGTGTATATGGACTTCAGTAAGGCTTTTGATAGAGTTCCACATCAGAAGCTATTGAGGAAACATAAGGCACATGGAATAGGAGAAATTTTTTCCTGGGTAGAGGCATGGCTGACAAATAGGCAGCAGAGAGCTTGCATAAATGGGCAGAAATCAGAATGGGGGCACGTCACAAGCGGTGTTCCTCAGGGGTCAGTGTTGGGCCCGTTGTTGTTCACAATTTACATAAACGACATAGATGAGGGAATAAATAGCGACATAAGCAAATTTGCTGATGACACCAAAATAGGCCGTCCAATTCATTCTAATGAGGACATTAGAGTACTCCAGGATGATTTGAATAGACTGACACAATGGTCGGAAAAGTGGCAGATGCAGTTTAATATTGACAAATGCAAAGTTCTAAATGTTGGACAGTTAAATAACCATGCCACAAATAAACTAAATAATGTAGATCTTAATGCTACTGATTGCGAAAAGGATTTAGGAGTTCTGGTTAGCAGTAATCTAAAACTAAGACAACAGTGCATTAGTGTTCGCAATAAAGCTAACAGAATTCTCGGCTTCAAATCTAGAAGTGTAAATAATAGAAGTCCTCAGGTTGTTGTTCAACTCTATATATCCTTGGTTAGGCCTCATTTAGACTATGCTGCTCAGTTCTGGTCACCTTATGGTGACAAAGGAGGATGACAAAGATGATCCCATGTATCAGAAATCTTCCCTATGAGGATAGATTGAGGGCCCTGAATCTGCACTCTCTCGAAAGGCGTAGAATTAGGGGGTAATGATCGAGGTGTATAAATGGAAAACAGGAATAAATAAAGGGGATGTAAATAGCGTGCTGAAAATTTCCAGCCATGACAGGACTCGCAGCAATGGTTTCAAGTTGGAAAAATTCAGATTCAGGAATGATATAGGAAAGCACTGGTTTGGTAATAGAGTTGTGGATGAGTGGAACAAACTCCCGAGTACAGTTATTGAGGCTAAAACGTTGTGTAGTTTTAAAAATAGGTTAGATAAATACATGAGTGGGTGTGGGTGGGTGTGAGTTGACCTGACTAGCTTGTGCTGCTGGGTCTGGTGCAGTGCTCCATCCTTGAGTGGAGATGACCAGGCTGGGTGGGTCATTGGGATAATCCGGGGTGTGGGTCATTGGTCTAATCCGGGGGGGGAGGGAAACATGGACCTGCTCCGCTTGGGTCAGTAGGTCTGTTGCAGTGTTCCTTCTTTCTTATGTTCTTACGTTCTTATTCATTTCATCACTGTCTTATCAGAGGCGCACTTACACTACAGTTATAAAACTGCAACATTAACACCCGTCCTTCCGAGTCTAGTCGCTGTACACCACATTTATGCTATAATTTCTGATCGTCGCATGTGATTAGCTTCAACCCTCCGAGTCTTACTTCTTGATAGCACAACACATGAGCCTCTTTAAGCTCAGTGTGCTTGTGTATTTTAGGATAGTGATCTGTTTTGTTTTGTTTTTCGTCGGAAAAACTTGAATTTGATTTGATCTGTGTGTCCTAATCTAACAATTTTTTTTATCAACTTGTTCCGCACTCTGCATTATTCCAGTCGCGTGCATCTAGGCACAGGGAACCGGGGTTATACAGTACAGTGATATCTTCCTCGAGTTGCACACCGACCGCATTACGTCTAGTTGTTGTTTTTCTAACAGTGCCACTAGTTCAAGGGCTTATTATTGCTTTCACATATTTAATCTGATTTATTTGTGTAATTCTCTCTGGATTACCTTTAATATTATCCACAGGTGCATTTCAAATTCCTGTTTAGTTTTATCATATTTATCTCGCTTTCTAATCTGTTAACGAATGTTGACGTCATTGTCTTTGGGGATGCCAATCATTTTAAACGTAAATTATATCATGCTTCGTTTCAAAGGATGGCTTATATACATAAGGAAATGAAATGTGTCAACATGAGATGGAATGTATCACAAGCACGATGGGGATGACGTCAGTCATTCCACTATGGATTCATTGGTTGCGTGCTGGAGTTACTTTCACATTGGGATAACAGATATGCGAGCATATCACACACACTGATGATGTAAAAATTATTCTTTTCCCAATTTTAAAAATGTCAACAAATATTATAATTCATCTACCTAAAATCAATGTTAAGAAAATGACACTGGTTGAGTCTTAATAAAATAGGACCTGTAATACGTCGCTATTGAATCTCCCATCGATTTTATTTACTAAAATTAGACAACAATAAGAGTAATTTTAACCCTTGTGGAACGTCATTCTGATTTCTTCGTATATCAACTTTCACTAATCGATTAGCTATGACTCAGTCTATGACAGACTATTTTCTTTATAATTTTCATAATTATACACGTTATGATCTCTTTCCAATTGTCGCCTTTCAGCGAGAAAATTCGGATTTTTCAATCTAACTTGGCAGGAAAATTTTCTTATCCAAATGAATATATCTGGTAATTTTTAAAGTTTCTATATTCTGTATTTATTCAAGTATTTAAAAAAAGCAGACGACATTTATTAAATTAGGTGATTTAATTCTTAATAAAACAAACGGATTTTGATATTAATGAATTTTAACAATTGGCTTTTTTTTATTATCTTTGAAACTTCATAATTTATTGACTACTTGACTATAACCATACAGTTCATACGATCATTACTGTAATATAATAGCACTTCTTCAAAACTAGTTGACATAACTCTGGGATAACTTATACTCTCACAAACCATAACACCGGGTATTAATTTGTTTTGTTTAGTTATTTTTATGAAACAAATTTCAGTGAGTTTTCTCATGCAGTGTGTTTAATGATTTTATATATGAAGTGTTAACCTTCATCTATTTTCCCTCATGTGAATTCTTAGGCTGTATTACATATTTTTATTCTTGTTCTTTTTCGGTATTTCTCTGTTACACAATGTTCCAAACACCTGTTATTAACAGTGAAAGTGATAACGACAGTCGAGGTAATGATGATTCAACTCAGAATCTCATAGACAATGTACTTGTTTTCATGACTCTAGATGCTTTGCCAACCTTTGACCAACCCTGTGAGCTTTGTCTCTGTGAGTGCTGTGATGTCTGAGGAAACGTCGGTGATTCTTTCCTGCCACTTGCCACTCTTATTTGTTATTACATCTGTGTTGTATACCATACCTCAGTTTCCTTTCCAGAACTGTATTTGGGGGGGGATGAGTTAATGGGGTTAGTGTAGGCTGAGAGTGTAGTAGACAGGATCAGATATTATGGTAGGCTGGTGTTGTGGTGGTAATAGTGCTGAAGTGGGTGGGGACTGTGGGTGTGGAGTGTTGTTGCTGATTATTGTGCTTGGTTGGTGTGGGTTGGTAGGGCTTGAGGGAATGTTGTGGATCATTCTGTGGGCAGTTGTGTTTGTTTTCCCTGAGGCTTCACTTCCTTGTATGTGGGTACATGTTCTTTCTGCCCTTCCTGCCTTTGGCACCTTCTTTCTCTCTCTCTCCCTCTCTCCCTCTCTCCCTCTCTCTCTCTCTCTCTCTCTCTCTCTCTCTCTCTATTGGTCTCATTCTTTTTGTGTTCTTTGGCTGTCGAGCTACACTCGGCAGCCAGGGGTCGATTCATAGCTCCTGGCTCCGCCTATTCACTGGCCGCTACTGTGTGTACTCACCTAATTGTGGCTGCAGGGGTCGAGTCTCAGCTCCTGGCCCCGCCTCTTCACTGATCGCTACTAGGTCCTCTCCCTCTCTGCTTCCTGAGCTTTGTCATACCTCTTCTTAAAACTATGTATGGTTCCCGAGTCCACTACTTCACTTGCTAGGCTATTCCATTTTTTGACGACTCTATGACTGAAGAAATACTTCCTAACGTCCCTGTGACTCGTCTGAGTCTTCAGCTTCCAGTTGTGACCCCTTATGTGTGTGTGTGTGTGTGTGTGTGTGTGTGTGTGTGTGTGTGTGTGTGTGTGTGTGTGTGTGTGTACATATTAACAATTTGTTAAGTTTGCCTCCTCCACTGCCTCGTCCATGTCATTTAACTTAACCACTCTGAGGCTAAAGAAATACTTCACTGCATCCATATGGCTCATTTGCTCTCTCATCTTCCACCTGTGTTCCCTTGATCCTAGTTCTCTTAATTCAGCCTCGCCGTATCTCTTAAATCAGTTCCTCTTAACATTATATGTAGTAATTATATCCTCTATGTCCTCTAAGGCAGCAAAATTCAGTTCCTTGAATCTTTCCTCATCGTGCACTCCTCTAAGGTCTGCAACTGGTTAACCTGGTTGCAAACCAGGTTATTGGCCTAACATATGTAGTATATACAGTTATTGGCCTAACATATGTAGTATATACAGTTATTGGCCTAACATATGTAGTATATACAGTTATTGGCCTAACATATGTAGTATATACAGTTATTGGCCTAACATATGTAGTATATACAGTTATTGGCCTAACATATGTAGTATATACAGTTATTGACCTAACATATGTAGTATATACAGTTATTGACCTAACATATGTAGTATATACAGTTATTGACCTAACATATGTAGTATATACAGTTATTGACCTAACATATGTAGTATATACAGTTATTGACCTAACATATGTAGTATATACAGTCATTGACCTAACATATGTAGTATATACAGTCATTGACCTAACATATGTAGTATATACAGTTATTGACCTAACATATGTAGTATATACAGTTATTAACCTAACATATGTAGTATATACAGTCATTGACCTAACATATGTAGTATATACAGTTATTGACCTAACATATGTAGTATATACAGTTATTAACCTAACATATGTAGTATATACAGTTATTGACCTAACATATGTAGTATATACAGTTATTGGCCTAACATATGTAGTATATACAGTTATTGACCTAACATATGTAGTATATACAGTTATTAACCTAACATATGTAGTATATACAGTTATTGACCTAACATATGTAGTATATACAGTTATTAACCTAACATATGTAGTATATACAGTTATTGACCTATGTAGTATATACAGTTATTGACCTATCATATGTAGTATATACAGTTATTGACCTAACTTATGTAGTATATACAGTTATTGACCTAACTTATGTAGTATATACAGTTATTGGTCTAACATATGTAGTATATACAGTTATTGACCCAACATATGTAGTATATACAGTTATTGACCTAACATATGTAGTATATACAGTTATTGACCTAACATATGTAGTATATACAGTTATTGGCCTAACATATGTAGTATATACAGTTATTGACCTAACATATGTAGTATATACAGTTATTGACCTAACATATGTAGTATATACAGTTATTGACCTAACTTATGTAGTATATACAGTTATTGGTCTAACATATGTAGTATATACAGTTATTGGCCTAACATATGTAGTATATACAGTTATTGACCTAACATATGTAGTATATACAGTTATTGGCCTAACATATGTAGTATATACAGTTATTGACCTAACATATGTAGTATATACAGTTATTGACCTAACATATGTAGTATATACAGTTATTGGCCTAACATATGTAGTATATACAGTTATTGACCTAACATATGTAGTATATACAGTTATTGACCTAACATACGTAGTATATACAGTTATTGACCTAACATATGTAGTATATACAGTTATTAACCTAACATATGTAGTATATACAGTTATTGACCTAACATATGTAGTATATACAGTTATTGACCTATCATATGTAGTATATACAGTTATTGACCTAACTTATGTAGTATATACAGTTATTGACCTAACTTATGTAGTATATACAGTTATTGGTCTAACATATGTAGTATATACAGTTATTGACCCAACATATGTAGTATATACAGTTATTGACCTAACATATGTAGTATATACAGTTATTGACCTAACACATGTAGTATATACAGTTATTGACCTAACATATGTAGTATATACAGTTATTGGCCTAACATATGTAGTATATACAGTTATTGACCTAACATATGTAGTATATACAGTTATTGACCTAACATATGTAGTATATACAGTTATTGACCTAACATATGTAGTATATACAGTTATTGACCTAACATACGTAGTATATACAGTTATTGACCTAACATATGTAGTATATACAGTTATTGACCTAACATATGTAGTATATACAGTTATTGGCCTAACATATGTAGTATATACAGTCATTGACCTAACATATGTAGTATATACAGTTATTGACCTAACATATGTAGTATATACAGTTATTAACCTAACATATGTAGTATATACAGTTATTGACCTAACATATGTAGTATATACAGTTATTGACCTAACATATGTAGTATATACAGTTATTAACCTAACATATGTAGTATATACAGTTATTGACCTAACATATGTAGTATATACAGTTATTGACCTAACATATGTAGTATATACAGTTATTGACCTAACATATGTAGTATATAGGGTTTTGAAGGTGTTATATTCACCCCAGGTTTATTTCACTCTAACTTTTGTTAAGAGTTACAGTCAGTCTTTGTTCACAACACAAAATGAAAGTTACATAACATGGAAATTGGGTGGATCTTTTTTTCTAACATTTATTCTAAATCATCTTCATTATTTTCTCGTGACCTTCTTTACTTATAATGTGGCTGTGTATTTACTCTGGTGTGAGTCACAATAACATCACTCTCATACAGTGAGCAAAAACCATGAGACGATAATTTGTTGACTGACTAACAAGGACATCAGTCACAAAAATAATAAATAATTTTTTTTTTTAAATTGATTCCCCATAATTTAATCCCACCCCTCTCCCCAACATTCTAGCATTTACTTTTACAACGCCATCTGTAAATATATTAAACAACCATGGTGACATTACACATCCCTGTCTAAGACCTACTTTTACCGGGAAGTAGTCTCCCTTTCTTCTACACAACTTAACCTGAGCCTCACTATCCTCATAAAAACTCTTTACAGCATTTATTAACTTACCACCTATTCCATATACTTGCAACATCTACCACATTGCTCCTCTATCCACTCTATCATATGCCTGCTCTAAATCCATAAATGCAATAAAAACTTCTCTACCTTTATCTAAATACTGTTCACATATATGCTTCAATGTAAACACTTGATCTACACATCCCCTACCCACTCTGAAACCTCCTTGCTCATCCGCAATCCTACATTCTGTCTTACCTCTAATTCTTTCAGTAATAACCCTACCGTACACTTTACCTGGTATACTCAGTAAACTTATTACCCCATAATTTCTGCAATCTCTTTTGTCCCCCTTCCCTTTATATATAGGGATTATACATACTCTCTGCCAGCCCCTAGGTACCTTTCTCTCTTTCATATATCTATTAAACAAAAATACCAACCACTCCAACACTGTCCCCCCCCCCTGCTTTTAACATTTCTGTCATGATAACGTCAGTTCCAGCTGCTTTACCCCCTTTCATTCTACGTAATGCCTTACGCACCTCCCCCACACTCACATCCTGCTCTTCTTCACTCCTGAAAGATGGTACACCTCCCTGGCCAGTGCATGAAATTTCCGCCTCCCTTTCATCATCGACATTTAAAAGTTCCCCAAAATATTCCCGCCATCTACTCAATACCTCCAGCTCCCTATCAACTAACTCCCCTACTCTGTTTTTAACAGACAAATCCAGTTGTTCCCTTGTTCATCTCACCCCAATTTTTTTTTTTTATTTGCAGCAAAATTTCTTGACAGTGCCTCTCCCACTCTATCATCTGCTTTCCTTTTGCACTCTCTCACCATTCTCTTCACCTTTATTTTACTTTACATATACTCTGCTCTTCTTATAACACTTCTGCTTTGTAAAAACCTCTCAAAAGCAACCTTTTTCTCTTTTATCACACCCTTTACTCCGTTATTCCACCAATCACTCCTCTTTCCTCCTGCACTCACCCTCCTATAACCACAAACTTCTGCCCCACATTCTAATACTGCATTTTTAAATATATATATATATATATATATATATATATATATATATATATATATATATATATATATATATATATATATATATAATATATGTCGTGCCGAACATGTAAAACTGGTCACTTAGCAAGAACTCATTTAAAATTTAGTCCTTTCTAAAATTTTCTCTTATACATTTAAAGATATATTTTTTTCATTAATGTTAATGTAAAAATTTTTAATTTTGCTGCAAAAGAATCTTAGAAAACTTGCCTAACCTTATTATAACAAGAAAAATTTATTTTAGCCTAACCCAACTAAATATATTTTAGATTTGTTTGCAATAATTTAACATTATATAAACACAGTGAAATGTATTTTTTTTCGTTAGGTTGAAAATGATTTTGGGGAAATTATTGCATACACAAATTTTCGCTTGTCCTATATGGCAAGATGAGCGTTGCTATTTAAGCCAAGATCGCAAGTTCTGCCTATTCGGCACGACATACATACATGTATATATATATATATATATAATTGTGTGTGTGTATGTATTTATATTAACACATCGGCCGTCTCCCACCAAGGTAGGGCGGCCTGGAAATGAAAATCTTTTATCAAAGGGGCGTTCCTGTCTTACGAATTTACTAACTTTTTTCACTAAGGTGTTTGAGGAGGTAGATCATGGTAATGAACATGATATTGTGTATATGGACTTCAGTAAGGCTTTTGATAGAGTTCCACATCAGAAGCTATTGAGGAAACATAAGGCACATGGAATAGGAGAAATTTTTTCCTGGGTAGAGGCATGGCTGACAAATAGGCAGCAGAGAGCTTGCATAAATGGGCAGTAATCAGAATGGGGGCACGTCACAAGCGGTGTTCCTCAGGGGTCAGTGTTGGGCCCGTTGTTGTTCACAATTTACATAAACGACATAGATGAGGGAATAAATAGCGACATAAGCAAATTTGCTGATGACACCAAAATAGGCCGTCCAATTCATTCTAATGAGGACATTAGAGTACTCCAGGATGATTTGAATAGACTGACACAATGGTCGGAAAAGTGGCAGATGCAGTTTAATATTGACAAATGCAAAGTTCTAAATGTTGGACAGTTAAATAACCATGCCACAAATAAACTAAATAATGTAGATCTTAATGCTACTGATTGCGAAAAGGATTTAGGAGTTCTGGTTAGCAGTAATCTAAAACTAAGACAACAGTGCATTAGTGTTCGCAATAAAGCTAACAGAATTCTCGGCTTCAAATCTAGAAGTGTAAATAATAGAAGTCCTCAGGTTGTTGTTCAACTCTATATATCCTTGGTTAGGCCTCATTTAGACTATGCTGCTCAGTTCTGGTCACCTTATGGTGACAAAGGAGGATGACAAAGATGATCCCATGTATCAGAAATCTTCCCTATGAGGATAGACTGAGGGCCCTGAATCTGCACTCTCTCGAAAGGCGTAGAATTAGGGGGTAATGATCGAGGTGTATAAATGGAAAACAGGAATAAATAAAGGGGATGTAAATAGCGTGCTGAAAATTTCCAGCCATGACAGGACTCGCAGCAATGGTTTCAAGTTGGAAAAATTCAGATTCAGGAATGATATAGGAAAGCACTGGTTTGGTAATAGAGTTGTGGATGAGTGGAACAAACTCCCGAGTACAGTTATTGAGGCTAAAACGTTGTGTAGTTTTAAAAATAGGTTAGATAAATACATGAGTGGGTGTGGGTGGGTGTGAGTTGACCTGACTAGCTTGTGCTGCTGGGTCTGGTGCAGTGCTCCATCCTTGAGTGGAGATGACCAGGCTGGGTGGGTCATTGGGATAATCCGGTGTGTGGGTCATTGGTCTAATCCGGGGGGGGGGAAACATGGACCTGCTCCGCTTGGGTCAGTAGGTCTGTTGCAGTGTTCCTTCTTTCTTATGTTCTTACGTTCTTATTCATTTCATCACTGTCTTATCAGAGGCGCACTTACACTACAGTTATAAAACTGCAACATTAACACCCGTCCTTCCGAGTCTAGTCGCTGTACACCACATTTATGCTATAATTTCTGATCGTCGCATGTGATTAGCTTCAACCCTCCGAGTCTTACTTCTTGATAGCACAACACATGAGCCTCTTTAAGCTCAGTGTGCTTGTGTATTTTAGGATAGTGATCTGTTTTGTTTTGTTTTTCGTCGGAAAAACTTGAATTTGATTTGATCTGTGTGTCCTAATCTAACAATTTTTTTTATCAACTTGTTCCGCACTCTGCATTATTCCAGTCGCGTGCATCTAGGCACAGGGAACCGGGGTTATACAGTACAGTGATATCTTCCTCGAGTTGCACACCGACCGCATTACGTCTAGTTGTTGTTTTTCTAACAGTGCCACTAGTTCAAGGGCTTATTATTGCTTTCACATATTTAATCTGATTTATTTGTGTAATTCTCTCTGGATTACCTTTAATATTATCCACAGGTGCATTTCAAATTCCTGTTTAGTTTTATCATATTTATCTCGCTTTCTAATCTGTTAACGAATGTTGACGTCA
>NC_091314.1:41805652-41837846 GCF_038502225.1 Cherax quadricarinatus | reverse complement strand
CACAGGGGTTAGTGTTGGGCCCCTTGTTCACAATTTACATAAACGCCGTAGATGAGGGAATAAATAGCGACATAAGCAAATTTGCTGATGACACCAAAATAGGCCGTCCAAGTCATTCTAATGAGGACATTACAGCACTCCAGGAAGATTTGAATAGACTGATGCAGTGGTCGGAAAAGTGGCAGATGCAGTTTAATATAGACAAATGCAAAGTTCTAAATGCTGGACAGGAAAATAACCATGCCACATATAAACTAAATAATGTAGATCTTAATATTACGGATTGCGAAAAGGATTTAGGAGTTCTGGTTAGTAGTAATCTAAAACCAAGACAACAGTGTGTAAGTGTTCGCAATAAAGCTAACAGAATCCTTGGCTTCATAGTAAGAAGTATAAATAATAAAAGTCCTCAGTTTGTTCAACTCTATATATCCTTGGTTAGGCCTCATTTAGACTATGCTGCTCAGTTTTGGTCACCATATTACAGAATGGATATAAATGCACTGGAAAACGTGCAAAGGAGGATGACAAAGTTGATGCCATGTATCAGAAATCTTCCCTATGAGGATAGACTGAGGGCCCTGAATCTGCACTCTCTAGAAGGGCTTAGAATTAGGGGGGATATGATTGAAGTGTATAAATGGAAAACAGGAATTAATAAAGGGGATGTAAATAGCGTGCTAAAAATATCTAACAGACAGGACTCGCAGCATTGGCTTTAAATTGGAAAAATTCAGATTTAGGAAAGATATAGGAAAGCACTGGTTTGGTAATAGAGTTGTGGATGAGTGGAACAAACTCCCGAGTACCGTCATAGAAGCTAAGACGTTGTGTAGTTTTAAAAATAGGTTGGATAAATACATGAGTGGTTGTGGGTGGGTGTGAGTTGGACCTCCCTTAAGTGACGTGTCTGACCTCACTAGGTCAAGGCATTGGCTTAAGCCGGTGGGAGAAATGGAGCTGCCTCGCATAGGCCAGTAGGCCTGTTGCAGTGTTCCTTCTTTCTTATGTTCTTATAAAGCACCTAAATTACTAGGAACGGTTGAAGTGCCCTGATTTGTATTCCCTGGAGCGCAGGCGAGAGAATCTTAGAGTGACTAGTCCCAGATTCGCACGAGAAAATAATTTTCTACGATAGGAAAATACTAGACAGATGCTACATCTTCCCCAGTGAAAAGCAGCGACGTAAAGAATACATCGAGAGATAACGCAATAAGTGTCAGGGGCCCACGACTGTTCAACTGCCTCCCAGCATACATAAGGGGGATTACCAATAGACCCCTGGCTGTCTTCAAGATTGCGCTTGACAGGCACCTAAAATCAATACCTGACCATCCGGGCTGTGGTTCGTACTTCGGTTTACGTGCGGCCAGCAGTAACAGCCTGGTTGATCAGGCCCTGATCCACCGAGTGGCCTGGTCACAGACCGGGCCGCGGGGGCGTTGACTCCCGAAACCCTCTCCAGGTATACTCCAGGGTCTGATCCAGTTTCTATGGAAATATAAGCACTTAAGCAGTATAATGTGATCCTTTATTGACAACGTTTCGCCCACGCAGTGGGCTTTATCAAGTCACAAACAGATCTACCTGGGTGAAACATACTTGGCTATATATAGGATGGGAATGCTGGGTTAGGTGGAGAAAGATGCATGTGACAATCTTCGGAGTAGAGTTAAGAAGTCTAAAAACTTCTGCAGTCTAGAAACTGACAGCAAATTATACGTCGGCGAAACATCCTGAGACCTCCAAACACGTATTTCAGAACACTAGTACGCAGGCAGATCTGACGATCCAAGGAATGCCTGTGTTCAACACCGAAATTCACACAATCATTTAATCAACTACAGAAACGCAAGACTTATCGCCAGAGAAGACAACACTCAATACCGAGGAATCCTGGAATCCTCACTTATCTGTACATCCAACAACTTCAACCAGAACAACGGCTTCTGTAACATAGCTGAGCTCCTTGCCAAGAAACTTCTTAATCGCTATCCCACATAAGAACATAAGAATCGAGGAACACTGCAGAAGATCCACTCATGTACTTATCCAATCTCTTTTAAAAGCTACCTAAGTTTTTAGACTTCCTCACTCTACTCCGAAGATTGTCACGTGTACCTTTCTCCACCTGACCCAGCATTCCTATCCTATATATAGCCAAGTATATATCACCCAGGTTTATTGATAAAGCCCACTGCGTGGGCTTTATCAATAAACGATCACATTGTACTGCTTAAGTGTTTATATTTCCATTGTGTCGGTATTTTATACCATTTATTTCCATCCAGTTTCTAGTCCGAGGTCTGGTAAAGGGTCTAGTACAAGTTCTGGTCCAAGGATTGGTACAGGGCCTGGCGCAGGGTCTGATGTAGGGTCTAGCACAGGGTCTAATACGGTGCTTGGTTTAGTAACCAAATGTAAGTTGCGAATGGCACTATTTCTGTGGATTTAGATATACATTTCCGTGCACTCTATCTTAAATGAAGTTGTTGGCTAGACTTGAGTCAGCTGTTAACTGGTCTTGAGTCACCTGTTAGCTGGTCTTGAGTAGCTATTAACTGGTCTTGAGTCAGCTGTTAGCTGGTCTTGAGTCAGCTGTTAGCTGGTCTTGAGTCAGCTGTTATCTTGTCTTGCGTCAGCATAGGTTCCACTGGGACGAAAGTTTGCCTGGTAAGTTAGGTGATGATATAAGGGAAAGTATAGGAGAGACACTGAACAGAATATCAGATATGGACATTCCGCGTGTAGCAGAACCCAAAAAAAATCATCCGGGTAAAGCACACATTGAACGCTGCTTTCAGAAGAGCCTATGTGTAGCGTTGAAACTACCTTATTGAGCAGCAAGGTTCGTGTTCGGCCTCTTGGGAAGTATCCCATCTCGTAGTTACAGATGCACTTATCAGGATTTAACGAGACACTTATTTCACAGTAGGGCAGATATAGCTATCTTGTTGCTTTTCAATTATCAGGTATGTCGAGATAACAGAAAAGGCGCTTCTGGTTTAATGATTTATGTTTAGGTCGCTGGCAGTTAAGACCAGAAGGCAGAGTTCGTAGGCCTACTACTAAGGGCGAGCTTAAATGGCTGTATCTAGAACGTATTAAGTTATGATTCACTCGCAATGAAGCGATTGCAGACAACTCCCAAAACGGAAGGTTCGAAGTCATGTTGTTGTTGATCGTTTATTTATTATGGAAAGACATCTGACACTATGATTTATTTAATAATGCCTGCAGTTGGGAGGGGGCGTTGAAAGACGGTGTGTAAAGAAAAAAATTCACTAATATATACATAATTTTGTGCGTGGGAGTGTGACTGGTGTGGGTCGTTTGAGTGTTGAAGCGCTTGTTTCAGATTTATGTCGGCTTCAGACAGTCGCTTGATTATTTGTTTCTGTGGCAGTTATGAGTAATTATTCCTCTGCGATTTTTACTCAGCATTTGCATTTGCCTATTATTTCTTGCAGCTGTTATCCGTCTTAATTTTGTGGTTCCTTATTTTTTAACGTAAAGTTATATTGTCTCACAGGTATCTGTAAAGGCCTGTCGAGTTGGGATGGTAACTGTTGTGTGTTACTCTTGTTCAGCCTGAGTGTTTTGAGTGGGTCAACAGAACCTTCACCGACTTGATGGGCTGCTTACACTTTGGCTATTCAAGTCTGTAAATTCATCTACTCCACTTGTCTGTCTGTGTTACTACTATTCTGGAAGCGGTGCATCATCTGTCAGCCTCAGTGACTCATAGAGACCTCAGTCTGCTGAGTTCACCGTATCATTAGTGGTTCACTCAGGTCTGATCGTATTTCCTTGGACCACCACCTCTTTTCTGCAACACTGCAAGCTCCTGATGTGTTGATTGCAACACGAAAGGCCTAGAGTTATCATTCAACTCCCTCCGTGGTTGTTTTGCACATGTTACTATGTATGATAATTGTACTTGTGTGGACCTGTACCTAAATAAACTTACTTGCCGATGGTAACGAGGAGTGAGAACCTGGATATTATCACACCAGAATCGGATGGAGGTCTCATTTTAGATATTCAATGAGGAATTACTAGAAAAAAACCATACCACGGGCGGGGATAGAACCCGCGATCAGAGAGTCTCAAAACTCCAGACCGTCGCGTTAGCGACGATTTTGAGACTCTCTGATTGCGGGTTCTATCCCCGTCCGTGGTATGGTTTGTTTGCAATGGTGTCATTACGATTTCGTGAGTCAGAATTGCTAGAGCCTGCAAAAGGTGCTGCTGCTGGATCAGAGATAACTGATGCTAGAAACGAATCACTTGTCAGACATCTAGGAAAACTGATTAAAGTTTAGAACTAGGAATCGTCAACCCAAAATGAATTAGCTGCCCTTAAATTAATCGGTGAAGTTTTAAAGAAGAAAACAAGGATGTACCCAGCGTTTTTTTTTTACGCTTATTCAGGTAATCCTCGGAAATATCACTAACAGTACTGTAAGGGACATAAATAATGCCAAAATATTAGAAAGTGACACAGTACTACTTAAACTAGCATACTAGATGTCATTTCTAGTTAACACAGAAGGAAATTAGACGAAAATTAAGATGCTGGGTTCATAGCCAATCACTTAGGTTAGTAAAATTAAGCAACCACAGCAAGGTGACTCGTAGTCAAGTGTAAGAGAAGGGATGGGGCGAGCAGTTTGAGGTAGCAGAGATTGATTACGCAGAAAAAGACCTAATTAAAGGGAACATACGCCTCATCAACTGTAGAACAACTAGGGGAGTGCACTTAGAGCACCTAGATTTCTCAGCTTGTTCATTTACACAGTTGTTCTTTATGAACGCTGCAAGATACTCACGCCCAAGACATAATTATTTATATACTATATTAGATAATATTAAATTAGAGTGTCATCGGTTTCATAACCCAGAGGGTTAGTAGCCAGGATAAGTGGATAACTCAGTATAGTCAGTGTCTCATCGGTCTTGCTTCCACTGGGGTCCTTTAATTCCCCCCCCCCCTCCCCGGATTCCACCTATAATAGTCAACTAACACCCAAGTACCTACTTACTGCTAAGTGAGCAGGTGCAGCAGGCGTAAGGAAACATGTTCAACGTCTCAGTTGTGAGCTGAGACACTACCAACCAGAATTTCGTGACTTAGCTGAGAGGGCCTCAGGAATTTAATGATTATCCAGAAGAACTCGGCCGCCGGGGAAAGGTTCTCTGGCAGGTTGCTTTCTTAACAGGAATGATAGAAATTATTAAGAAGAAATTATTAAGAAGGGCTCAAGAAAAATATTTCATAGCAGAAGAATTATTATGTAGTCATTACCGATGGTTATCATTACAGATGGTAGTCATTACCGATGGTTATCATTACAGATGGTAGTCATTACCGATGGTTATCATTACAGATGGTAGTCATTACAGATGGCGGTCGGCTTAACAGTACTTTATTACACCAGAACTACTTTACCTGTATAACGTAGAAAACAAATTATTCATATTTTGTACTTGTGAATAAATATACATTGAAACACCAACCGGGAAAGAACGAACGTCATGGATTGACATGAGGAAGAATTCAATTCATAAGTCCCCCTAAAAATATCTAGCAACGAACTTTAATTATATGAAAATCTGAAAAATTGTCATGTTGTTCTGGAAAAAGAAATGGACATTTGAGAGAAAAATGGTTTGTTATAAGTAAACATGAAAACGAGAAGGAGGTGAAGGTAGAAGTAGTAATGTCAGCAGTCCAGTACAGCTCTCTAAGTCACTGGCTTCTGGGTATACGATGTCTGACAAATAAGGGTTACACCATAGAGTAATTAAAGTTCAATCAAGGGAAGTTGAAACCCCTGAGACCATTTATAAACTACTGACGCTGTAGAAGACCTCAGTGGATCCTGGAGAGCTTTGCCAAGTGCTCCAACTTCCATCTCCGAGAGACTAGTGGAATCCAGGGAGAAGTGGACACGTCTGAAGGGAACCACTTAAGAATGACACCGACGTCGTTACTCGCAGATTGGCGGAGATGAACCTCCAAGTGAGAGAGACGTGAGAGATATCACGACACTGACCCGACATCCTCAATGTAACAGTATTTGGTGACTTAGTGAATAAGTTTGTGTAATAAATAGAGCCTGTTGTTAGCCCAGTGTTAGTTGGTGTGACATCGCGGTGTGTTCCGTGTACTCACTACCCACACACAGTGTTCCGTGTAATCACTACACACACACAGTGTGTTCCGTGCACTCACTTCCCTCACACAGTGTGTTCCGTGCACTCACTACCCACACAGTGTGTTCCGTACACTCACTACCAACACACATTGTGTTCCGTGCACTCACTACCCACACATACATTGTGTTCCGTGCACTCGTTACCCACACACAGTGTCTTCCCTGCACTCACTGCCCACACACATTGTGTTCCGTGTATTCACTACCCACACATACATTGTGTTCCGTGCACTCACTACCCACACACACATTGTGTTCCGTGCACTCACTACCCACACACACATTGTGTTCCGTGCACTCACTACCCACACACAGTGTGTTCCGTGCACTCACTACCCACACGCAGTGTGTTCCGTGCACTCACTACCTTCACACAATGTGTTCCGTGCACTCACTACCTTCACACAGTGTGTTCCGTGCACTCACTACCTTCACACAGTTTGTTCCGTGCACTCACTACCCACACAGAGTGTGTTCCGTGCACTCACTACCCACACAGTGCGTTCCGTGCACTCACTACCCACACAGAGTGTGTTCCGTGCACTCACTACCCACACACAGTGTGTTCCGTGCACTCACTACCCACACAGTGTGTGTTCCGTGCACTCACTACCCTCACACAGTGTGTTCCGTGCACTCACTACCCACACAGAGTGTGTTCCGTGCACTCACTACCCACACATACATTGTGTTCCGTGCACTCGTTACCCTCACACAGTGTGTTCCCTGCACTCACTGCCCACACACATTGTGTTCCGTGTACTCACTACCCACACATACATTGTGTTCCGTGCACTCACTACCCACACACACATTGTGTTCCGTGCACTCACTACCCACACACACATTGTGTTCCGTGCACTCACTACCCACACACACTGTGTTCCGTGCACTCACTACCCACACACACTGTGTTCCGTGTACTCATTACTCACAGCGTGTTCCATGCACTCACTACCCACACAGAGTGTGTTCCGTGCACTCACTACCCACACACAGTGTGTTCCGTACACTCACAAAGCACACACAGTTTGTTCCGTGCACTCACTACCCTCACAGAGTGTGTTCCGTGCACTCACTACCCACACACAGTGTGTTCCGTGCACTCACTACCTTCACACATTGTGTTCCGTGCACAAACTACCCTCACACAGTGTGTTCCGTTAACTCACTACCCACACAGTGTGTATTCCGTGTACTCACTACCCACACACAGTGTGTTCCGTGCACTCACTACCCACACACAGTGTGTTCCGTGCAATCACTATCCACAGTGTGTTCCGTGCACTCACTACCCTCACAGTGTGTTCCGTGCACTCATTACCCACACAGTGTGTTCCGTGCAATCACTACCCACACACAGTGTGTTCCGTGCACTCACTACCCACACACAGTGTGTTCCGTGCACTCACTACCTTCACACAGTGTGTTCCGTGCACTCACTACCTTCACACAGTGTGTTCCGTGCACTCACTACCCACACAGAGTGTGTTCCGTGCACTTCCTACCCCCACACAGTGTGTTCCGTGCACTCACTACCCACACACAGTGTGTTCCGTGCACTCACTACCTTCACACAGTGTGTTCCGTGCACTCACTACCTTCACACAGTGTGTTCCGTGCACTCACTACCCACACGCAGTGTGTTCCGTGCACTCACTACCTTCACACAGTGTGTTCCGTGCACTCACTACCTTCACACAGTGTGTTCCGTGCACTCACTACCTTCACACAGTTTGTTCCGTGCACTCACTACCCACACAGAGTGTGTTCCGTGCAATCACTACCCACACACAGTGTGTTCCGTGCACTCACTACCCACACACAGTGTGTTCCGTGCACTCACTACCTTCACACAGTGTGTTCCGTGCACTCACTACCTTCACACAGTGTGTTCCGTGCACTCACTACCCACACAGAGTGTGTTCCGTGCACTCACTACCCCCACACAGTGTGTTCCGTGCACTCACTACCCACACACAGTGTGTTCCGTGCACTCACTACCTTCACACAGTGTGTTCCGTGCACTCACTACCTTCACACAGTGTGTCCCGTGCACTCACTACCCACACGCAGTGTGTTCCGTGCACTCACTACCTTCACACAGTGTGTTCCGTGCACTCACTACCTTCACACAGTGTGTTCCGTGAACTCACTACCTTCACACAGTGTGTTCCGTGCACTCACTACCTTCACACAGTTTGTTCCGTGCACTCACTACCCACACAGAGTGTGTTCCGTGCACTCACTACCCACACAGTGCGTTCCGTGCACTCACTACCCACACAGAGTGTGTTCCGTGCACTCACTACCCACACACAGTGTGTTCCGTGCACTCACTACCCACACAGAGTGTGTTCCGTGCACTCACTACCCTCACACAGTGTGTTCCGTGCACTCACTACCCACACAGTGTGTTTCGTGCACTCAATACCAACACAATGTGTTCCGTGCACTCACTACCCACACACAGTGTGTTCCGTGCACTCGTTACTCTCACACAGTGTGTTCCGTGCACTCACTACCCACACTGTGTTCCGTGCACTCGTTACCCACACACAGTGTGTTCCGCGCACTCACTACCATCATAGTGTGTTTCGTGCACACACTACCCAGAGTGTGTTCAGTGCACTCGCTACCTAAACACACTGCGTTCCGTGCACTCACTACCTAAACACACTGCGTTCCGTGCACTCACTACTCACTCACAGTGTGTTCCGTGCACTCACTACTCACACTCATAGTGTGTTCCGTGCACTCACTACCCACACACAGTGTGTTCGGTGCACTCATTACCCACACACACTTTGTTCCGTGCACTCTCTACCTAAACACACTGCGTTCCGTGCACTCACTACCCACACACAGTGTGTTCGGTGCACTCACTACCCACACACAGTGTGTTCGGTGCACTCACTACCCACACACAGTGTGTTCCGTGCACTCACTACCCACACAGTGTGTTCCGTGCACTCACTACCCACACACATTGTGTTCCGTGTATTCACTCCCCACTCAGTGTTCCGTGCACTCACTGCCCTCACAGTGCGTTCCGTGCACCCACAGTGTGTTCCGTGCACTCACTGCCCACACACATTGTGTTCCGTGCACTCACTGCCCACACACATTGTGTTCCGAGTACTCATTACCCACACAGTGTGTTCGCTGCACTCACTACCCACACACAGTGTGTTCGGTGCACTCACTACACACACACAGTGTGTTCGGTGCACTCACTACCCACACACAGTGTGTTCGGTGCACTCACTACCCACACACAGTGTGTTCGGTGCACTCTCTACCCACACACATTGTGTTCGGTGCACTCACTACCCACACACAGTGTGTTCGGTGCACTCACTACCCACACACAGTGTGTTCGGTGCACTCATTACCCAAACACAGTGCGTTCCGTGCACTCACTACCCACACGCAGTGTGTTCCGTGTACTCGTTACGCGTACATTGTGTTCCGTGCACTCGTTTCCCACACACAGTGTGTTCCGTGCACTCACTACCCTCACACAGTGTGTTCCGTGCACTCACTACCAACACACAGTGTGTTCCTTGCACTCAGAACCAGCATACAATGTGTTCCGTGCTCTCACTATCCTCACACTGTGTGTTCCGTACACTCACTACCCACACACAGTGTTCCGTGCACTCACTACCAACACACAGTGTGTTCCGTGCACTCACAACCCACATACAATGTGTTCCGTGCACTCACTACTCTCATACGGTGTGTTCCGTACACTCACTACCCACACAGTGTGTTCCGTGAACTCACTACCCACACAGTGTGTTCCGTGAACTCACTACCCACACACGTGCACTCACTACTTACATGCACTCACTACCAACACACAGTGTGTTCCGTGCACTTACTACCAACACACAGTGTGTTCCGTGCACTCACTACCCTCACACAGTGTGTTCCGTGCACTCACTGCCCACAGCGTGTTCCGAGCACTCACTACCCACACAGTGTTCCGTGCACTCACTAACCACACTGTTCCGTGCACTCACTACCCTCACACAGTGTGTTCCGTGCACTCACTACCCACACACAGTGTGTTCCGTGCACTCACTACCCACACACAGTGTGTTCCGTGCACTCACTACCCACACAGTGTGTTCCGTGCACTCACTACCCACACACAGTGTGTTCCGTGCACTCACTACCCACACACAGTGTGTTCCGTGCACTCACTACCCTCACACAGTGTGTTCCGTGAACTCACTACCCTCACACAGTGTGTTCCGTGCACTCACTACCTTCACACAGTGTGTTCCGTGCACTCACTACCCTTACACAGTTTGTTCCGTGAACTCAATACCCACACAGAGTGTGTTCCGTGCACTCACTACCCACACAGAGTGTGTTCCGTGCACTCACTACCCACACACAGTGTGTTCCGTGCAATCACTATCCACACAGTGTGTTCCGTGCACTCACTACATACACACAGTGTGTTCCGTGCACTCACTACATACACACAGTGTGTTCCGTGCAATCACTATCCACACACAGTGTGTTCCGTGCACTCACTACCCACACTCACTGTTTTTCGTGCACTCAATACCCACACAATGTGTTCCGTGCACTCACTACCCACACACATTGTGTTCCGTTCACTCACTACCAACACACACTGTGTTCCGGGCACTCACTACCCACAGTGTGTTCCGTGCACTCACTACCCACACAGTGTGTGTTCCGTGCACTCACTACCCACACACAGTGTGTTCCGTGCACTCACTACCCACACACAGTGTGTTCCGTGCACTCACTACCCACACACAGTGTGTTCCATACACTCACTACCCACACACAGTTTGTTCCGTGCACTCACTACCCTCACACAGTGTGTTCCGTGCACTCACTACCCACACAGTGTGTTCCGTGCACTCACTACCTTCACACAGTGTGTTCCGTGCACTCACTACCTTCACACAGTGTGTTCCGTGCACTCACTACCATCACACAGTGTGTTCCGTGCACTCACTACCCACACAGTGTGTTCCGTGCACTCACTACCTTCACACAGTGTGTTCCGTGCACTCACTACCCACACAGTGTGTTCCGTGCACTCACTACCTTCACACAGTGTGTTCCGTGAACTCACTACCCACACAGTGTGTGTTCCGTGCACTCACTACCCACACAGAATGTGTTCCGTGCACTCACTACCCACACACACTGTGTTCCGTGCACTCACTACCCACACAGTGTGTTCCGTGCACTCACTACCTTCACACAGTGTGTTCCGTGAACTCACTACCCACACAGTGTGTGTTCCGTGCACTCACTACCCACACAGAGTGTGTTCCGTGCACTCACTACCCACACACACTGTGTTCCGTGCACTCACTACCCACACACAGTGTGTTCCGTGCAATCACTATCCACACACAGTGTGTTCCGTGCACTCCCCACACACGGTGTGTTTCGTGCACTCAATACCCACACAATGTGTTCCGTGCTCTCACTACCCACACACATTGTGTTCCGTTCACTCACTACCCTCACACAGTGTGTTCCGTGCACTCACTACCAGCACACACTGTGTTCCGGGCACTCACTACCCACAGACAGTGTGTTTCGTGCACTCACTACCCACACACACTCTGTTCTGTGCACTCGTTACCCACACACACTGTGTTCCGTGCACTCGTTACTCCCACACAGTTTGTTCCGTGCACTCAGTACCCACACACAGTGTGTTCCGTGCACTCGTTACCCACACACAGTGTGTTCCGTGCACTCGCTACCCACACACAGTGTGTTCCGTGCACTGACTACCCACACACATTGTGTTCCGTGCACTCGCTACCCACACACGCACTGTGCTCCGTGCACTCACTATCCACACACTCTGTGTTCCGTGCACTCACTACTCACACAGTGTGTTCCGTGCACTCACTACCAACACAGTGTGTTCCGTGCACTCACTACCCACAGTCTAGCTCAGTAACAGCGTGTCAGCGTGCTTCGTTGTGCTCCGGGTTATCTCGTGTTTACACGGTCGCTCTTACGTGCTAGAACTTTACTTTGTGTCATCAATCCTATACGATACATCCCTCTAGCGCCTGGAACCAATCTTGGGCGGAAAACATTATATACTGAGTCAAAAAAGGAGAATTAGTGTGCACTACCTAGCAGAGTTTACTGCAAGAGGGGAATCATAGACCTGTGTTCCGTGTGCAAAATAATAATAATACAACTTTTCTTTGTCAGAGGAAAGAAAGTCTCCCTGATAACATTGAGTATACATAGTGTATAGTGTATACTACAGTGGCTCCCTAGTATATAGATGATAAAGGCTAAAGTGTCATTTGAAAACAGGTGAATTTGTAAATGAAGTGATAAGCCTATAGAGGCAGGTGCCAGAAGTCGCCAGAATCTTACCACAGGTCAGCTGTTTTAATAATCTTCCTGGCCTGCTAGTGTACTCGCATATAATCTAGTGATACCAGTGAATAGCAGAATACAGTGCTGTAGTAGCAACTAACCAGTATTATAATGGTACTTAGTGGAGTGGAGTGACTTTCATTAGTTTCTTTTTTCTTGAAATATCAGACGTATACTGTGAATTTCATATAACCTGTAGTTACCAGCGGTCGCAATATACACAAGGAGAAGCAATTATTACCACAGAAAAAGCGTCCTTCCTCCAAAATTTCCACCAGTCAACTATAGTGATAATATAGCATTTATTGTGGTGGAGACGAAAAAAAACTAGAAAAGCTAGATACAGCGATTGATAAACAAGGGTTGAGGCTCGACCGTTCGTCATTGTAGGAGCTGCCAGAAATCACCGGTTTCTTCAACACCCAAGTTATACTTTTGTATCAATCAAATCACATATTACTCGGGTAGATAATTACCAGTAGATCCTTCATGTGTTAGCCCAAATCACCGACCAGTATGTTTTAAATAAGTGACCCCCTGATCAGATCAGATCGACTGGTCCGAACCCTTGACTGGTCCGAACCCTTGACTGGTCCGAACCCTTGACTGGTCTGAACCCTTGACTGGTTTCAAACGGATTCGTTGGACAATAAAGCAGACTGTAAACTAATGGGGTTGTAGGCGCCCTTATCAAACACAAACAATAAATATAAATCAGGAACGTACACGGTAAGCTGTCCAATATACAAGTACAGTTAGAAATAGAAATACAAATAGCTAGAGCTTCATTTAAGGAGGTTATTAATAGAATATTCAAGAGGTTGCTAGTAGAATTACAGTAAATCAACCATTCAAATCATTATGAAGCTTCCACATGGATAAATTGTCATTTTTGTGGAAATTGGTGTCACGCCCCTTGTGCAGATATCCAAGAACTATTTACAAGCAGTATTAAAACAGGGAAGTGTTTTTGGGTATGCCCAAATGAGGAAAATCTGTGGACTAAAATCACAAGGGTATTAAAAGAGGATAACATCAAAGCTGCTTTCATAGAAAACCTGGAAGCTTTCTACAACAGATGGGAACATAAAAAGTCTGGGCTGAATGGTACTACCCTTGATACTGGCCATGTAGTCAGAAACTGTAAGGCTGGAGGTGATGTCATGGTAGTCAGTAAATGTGGGGCTGATAGTGCTGTCCTGGGAGATAGTAATGGTGAAGCTGGAGGTGCTGTCCTGGGAGACAGTAATGGTGAAGCTGGAGGTGCTGTCCTGGGAGACAGTAATGGTGAAGCTGGAGATTTTGTCCAGGTAGTCGGGAATTATACGCAGGAAGGAATACATATAAATGACCTCATAGGGGACAGGAGCCGTAGTGGGGAAACAAGTGTAGTCAAAGATAAGATAAAACCAATATTGCAAACTAGAAATACCACAGGAAATAGCAAAAAGAGGACTCCACTAGCAATAGTGAGGATATATTACCAAAAACAACTGGTGGGAGCTCCATTGTTGGTGCTAGGGAGGATAGGAATAAGACAGGGAAACATGCACCAACAGGGAATACAGTCACAGAAACCCAAGGCAAACGGAAACCAAGCCTGTGCACATACTATGCACTTGGTATCTGCAGACATGGGAAATCTGGAAAAACAGACGGGACGTGCAACTATGACCACCTTAGAAAATGCCATGCCCATATGACAACAGGAAAATGCAAACTCCCTTCCTGTAAGCTTTTTCACCCTGAAATGTGTACCTCTTCAGTACAGGAAAGACTGCTATAACTTAAATTGCCAGGCACACCATCTAAAGGGTACAAAAAGATACTAAACATCCAGGCCATGGGAAAACCTGGGTAGCCACAGCCACTCAAAAGGGAGAGGTTTTTTGGTGCCAGGAAGGAAAAAAAACTGGCAGGAAATGGCAGAAATCGTACACCAAATCCAGTCATTCCTGGAGTGGAACCACAGTCGATGGCCTCCACTCCAAACCAACAGATACAGATACTAATGCCGGAAAAAAAAATCCCCCCCCAGTACCAACAATACCACCAGTCCGATGACATTCTTCTTTGCAAATATACAGGGTCTAAAGCCAGCAACAAACAACGAAACACTTTTCATCCGTGGACTGCTTGCAGAGACAAAGGCAAATGTTTGCGGCTTTCACTTAGACCCACATAAAGGATCACTTGGACAACGAAATATGGATCCCAGGTTACAACCTATACAGATGCGACAGAGTGAACAGGCAAAAGGGGAGGTTGGTTGGCCTGTACATTGCAGAGTCACTTGCATGCACAGAACTACTGAATGCCTCAAATGATGTAGTGGAAGTTTTAGCAGTAAAGGTCGAGAACCAAAACCTAGTCATTGTGGTAGTCTACAAGCCTCCGGATGCAACATCCCAGCAATTCCAGGAACAGCTGTTAAAAATTGACCACTGTCTGGAAAATCTTCCAGCTCCTGCACCCAACATCTTGCTCCTGGGGGATTTCAACGTAAGGCACCTAAAATGGAGGAATATAGCAAATAATATTGTTGCAGTAATAACACCAGGAGGCAGCTCTGATGAAAACTCACACTCACACGAGCTTTTAAATCTCTGCACAAAATTCAATTTAAACCAGCAAATAATAGAGCCTACTAGACTGGAGAATACACTAGACCTCATCTTCACTAACAATGATGATCTGATAAGAAATGTCACCATATCAAAAACAATATACTCAGATCACAACATAATTGAGGTTCAGACATGTATGCGTGGAGCCCCAGACCGACATAATGAGACTAGTCACGAGGGAGCATTCACCAAATTCAACTTCAATAACAAAAACATAAAGTGGGACCAAGTAAACCAAATCCTAACCGATATAAGCTGGGAAGATATACTAAGCAACACAGACCCCAACTTATGCCTAGAACAGATTAACTTGGTGGCACTCGAAGTATGCACAAGGCTTATTCCTCTAAGAAAAAGGAGGAGTAGATGTAAAATAGAAAGAGACAGGCGCTCCCTTTACAGGCGACGGAAAAGAATAACAGAGCAGCTAAAAGAGGTCAATATATCTGAAAGGCGTAGGGAGACACTGGTCAGAGAAATAGCAAGCATCGAGCTTAAGCTAAAGGAAGCTTATAGAAGTCAGGAATCGCGGGAAGAACTAAAAGCCATAAATGAAATCGAAAGAAACCCAAAGTATTTCTTCTCCTATGCCAAATCAAAGTCGAGAACAACGTCCAGTTTTGGGCCCCTACTTAAACAAGATGGGTCCTACACAGATGACAGCAAGGAAATGAGTGAGCTACTCAAGTCCCAATATGACTCAGTTTTTAGCAAACCGCTAACCAGACTGAGAGTCGAAGATCAAAATGAATTTTTTATAAGCCACAAAATTTGGTTAACACAAGCCTATCCGATGTTATCCTGACGCCAAATGACTTTGAACAGGCGATAAATGACATGCCCATGCACTCTGCCCCAGGGCCAGACTCATGGAACTCCGTGTTCATCAAGAACTGCAAGAAGCCCCTATCACGAGCCTTTTCCATCCTATGGAGAGGGAGCATGGACACGGGGGTCGTCCCACAGTTACTAAAAACAACAGACATAGCCCCACTCCACAAAGGGGGCAGTAAAGCAACAGCAAAGAACTACAGACCAATAGCACTAACATCCCATATCATAAAAATCTTTGAAAGGGTCCTAAGAAGCAAGATCACCACCCATCTAGAAACCCATCAGTTACACAACCCAGGGCAACATGGGTTTAGAACAGGTTGCTCCTATCTATCTCAACTATTGGATCACTACGACAAGGTCCTAAATGCACTAGAAGATAAAAAGAATGCAGATGTAATATATACAGACTTTGCAAAAGCCTTCGACAAGTGTGACCATGGCGTAATAGCGCACAGAATGCGTGCTAAAGGAATAACAGGAAAAGTCGGTCGATGGATCTATAATTTCCTCACTAACAGAACACAGAGAGTAGTCGTCAACAGAGTAA
Source organism: Cherax quadricarinatus (assembly GCF_038502225.1). Lineage (NCBI taxonomy): Eukaryota > Metazoa > Arthropoda > Malacostraca > Decapoda > Parastacidae > Cherax > Cherax quadricarinatus. Next base: position 41,821,200 of record NC_091314.1, on the reverse strand, counting down.
AGTCCGAGGCAGCTACGGTGAAAAGCTCTGTTCCACAAGGCACAGTACTCGCTCCCATCTTGTTCCTCATCCTCATATCCGACATAGACAATGATGTCAGCCACAGCACCGTGTCTTCCTTTGCAGATGACACCCGAATCTGCATGACAGTGTCTTCCATTGCAGACACTGCAAGGCTCCAGGCGGACATCAACCGAATCTTTCAGTGGGCTGCAGAAAACAATATGAAGTTCAACGATGAGAAATTTCAATTACTCAGATATGGTAAACACGAGGAAATTAAATCTTCATCAGAGTACAAAACAAATTCTGGCCACAAAATAGAGCGAAACACCCAACGTCAAAGACCTGGGAGTGATCATGTCGGAGGATCTCACCTTCAAGGACCATAACATTGTATCAATCGCATCTGCTAGAAAAATGACAGGATGGATAATGAGAACCTTCAAAACTAGGGAGGCCAAGCCCATGATGACACTCTTCAGGTCACTTGTTCTATCTAGGCTGGAATATTGCTGCACACTAACAGCACCTTTCAAGGCAGGTGAAATTGCTGACCTAGAAAATGTACAGAGAACCTTCACGGCGCGCATAACGGAGATAAAACACCTCAATTACTGGGAGCGCTTGAGGTTCCTAAAACTGTATTCCCTGGAACGCTGGCGGGAGAGATACATGATTATATACACCTGGAAAATCCTAGAGGGACTAGTACCGAACTTGCACACGAAAATCACTCGCTACGAAACCAAAAGACTTGGCAGACGATGCAACATCCCCCCAATGAAAAGCAGGGGTGTCACTAGCACGTTAAGAGACCATACAATAAGTGTCAGGGGCCCGAGACTGTTCAACTGCCTCCCAGCATACATAAGGGGGATTACCAACAGACCCCTGGCAGTCTTCAAGCTGGCACTGGACAAGCACCTAAAGTCGGTTCTTGACCAGCCGGGCTGTGGCTCGAACGTTGGTTTGCGTGCGGCCAGCAGCAACAGCCTGGTTGATCAGGCTCTGATCCACCAGGAAGCCTGGTCACAGACCGGGCCGCGGGGGCGTTGACCCCCGGAACTCTCTCCAGGTAAACTCCAGGTAAACACAGTGTGCTCCGTGCACTCACTACCCACACACAGTGTGTTCCGTGCACTCGCTGCCCACAAAATGTATTCCGTGCACTCACTACCCACACACATTGTGTTCAGTGCACTCTCTACCCACACACAGTGTGTTCCGTGCACTGACTACCCACACACACTGTGTTCCGTGCACTCACTACCTAAACACACTGCGTTCCGTGCACTCACTACCTAAACACACTGCGTTCCGTGCACTCACTACTCACTCACAGCGTGTTCCGTGCACTCACTACCCACACACAGTGTGTTCGATGCACTCACTACCCACACACACTGTGTTCCGTGCACTCACTACCTAAACACACTGCGTTCCGTGCACTCACTACTCACTCACAGTGTGTTCCGTGCACTCACTACCCACACACAGTGTGTTCGATGCACTCTCTACCCATACACAGTGTGTTCCGTGCACTGACTACCCACACACACTGTGTTCCGTGCACTCACTACCTAAACACACTGTGTTCCGTGCACTCACTACCTAAACACACTGCGTTCCGTGCACTCATTACTCACTCACAGTGTGTTCCGTGCACTCACTACCCACACACAGTGTGTTCGATGCACTCACTACTCACACACAGTGTGTTCCGTGCACTGATTACCCACACACATTGTGTTCTGTGCACTCATTACCCACACACACTTTGTTCCGTGCACTCACTACCTAAACACACTGCGTTCCGTGCACTCACTACCTAAACACACTGCGTTCCGTGCACTCACTACTCACGCACAGTGTGTTCCGTGCGCTCACTACTCACACACAGTGTGTTCCGTGCACTCACTACCCACACACAGTGTGTTCCGTGCACTCACTACCTAAACACACTGCGTTCCGTGCACTCACTACCTAAACACACTGCGTTCCGTGCACTCACTACTCACGCACAGTGTGTTCCGTGCGCTCACTACTCACACACAGTGTGTTCCGTGCACTCACTACCCACACACAGTGTGTTCCGTGCACTCACTACCTAAACACACTGCGTTCCGTGCACTCACTACCTAAACACACTGCGTTCCGTGCACTCACTACTCACGCACAGTGTGTTCCGTGCGCTCACTACTCACACACAGTGTGTTCCGTGCACTCACTACCCACACACAGTGTGTTCCGTGCACTCACTACCCACACACATTGTGTTCCGTGCACTCACTCCCCACACAGTGTTCCGTGCACTCACTACCCTCACACTGTGTTCCGTGCACTCACTACCCACAGTGTGTTCCGTGCACTCACTGCCCACACACATTGTGTTCGGTGCACTCACTACCCACACACAGTGTGTTCCGTGCACTCACTACCCACACACAGTGTGTTCCGTGCACTCACTACCCACACACAGTGTGTTCCGTGCACTCACTACCCACACACATTGTGTTCCGTGCACTCACTACCCACACACAGTGTGTTCCGTGCACTCACTACCCACACACAGTGTGTTCCGTGCACTCACTACTCTCACACTGTGTGTTCCGTACACTCACTACCCACACACAGTGTGTTCCGTTCACTTACTACCAACACACAGTGTTCCGTGCACTCACTACCCTCACACAGTGTGTTCCGTGCACTCACTACCCACACACAGTGTGTTCCGTGCACTCACTACCCACACACTGTTCCGTGCACTCACTCCCCACACAGTGTTCCGTGCACTCACTCCCCACACAGTGTTCCGTGCACTCACTACTCACACTGTGTTCCGTGCACTCACTACCCACACACAGTGTGTTCGGTGCACTCACTACCCACACACAGTGTGTTCGGTGCACTCACTACCCACACACAGTGTGTTCGGTGCACTCACTACCCACACACAGTGTGTTCCGTGCACTCACTACCCACACACAGTGTGTTCGGTGCACTCACTACCCACACACAGTGTGTTCGGTGCACTCACTGCCCACAGCGTGTTCCGAGCACTCACTACCCACACAGTGTGTTCCGTGCACTCACTACCCACACAGTGTGTTCCGTGCTCTCACTACCCACACACAGTGTTCCGTGCACTCACTACCCACACAGTGTGTTCCGTGCTCTCACTACCCACACAGTGTGTTCCGTGCACTCACTACCTACACACATTGTTTCGTGCACTCACTTCCCACACAGTGTGTTCCGTGCTCTCACTACCCACACAGTGTGTTCAGTGCACTCACTACCCACACAGTGTGTTCCGTGCTCTCACTACCCACACACAGTGTTCCGTGCACTCACTGCCCACACACTGTGTTCCGTGCACTCACTCCCTCCCCACATTGTTTCGTGCACTCACCGCCCACACACAGTGTTCCGTGCACTCACTACCCACACACATTGTTCCGTTCACTCACTGCCCACACACAGTGTGTTCCGTGCACTCACTTCCCACACACATTGTTCCGTTCACTCACTGCCCACACACAGTGTGTTCCGTGCACTCACTACCCACACACAATTTGTTCAATTCACTCACTACAGACAGTGTGCTCCACACACTATACGCAGTGTGTTCGACTCACTACACAGTGTGTTCCACACACTATGCACAGTGTGTTCCACACACTACACACACAGTGCTCCACTCACTACACACAGTGTGCTCCACACACTACAGACACAGTGTGTTCCACACACTACACACACACACACACACACATACACACACACACACACACACACACACACACACACACACACACACACACACACACACACACACACACACACACACACACACACACACACAGTGTTTCACACACTACACACACTGTGTTTCGTACACTACACACAGTGTTTTCCTCACACTAGGCACAGTGTGTTCCATACACTCGCAACACACACTGTGTTCCATACACTCACAACACACAGTGTGTTCCATACCCTCACAACACAGTGTGTTCCATACACTGCACACGCTGTGTTTCAGACACTACCTATCTAAGACTTTCTACCAACCCCCCAGGATGCGATCCACACCAGTCGACTAACACCCAGGTACCTACTTACTGGTGTGAACAGGGACAATAGGTGTAAGATGACTGTCACCCAGGTGCCTACTTACTGCTAGGTGAACAGGGACAGCAGGTGTAAGGAAACATGCCATACGTTTCTAACCGTGCCGGGAATCGAACCACAGACGCTCAGTGAGTTAAGTGTGCTACCAACTAAGCCAGGCTCCTCTGATCGGCTTAAAAATTTCAATACTCCTTTATCCTTCTAAGAAGATGGTAAGAAACTAGACTTATCTTCCCTTTGCTTGGATCGAGTCCGAATACCTCCCTTTTCACAGATTAAAATATAACAATTGTGAACTATATCAATCTTCAGAAAGTTTGAAGCTGACCAGACGATGCATTTTCCAGTTATTGCATAGACTGGAAAAGAGCTGTGCCTACACCCGTGAGTCTTTCCATCCATATTTTATGATACATCAACCTTTGTACTCGTGTGTTCTCCTCAATTTTATTAATCAAGTCAGTTTCTGTGAAACAGTCGGGAAATGTCTCTTCTGATCAGAAATAAGTCACGGTGTTTGACTCAGTTTGATTATCGTAGATTAATTTAACGTCCGTGCTCTCAAGACCATTGTCATGTACACGAAGCTTACATCAAACTTACTATGCATACTTTCTTAAAACTTAGTTTTACTTAGAGAAAAGTTTTGATTGAGTTTGGCCTGTGTAGGTTCCAGTTTTATTTTCTGGAAGAAAGTGGGAAAATTTAATTATTGCTTTTTATGTGATAATTTCTGAGTGTCGCATGTGATTACCTTCGATCCTTGATACTGCAACTTCTGAGCTGCTTCAAGCTTGTGCTTGTGTATTTTGGGATTTTTTTTGGTCCTAGGTCTTTTTGAAAGGCTTCAGTTAAATTTGAGTTGTGTAGGTCCTAATTTATTATTTTTACTGAAGAAATTGTGATAGTAGTTTGGTCCCATATCTGAATAGGCTAAGAGTAGTGAACACGGGCTATAATCACAGTGTTTGCTGTAACTCACATGCCAGTTGGTCGGATTCTGAAGAGACGTGATGACACTGGTGATTGTGGAGTGCTTCGTCGTGGAAGATGTGGACGAAAACGCAAGACAACACCTCACAATGACAAGGTTATCATAAGAAATAGTGTGAAGGATCCCAAGAAAACCAGCAAATATCTACAGAGATATTTAGCTTCAGCTGGCACGAATGTTGATTCCTCTGCCTTGAAGTTGGCAGAACTGCCAGAAGCCGGTAAAGAAAAAATTATCAACTGCTGCTATAAAAAAAAAAAGGCTGCAATTGGCACTCGATCAGATGAGGCGCATTTTGAAGTTCATGGGTACAGAACAGTGGTAGTGAAGTGGAGCTAAGGTAAACCTCTTCGGAATGGACACGTTCAACAAGCGTCAAAACACCCAAGGAGATGAAGATTGAGACACTTATGCAGCATATGGGAATGTAATAAAGTTGGTAGAATTACCGACAATATGTAAAGTAAAAGGACACAAGTGCAACTAATGTGACATTTATTGTGGCAACGTTTCGCTCTCCAGGAGCTTTATCAAGCCATTACAAACAATACATGGATACAGAGGGTATATAAAGGCTCTGAGTGAGGTGCAATACTAGTGAGGTACCATTTCGATGTTCACTAGTGGTAGTAGTAGTAGTAACAAAAATAATACAATATGGAAGAGCAAATAATTCGTACATGAGTAAAAGGATATAAAAGCTATTACTTGGGTAACATAAAAATAGGTTGGACAAATATAGACTGGAAAGAGGCAGGTTCTTTTCGGTGTTCACTCTCTGTAATGTGTACGAATTATTTGCTCTTCCATATTGTATTATTTTTGTTACTACTACTACTACCACTAGTGAACATCGAAATGGTACCTCACTAGTATTGCACCTCACTCAGAGCCTTTATATACCCTCTGTGTCCATGTATTGTTTGTAATGGCTTGATAAAGCTCCTGGAGAGCGAAACGTTGCCACAATAAATGTCACATTAGTTGCACTTGTGTCCTTTTACTTTACAGCATATGGGAATCTTTATTCAGGAAACGTTTCGCCACACAGTGGCTTCATCAGTCCAATACAAAGAGGAAGGCGTAAGAAGAGGAGGAGTATGAGGTAATCAGTCTATCAGCCTGGAGTCGATGTGTTCAGTCCATCAATCTTGTAGAATGTACAGCATAGGGCCGTAGACGTGGCTTATATACTGTAGTGAGGTGACGTGAAGCAGGCGGAGGCGGGGTCATAGTGGTACCATCCACTAGTCGAAGTAGGTCTACGTCCAAAGGTTGAAAAAGTGTTGAAGAATTCTTTGTAACAAGATCCCATGATGCTGCAGTGTCTGACAGTTGTGATGAATGGTTTGAAACTTGAAACTTGTCGGTTTTTCAAACCATTCATCACAACTGTCAGACACTGCAGCATCATGGGATCTTGTTACAAAGAATTCTTCAACACTTTTTCAACCTTTGGACGAAGACCTACTTCGACTAGTGATGATGCTGCAGTGTCTGACAGTTGTGATGAATGGTTTGAAAAACCGACAAGTTTCAAGTTTCAAACCATTCATCACAACTGTCAGACACTGCAGCATCATGGGATCTTGTTACAAAGAATTCTTCAACACTTGTTCAACCTTTGGACGAAGACCTACTTCGACTAGTGGATGGTACCACTATGACCCCGCCTCCGCCTGCTTCACCTCACCTCACTACGGCCCTATGCTGTACATTCTACAAGATTGATGGACTGAACACATCGACTCCAGGCTGAGGGACTGATTACCTCATACTCCTCCTCTTCTTACGCCTTCCTCTTCGTATTGGACTGATGAAGCCACTGTGTGGCGAAACGTTTCCTGAATAAAGATTCCCATATGCTGCATAAGTGTCTCAATCTTCAACTTGTCGGTTTTTCAAACCATTCATCACCCAAGAAGATGTTCTGGGGTAGTTTTGATGCTAAAGGTCGGCTTGCTTTTGTTCAGGGAATAATGAACAGTGACAAATTCAAGGTAATCCTGGATCCTCATTTGCTTCCTTTTGTGGACAAAGACTTTCCTGATGGAGAAAGCATTTTCCAGCAGGATCTTGATCCATGCCACACTTCCAGAAAAAAGGCTGACATTCTTCAAAGAGAGTCGGCTAAGCGTTCTAAATTGCCTGTAAACTTTCCTGACCTCAACCCAGTTGAGAATCTATGGGCAATAACCAAACTCAGGATCGGGAAACAGGGCTGTTGAAATGTGGAAAAGCTAATTGCTGTTGCTATTAGGAACTTGTACCACGACAAAGAACTTACCAGAATGTGTTCAACATTGGTTGATGCTATGCCACAGCGTGTAACAATGCTTATCAATGCATAGTCATATCTCTTCTTAAATTAATTATGTCATATCACTGTCGTGTATTTTTCAAATAAACATTAATTTTGGAAATAAATGGTATAAAATACCGACACATTAATTTTCCAAGTAAATGTCTTATTTCATCACTGTCCCAATTAATATGCACATTACTGTAGCTGTTTATATCTTTGGGTGCTAAGCTCGTTTTTTTCTTAGGGAACCGAAATTGGAAAATTTTCCGAATCCTTTGTATTAACGTTTAAAGTGACGGCGAGCAGAGTGATCAGTTGTTGAAAGTAGGCGTTATTAATGCTACCCAAGAAGATCCTTATGGTGTGTCATCACTAACCACTGTTGTTACACTGTATGACATCTGTGGTGAGTATTTTGTCCATCAATAAAATGTATGATCCAAAAGATCATACTCCACACAGTGTGTGGAGGCTTCGTGTTCTGATGGAAAGTCATTTTTCACGAGGAGCCTTGAAATTTTGTGGTCTTCCTTCAGAATATCTTGATCCCTCCGCATCACCACCACTGTTCCACGTTTCCCTTCCCATGAACCTATCCCTTCCTTTTTTCTCTGTTTATTCGTTAAACATCGGACATTCAAAAATACAATAGAGAGACTTAACTCATACAAGATAAACAAGAGTGATGATGTGGATGAATACGACGATCGCATTAATAAAGTATCGACAAGCTGATGAATGGAAATAAATGGTATAAAATACCGACACAATGGAAATATAAACACTTAAGCAGTATAATGTGATCCTTTATTGACAACATTTCGCCCACTCAGTGTGCTTTATCAAGTCACAAACAGAGCTATCTACCTGGGTGAAAGGTACGAGAGTATTTATAGGATGGCGTCAGGTGGAGAATGCTGCATGTTACAGTCTTCAGGCTGCAAACGACGGGCATTAAAATAATTTTAAAACACCCAGAGAAAACACTGCTGAGAAGAGATACATAGTCCTCCCCACCAACTCCATTGCCAAACACGTTTCCAACATCTTTTCCAATATCTCATTCCAAATATCTACCTCCACATCGACCACCATCGAAGACATTACCAGTAATAGACAGGACAAGCTTCAATCCTCCGCAGGGGTATACGCAATCCCTTGCAATGACTGCAGCAAATTATATGTGGGCGAAACATCCTGAGACCTCCAAACACGTATTTCAGAACACCAGTACGCAGGCAGATCTGCTGATTCAAGGAATGCCTGTGTTCAACACCGAAATTCACACAACCACTTAATCAAATACAGAAACGCAAGACTTATCGCCAGAGAAGACAACACTCAATACCGAGGAATCCTGGAATCACCACTTATCTGTACATCCAACAACTTCAACCAGAACAACGGCTTCTATAACATAGCTGAACCACTTGCCAAGAAACTTCAACATCGCTATCCCACATAAGTACATAAGAATGGAGGAACACTGCAGAAGGTTTAATCATATACTTATCCAATCTCCTTTTAAAGCTACCCAAGGTTCTAGACTCTATCATCCTACTCGGAAGATTGTCACATGCACCATTCTACATCTGACGCCATCCTATAAATACACTCGTACCTATCACCCAGGTAGATCTGCTTGTGACTTGATAAAGCACACTGAGTGGGCGAAACACTGTCAGTAAAGGATCACATTATACTGCTTAAGTGTTTATATTTCCAAGCTGATGAATAATACACATATGCAACGCTCGGGGATCTTTATTTCCATCACGTTGCAGCAACAAAAACATCTAGATATTTTATTCATCAATACTTTCTCTATTTTGAAAGTTGTCATACCGATATCTAGATAACAAGTCATCCACAGACATCCCAAGCAGAGGCAGGACATAGATTACTTCCAAGTTAATAATAATGAAGCAATTACAGTTGCAGACTTCAGTAATCTTGATATAAACGGAAGTCAAATGGAAGATCAAGAAGCAGATAGGTTAATAGTGTAGATAACTTTTTCTTAACACAGATTATCTCTGTTCCAATACTTCATGATAACAGACTTCACTTTGTCTTCATGTACTCTGAGACTTTATTAATTCACGAGCAAACAGTTTTTATTTTAAACTATTTGTAAAACTAGGTAGCCAGCAGCCTTCTTCCCTCAACCTGCTATCTGCGTTTATTCCTTTCTCTTCCCTTCTCACTTTGTTTCCTCTCAATTATCTTTCCCTCTTCCTTTCCCTTCACTCATCCTCCTCCCTGCTATTTCTTCCTTCCTTTTCTCGCAATACCCACAATAATTTGAATGAATGATACCGAGGTGCAGCTCATCCTCCATTTTTTCCCATTCATTCAGATTTCACAACTTTCCCCACGAACTGTCAGACGTAACCCACCTTTTTTGTAATTTTGTTGTTGTGCATGTAGGTTAATATAATATCATAGGTTAATATAATATCGTAGGTTAATATAATATCGTAGGTTAATATAATATCGTAGGTTAATATAATATCGTAGGTTAATATAATATCGTAGGTTAATATAATATCGTAGGCTAATGTAATATCGTTATATGAAGATGTAGGTTAATATACGTTAACCTAAACTAATCTAGCCTAACGTAATCTGATCGAGAAAGAAAAACGAACTTTGAAATTTCTGAAAAGTTTGGAGTGCGCAGAAACACACGAAGGGCAAGACGTCAAACCTGTACTCTCTAGAAAGAATGAAAGCTCACAGAACCATGGCTGAAACCAAGGAGAGGGAAAGTAATAACTTGCTAATGGTCCGAGCAGGGTCGAAACGTTATTATATTCCCCTCTACCAAGAGTGGCTAGTGTGCGTAATACCCGATGTCAGTGGAGAATATGTTGCCAAGTCAGTAGGAGATCCGTCTCTTACCGCCAATGACCAGGAAATGTGTACAATCATCAACAGGAAGATACTAGCGATATTCAGGAAATCAGAAATTATATAGGCCAAGACGAAAATAAATTATGTACGATCAAAGTCACTAGTGATATGCTTGTCAAATAGATATATTGAAACCGGAAAAATCTCCGGACCCTGATGAACTGTTTTCAAGAGTTATAAAGGAATGTAAGAAGTAACTTAGCAAACTATTAGCTGTTCAATTCAACATATCAATAAAAACTGGCATAGTGTCGGATAAGTGGAAAATGGCAAATGTGATACCTCCCTGCAAAGGAGACAGGTCCTTAGCTTCAAATTATAGACCAATTAGCCTAACTTCTATTGTAGAAAAATGGATGGAATGAATAATTGCCGAGGTTATTCGAAGACACCTTGGAAGTCATAGATTGATCAATGAGTCTCAGCATTGTTTTACTAAGAGTAGTTCCTGCCTTACGAATTTACTAACTTTTTTCAGTAAAGTATGGGTTTAGCACTTAATTACAATAATAATAATAATAATAATAATAATAATAATAATAATAATAATAATAATCCACTAAGGTATTTTAGGAGGCAGATCATAGTAACGAACATGATATTGTGTGCAACAAGAACACATTAAACAGATGATATCACAATATGCAGAACAATCATTGTGAAAAAAATAGCGAAATTCCAAGCACTTTCGTGACTTCTCATGTGAGATGTTACGAAAGCGCTTGGAATTTCACTATTTTTTTCACAGTGGTTGTTCTGCATATGCATGATATTGTGTATATGAACTTCAGTCAGGCCTTTGATAGAGTTTCATACCGGAGATTGTTGAGGAAATTAGAGGAATAGGAGGAAAACAATTTTCGTGGATAGAAGCGTGGCTGACAGATAGGCAACAAAGAATTTGCATGAATGGGAAGAAATCAGAGTGGGAACGCAGCACAAGCAGCGTTCCCAGGGCTCAATATGTATAGATAACGACTTCAGCAAGTTTGTCAATAACACCAAAGTAGGTGGTTGAATTAATTCTGACAAGGACACTAGAGCGCTACGTGAAGATCTAGAGAGGTTGATGCAGTGGTTTGAAAAGTGTTAGATAAAGTTTAATGTAAACAAATATACAGTTCTAAGTCTGGGAAGAGAGAGCAGCCATGGAACTTATGAACTTAATAATGTATATCTCAATCACTCCTAAAGCGAAAATATTTAGGAGTTCTGGTTAGTAATAATCTAAGACCAAGACAACACTGTGTAAATGTTTGCAATAAAGCTGATAGAATTCTTAGCTTCATATCAAGAAGTATAATTAATTAACAGGAGTTCTCACGTTATACTCCAATTCCATATATCGTTGGTAAGACGTTATAATATGCTGCACAGGTCTGGTCATAGTATTATAAAATGGAAATAAATGCAAACTTAGACATGTTCATTCACAATATCTGATAAGAAAGATATATGGAACAAATATCTTTAATTATGTCTAAGGTATCTTTCGTTATCAATAAAATTACCTTATTGTTGCACAAGTAGCCAACTCATCAAGTGATGATTCAACATAGGCCGGAACATTGATTTACTAAAAAGCTTTAATTTTCTGACCAACAGAACACAAATAGTGATGGTATGATGAGTTAAGTCGGATGCTGCCACAGTGAAAAATTTCTGTTCCACGAGGCATAGTATTCGCCCCCATGCTGTTCCACAAGGCACAGTACTCGCCCCCATCCTGTTACACAAGGCACAGTACTCGCCCCATCCTGTTAGACAAGGCACAGTACTCGCCCCCATCCTGTTACACAAGGCACAGTACTCGCCCCACCCTGTTCCACAAGGCATAGTACTCGCCCCCATCCTGTTCACAAGGCACAGTACTCACCCCCATAATGTTACACACAGTACTCGCCCCCACCCTGTTCCACAAGGCACAGTACTCGCCCCCATCCTGTTCCACAAGGCACAGTACTCGCCCCCATCCTGTTCCACAAGGCACAGTACTCGCCCCATCCTGTTACACAAGGCACAGTACTCGCCCCCATCCTGTTCCACAAGGCACAGTACTCGCCCCATCCTGTTACACAAGGCACAGTACTCGCCCCCCATCCTGTTACACAAGCCACAGTACTCACCCCACCCTGTTCCACAAGGCACAGTACTCGCCCCCATCCTGTTACACAAGGCACAGTACTCGCCCCCACCCTGTTCCACAAGGCACAGTGCTCGCCCCCACCCTGTTCCACAAGGCACAGTGCTCGCCCCCACCCTGTTCCACAAGGCACAGTGCTCGCCCCCACCCTGTTCCACAAGGCACAGTGCAGAGAACTTTTACTGCACGTGTTAGTTCAGTCAATCATCTTAATTGCTGGGAACGTTTGAAGGTCCCTTGACCTGTACTCCTTGGAATGCAAGCGAGAAAGATGCATCGTAATTAACATCTGGAAAATTCTAGAGGGACTGGCTCCAAATTTACACTCAGAAATCACTCCCAACAATGACAAAGACTCGGCAGACGGTGCACCATATCTCCATGAGTACCATGAGTACACTAAGAGTACTCATGGATGACTTGTTATCTAGATATCGGTATGACAACTGTCAAAATAGAGAGAGTATTGATGAATAAAATATCTAGTGTTTTTGTTGCTGCAACGTGATGGAAATAAAGATCCCCAAGTATTGTACATGTGTATTATTCATCAGCTTGTCGATACTTTATTAATGTGGTCGTCATATTCATCCACATCATCACTCTTGTTTATCTTGGATGAGTTAAGCTTCTATTGCATTTTTAAATGTCCGATGTTTAACGAATAAACAGAGAAAAAAGGAAGCGATAGGTTCGTGGGCCCAAGACTGTTCAGCAACCTCCCATTAAGTATAAGATTACCAATAGACCCATGGCTGTCTTCAAGAGGATGCTGGACAGATACCCAAAATCAGTACCTAACCAGTCAGACAGTGATTCGTATGTTACAATGCATGTAGCCGGCAGTAACAGCCTGATTGATTAAGCCCTGATCCACTGGGAAGCCTGATCACGGATCTTTCAGCGGGGGCGTTGACCCCCGGAACAGCCTCCAGGTAGACTCCAGGTAGCAACGTGTTTCTTTCCTTCAATATTGTCCGTGGTGCGTTATTTGCGACCAGTTTTCTTTCCCTCGAGGCGAGAAACAAAAAAAAATCTTCCTGAAAGATGTAATTAAGGGAATGAAAATGAGAGTGGAATCATAATTTCTGGAGATCATATCACACTGTGTTGTTGTTGTTGTTCAGGAAGTGGGTGGCGGAACCATCAAATTGTGGCAGTTTTGTCTTGCTGGTGCTCTCTCTCTCTCTCTCTTTTTTTACACAGGGTTTGACAAGGTTAAGGATCCCTAGCTTTATTGGCAGCTATATTACAGGTTAAGGATTCCTAACTTTATTGGCAAGCTAAGAGCTGTTACCTACATCAGCTCATTTGAAAGCATTTTTATTGTTATGAGACATACAAGTAGGGAACAGGATGAAGTTGGAGCCATCTGTGGGCCAGCATTTTCATTTGATCAACTGACTTTATCTCGTTGACATCATTATGCTGTACGAATGTGTTCCATACTCGAGTCATCCTGGGTATGTATGATCTCAGATGGAGTGATGTTCTGGAGAAGGGTACAACCAGAGTGAAGTTGCTGCTTTCTGCTTTCTCTCTCTCTCTCTCTCTCTCTCTCTCTCTCTCTCTTATTTATACAAGGGTTTTTACTGGGTTAGGTTAAGAGTACTTACCTTTATTTACAAGCTAAGTGCTGTTACCTTACCTCAGCTCGTTTGAAATTTTTTTTTATTGTTACGAAGCTTACAAATAGGGAACAGGGTGAAGTTGGAGCCATCTGTGGGTCAGCGATTTTTTTTGGTCAACTGATTTTATTTCATCGATGTAGTTCCAGATTCGAATTATTGTAGGAATGATCTTAGAAGAAGTGACGTCCTCGAGTAGGACACAGCCCAGAGTGTAGTTGTTGTTTGCTTGTTGTATAGAAGCTGTCTTCTTGCTGACCGTGGAGTGGAGTCAGGTGTGGTGCCATGACAACACTGGCCTTGTACATAACAGTAAGACCACCAACATTTCTCCCGTGTTGAAGTTTAAGCTAAAATGATAAATCTATCCAGGCTGGATCCAGGCGAGAGATGAGTCGCCTTGCTCTGTTTTTTTTCTTCTTTTTTTTTTATCAAGAAGTCGCAGATGAGATAAGGGAGGGAGCAGGAAATCCAAGAAAGTGGAGCAAACTTAAGGTGTGGGTTCACTTGTGCCTTGTACAGAATTTTGCGCCTCTACTGGCAAACAAATATGCCATGTCTCAGTGCTGTTAGCTTCTTGGCTGCCTTGCTTGCAAGATTTACTGTGTGTTTCTTCATAGTTTGGAATCAAATTTCACCTCTAGACTATTCACCTCATTCCCGTGTTCCAACACTCTTCTATTCATTCTTACCACTGCTCCAGCATTATCATCACGGCACCTAGAGATCATTTGTGTTTTCTCAAAAGCAAATGTAATCTGCCATCGTTTTCCCAAGTCTGATATAGCTGGAAGTTGATGATTGATGTACATGAGAGCAGAGGGTATTTGCTTTCGTGGATCAGTAAATGTCTGACTACAGTCGTCTGAATGTGTATGGGATTCTGGGATGAGTTCAAGGTCACTGAAGTAGACATTTTGACTCGCGAAATCGTAATGACACGATTGCAAACAAACCATACCACGGGTGGGGGTTAGAACCCGCGGTCAGAGAGTCATAAAACTCCAGACCGACGCGCTAGCCACTGGGCCAGCTAGCCACAATAAGATTCATCCAACTAGGTATATTTCTACGAATCTCCAGCTAACGTAGCCGTGAGGAACTCTAGCTCAAGTCCCCTCAAAGCCATCAACATGGCTCATGAAATCGTCATGACACGACTGCAAACAAACCATACTACGGGTGGGGTTAGAACCCGCTATCAGAGTCATAAAACTCCAGACCGACGCGTTAGCTGGAGATTCGTCTGTAAAAACTTGCATTTGTGACCACAGTGGTATCTATGCTAACCTTCCTATGGTGTATAAATATTCTTAGTTGGGTGAATCTTATTGTGCCTAGCTGGCCCAGTGGCTAGCGCGTCGGTCTGGACTTTTATGACTCTCTGATAGCAGTTTCTAACCCCGCCCGTGGTATGGTTTGTAG
>NC_091314.1:41665652-41798152 GCF_038502225.1 Cherax quadricarinatus | reverse complement strand
TGTAGTTTAGTGCCTCATGTCTGTCTCCCTTTTTAAAAATTGGGACTACATTTGCCATTTTCCATACCTCAGGGAGTTGCCCAGTTTCAAATGATGTGTTGAAGATCTTTGTTAATGGCTCACACAATATCTCTGCTCCCTCTTTAAGGACCCATGGAGAGATGTTGTCTGGTCCCACCGCCTTTGAGGTGTCAAGTTCGCATAGCAGCTTCTTCACCTCCTCCTTGGTTATATGTACCTCATCCAGCACTTGCTGGTGTGCCCCCCTGTTCTGATTTCTTGGAGTCCTACTGGTTTCCACTGTAAATACCTCTTTAAATCTTGTGTTGAGCTCCTGACATACCTCTCGGTCGTTTCTTGTGAATTCCCCATCACCCTTCCTCAGTCTGATTACCTGGTCCTTGACTGTTGTTTTCCTCCTGATGTGGCTGTACAACAGCTTCGGGTCAGTCTTTACTTTTGATGCTATGTCATTTTCATATTGTCTCTGAGCCTCCCTTCTTATCTGTGCATATTCGTTTCTGGCTCTTCGGCTGATTTCTCTATTCTCCTGAGTTCTCTGTCTTCTGTACCTTTTCCATTCTCTAGTACACCTAGTTTTTGCCTCCCTACACCTTTGGGTGAACCAAGGACTCGTTCTGTTCTTCCCATTATTTCTGTTTCCCTTGGGAACAAACCTCTCCTCTGCCTCCTTGCA
Source organism: Cherax quadricarinatus (assembly GCF_038502225.1). Lineage (NCBI taxonomy): Eukaryota > Metazoa > Arthropoda > Malacostraca > Decapoda > Parastacidae > Cherax > Cherax quadricarinatus. The sequence goes on along the minus strand of NC_091314.1, from coordinate 41,797,455 downwards.
TTTTGTTGCTACATAGTCCATCATTTCTTGTACTGGTTTTCCTGTCAGTTCCCTCTCCCACTGAATGTCTTGAAGGAAGTTCCTCATGCCTGAGTAGTTCCCCCTTTTGTAGTTTGGTTTTTCCCAGCCTATTCCTGCTACTCTCTCCACTTGGAGCTCAACTATGTAGTCGAAGCACAGAACCACATGATCACTAGCTCCCAGGGGCCTTTCATACATGATACCCTCGATGTCCGAACTACTCATGGTGAATACAAGGTCCAACCTTGCTGGTTCATCCTCTCCTCTCTCTCTGGTAGTGTCTCTAACATGTTGATGCATGAGGTTCTCCAGTACCACATCCATCATCTTGGCTCTCCATGTTTCGGGACCCCCATGGGGCTCCAGGTTTTCCCAGTCAATCTCCTTGTGATTGAAATCACCCATAACTAGTAACTTTGCTCCCCCCATGTGTGCTCTCCTGGCCACCTCGGCTAGTGTGTTGATCATTGCTCTGTTGCTCTCATCGTATTCTTCTCTTGGCCTCCTGCAGTTCTGTGGTGGGTTGTACATTACTGCAATTATCACCTTATGTCCCTCAGACTGGATTGTTCCTACTAAGTAGTCCCTTTCGCCCATGCCATCCATTCCTTCCATTTTCTCAAAACCCCACTGGTTTTTAATGAGCAGTGCAACTCCTCCTCCCCCTCTCCTCCCTCTGTCTTTCCTGAAGATTTGATATCCGGATGGAAAGACTGAATCTGTTATTATTCTGGTGAGTTTTGTTTCTGTGAGTGCTATTATGTCTGGGGATGTCTCTTTGATTCTTTCGTGCAACTCCTCATACTTGTTTGTTATTCCATCTGCATTTGTATACCACACCTTCAACTTCTTTTCTAAGACTGTGGTCTGGGAAGTATATTGGGGTTGGGGAAGTGGGAGACCTGGTAGGGAACTATGGGTTGTTGCTGTGGGGGTGAAGTTTGTAATGTAGTGGGTGGGGGCATTGGATGTGGCATGGGTGTTTTGATTTAGAGTGTTTGGTTGCACTGGGGTTGACCTGGTTGGGAGGCTTCTATAGAAAGTTGTGAGGGGGGCTGTGTTAGATCTTCTTCCTGGGTCTGGGATCTCCTGTCTGTCTTCTCCATCCCCTCTCTTTCCTCCTTTCTCCTTTGTACCATCTCTCTCAGTTTCTTCCTTTCTTCTTGTGTTCTGTCGCGGTCGAGATACACCCTCCTGTATGCCGTCATGTCCCTTAATCGTGCTTTCTCCTGCAGTATCCTGGTCCGAGTCGCTTCTGCCTTGAAGGTCACTCTCACTGGCCGGGTTCTTTTTTTTACAAACCCCCCTATTCTCCGAAAATTTTCCAGCTGGGTCATATCGTCTTCTCCTATTGCTTTCATGATGCTTTCAATTGCTTTTTTTTCCCCTTGTTTTCTTGCTTCATATGTTTCCCCTTCGACTTCCTGGAGCCCATACACAAAGACTGACCTCACCCTTTCATTCTCCCACTGCATATCCCTGTGTATCCCCTCATTTAATTTGGTTTCCTCCACTGCAGCTTTCCTTTCATCGGTTTCACTGGCTAATGTACTTGGGCTCAGTGGCCTGTCATTTTCCCTTCTCGGCTTTCCTTGGGCTCTGTTGTTGTCTGTTAGGGCCTCCACATAAAGCTTAGCTCTTTCATTTGCTACAGTCTCCTCTGATAGAGCATCTCCATGCAGTTGTGCCCCTTCTTTCCCTACAGTCCCCTTATTTGTGGCTGAGGTAGCAGTCTCTGTTGTCAATCCCAAAATGTTCTTTAGTTCTTTAGGCTGTTTCAGATTTTTCAGTTCCTCTTCTAAACTCTGTATCCTAGCTTCTGCTGCTTTGACATGCACCTCCCACTTCCTGCTTTCCATATCTATCCTCTCTTCCATTCTCATGCTAAGTTCTTCTAGTTTCTTTTCCCATTCATGATCCCTTTTTATGAGCTCTGCTGCCCAATCTTCCTGTGCATTTTCCTCCTCCTGTCCCTTGGTTTTTCTTGTTACTCTCTGGCAACCCATTTTTGTTTTATCCTGATTGCCTCAGAGTGGGAAACCTATGTAGTTCTGTATGTTAGGTTAGTAGTGTGTGTGTCAGAGTGTGGGGGGGGAAGTAGTGGAGGAACTGTGGCTATTTGGGAGCTGAGTGGGGAGGGGTGGGGAGGGTTTGGGGTGAACGGGGGAGGGGAGGGTGATCGAGGGAGGGGATGGATCAGGGGAAGTAGTGAGATGTCGGTGGTGAGGGGGGAGTGTGTGTGTGTCTGGATATGTGTGTGTGTGTGTGTGTGTGTGTGTGTGTGTGTGTGTGTGTGTGTGTGTGTGTGTGTGTGTGTGTGTGTGTGTGTGTGTGTGTGTGTGTGTGTAATTTTGTGTGTAATTGTGTGTGGAATTATTTGTGGGTTTATTATGTACTGAAAGGTAGGTGGCTTGTGCTTGGAGTGTAATGTAGATTCTCAGTTGTCGCTTGTGTCCACAACCTCTTCTGACCTGACTCCCACCCTTGCAGTGTTGCCTATATCACCTGCTTATAGTGAGTTAATCGCCTTGTTCAATGGATTACCATTTGCTAAACCTTATTGAATACTTGAGTGCCTATTCTTTATCGTGCTATGAGAGTTAGACCATTCACATTCAGCTTGGCGGTTAAATTGGAACCTGGACCCCACACCCAAACAACCACTCATAGGTGATACAGTACTTGTAGTGCAGTTGTAGCAGTGTAGGTTGTCCAGGTCGATGTGACGTCCTGGAGTAGATCCAGCTCGGTGTACGTCCTGGCGTAGATCCACCTCAATTTCTTCTCGTTAATAATGTACCCTATTCACTGTATTTCTTTCACTGGTCACACTATTGTTTCACTTTATTAAAATCTTGGGTGACACTTGGCAACGCCGCCTTCACACTAGCCTGCGCCACAACGCTTTTATTTTCCAGATCACTTTCAAAATTGTGGCTCTCCCCACACTTGTGTGGCTCAGGCAATTAAAAAAAAAACACTTCTAGGATTGCTGACTACCCTGACACACTTAGCAACCCTTGCAGAACACTTGTAGCCCTCCAAAAACACTTAAATCCCCGGAGCACCGACGGCGTGACTAGCACCGACGGCGTGGGTGTGTGTGTCAACTAGCACCGACCGTGTGTGGGTGTGTGTGTGTGTGTGTGGGTGTGTGTGTGTGGGTGTGTGTGAGGGTGTGTGTGTGGGTGTGTGTGAGGGTGTGTGTGTGTGGGTGTTGGTGTGTGTGTGTGTGGGTGTGTGTGTGTGGGTGTGTGTTCATTATTTTTGCTTTATTTGTTCTCGTGTTACTTTGCCATTATGTCTCACATACCGTCAAGTGATACTTTAGTGAATGTCGACACTCAGACCTCTCAGGCTATTGCTGCTCCTGTCATCAGTCCTCACATTCCCTTACTGACTGACAGACAATACCTAGCCCTCGAGCAATGTGTTTGTTCTCACAGCTTGTATCTGAGATTTGTTAAAGTGCTGCGAAATGTGAAGTTCAGATTAAGTTCCTATAGATCCGTGAATTACTTATTAACGTAACCGAGCGGTCAGGCACTAGTAATACTGTCACTCCTGTCTGGACTCCAGCCACAATATCATGCACGCACGATAGTGCTCTACTATCCTTGCGATGGCGACTTGTTCAAGTATTCGTTCCTTCCCAGGGGACGCTTTGAGAAGAACTTTACTTGCAACGAGTTATGCCATCTCTTGCTGATGCCACAAGCCGTGCAGAAAGACGTTTCTGTGGCTAGTGTGCTCACTTGAGTGTTGTTGTTGTCCCTTGTGTTTCAGATTGTGATCCCATCCTAGTTGACAGTAATCAGTGCATTGTAAGAAGTTATTTCTCGAGTAACTTCCACATTGTTAAAGTTTGTAAGTGTAGTTTCTTTATAGTTGATACCTCGTGTCACTGTGTGCGACTCAGTATATCAGCATTGTTCACCGTGTTCATTTCTTTTCTCCTGTGCTTGCAGTTTGAGATAGTAGATTCGTTCTCCCTTGCTCATATTGCGTGTTATAGCATTAATTTTTTCAACCGGGGGGAGTCATCCACTCCACCGAGTTTGTTCATTCCTCCAGTAAGAACGAACAGATCCCATGTGGTCTGGTGTGATTCGATTCCTGCTCCAGGAAGATCATTCTGACTGTGAAGCCACCAGCACCATCAGTGACTTTCTCATGAACCAAGAATTACTGTATCGAACAGCCGAGTTGGGTACTCCTAGCAGAAGAGTATACCAGTTAGTAATTCCACAGTCACTAGTGAATGTAGCCTTGCAGCTAGTTCACGATGTACCAGGTGTTGCACACCCTGGTATGGATCGTTCAGTAAAACAAGCCAGATTGAAATACTTTTGGCCTCGAATGGCAACTGATATTTCTGAGTATGTTAGGAAATGTAGTGTCTGCATGCAACATAAAGGCAATGCTAATGGTCCTAATCCAATCCAAGTGTATCCAACTACTAGCGAACCTTGGGAAAGAGTTGCGCTAGATTTGTTAACTAATTTCCAATGTTCCCTCCAAGGTAACAAACATCTGTGTGTTATGGTAGACCATTTCACCAGATATTGCGAGTTAGTTCCTATTGCAGATAAGACTGCCGAGACAGTAGCTAAAGCGTTTAAAGAACGCATTATCTGCAGGCATACCACCCCTAAGTCCCTAGTAACAGATAATGGAGGTGAATTCTGTAATGAAATTCTTGAAAATTTGTGTACCTTGTACAAGATCACTAAATCCACCATTGTTCCTCATCATCCTGCCAGCAATGGGTTAGCGGAACGAACCAATAAGAAAGTACTTGATGTCTTGAGAGCCACTATCAATCCCAACAGTGAAACTTGGGATGAAGTTATACCTGATGTGCAGTGTGCTATAAATTCTGCTTACAATGTTTCTATAGGTGACACTCCACATTATGCATTGTACGGTGTAGATAAACGTTTGCCTTATGAGTTGTTATATTCTAATCCGAAACCAAATTACAACCCTGATGATTTCGTAGCAACTCGTACCAGCTTAGCTCAAAGTGTTTTTAGAAGAATCCGTGAAACACTTCATAAATCAACAGCAGAATTTACAAGAGTCGCAAACACTCGATCAAAGCCATCCAAAATCAAAGTAGGTTCGAGAGTTATGCTGATTAACTTTAACAAAACGTCTGCAATGCCAAAGCTTGATCAAAGGTTTGTTGGTCCTTATCGCGTAGTTGAACATATCACTGGTAATAAGTATAAGGTTAGAGAGATTAGTACTGGTCAGTATAAAGAATCGCATTTGGATCATATGAAGTTAGTATGTGATGATAATGATGTTCCAACCCAGACTAATGTGACAGACTCTGACAATCCTCCTGATCCTGTACTCTCTTCCTCTGATACTCAGTCAGATGATCAACCTGAATGTCGTTATTCCCTACGTACACGACAGGTATTGAGAAATCCTCAAGTATCATTTGTAACTTCCAATTCAGATTTGCCTCAAATACAGCATGAGTTAGCCAATGCTACAGAATTTGATCCTCCCAGAGAGGACACCCATTCTGCATATGTCAATCACACCCTAGCAGAGTTGGGGTTAAATGTAAATAACCTGTATAGATGAATAATTACAGTATCAACTTATCAGTATTCAAGAATTTTTTTTTTTTTGTGTTCATGTTCTCTCCGCATTCTGAGAGTTAATAGTCTAGATTTGCGTGCACCGAATCTGCCTTTCTGTTAAACACTCTTTCTTTGTATATATTCCTTTCTCAGAATCCGTAGATCACATGAATACAGATCGATCGATCAAAATTTTTGTTTTTATCACTTGTAATCTCAACGTTGAGTTCGTTGTTCATTTGTTGAGTTTTAAGTTGTACTATAGTATACCTTGTATTGCATTACAGTTCAGTTACGTAAGCTTTCATTCCAATGTTCTACTTATGTATCTATAATGTTAATGTTGTGTACTTTGACATTGTATAGAATCAGCCCAAGCCGTACCTGCCATCTCTAGTTGTATTAGTTGTATGTCGGGACGACATACGTTAGCGTCGCCGAGCTCTCAGTAGTAGTAACGTAGTAACCAGTTACCAGTAACCAGTGTCCGTTGACTCACGACCAACCGTCTTGAGTCACGGTCTTCATATTGTGCTGAGCTGACACTATTTCAAAACACCCACTACGGGGTACTGGCCAGCCGCCTAGCCAGTTTTACGAGTGTAACCAAGGAGATAGGTACGGCTGGCAAGAGCTCTGTCCACATAACAGTAATTATACGTATAACAGCCTACGTGAGTATTTCTACCCTAATCCACGTATCGAACTCCCACATGATATGTGTGTGTGTGTGTGTATGTGTGTGTGTATGTGTGTGTGTGTATGTGTGTGTGTGTGTGTGTGTATGTGTGTGTGTGTGTGTGTGTGTGTATGTGTGTGTGTATGTGTGTGTGTGTGTATGTGTGTGTGTGTGTGTGTGTGTGTGTGTGTGTGTGTGTATGTGTGTGTGTGTGTGTGTGTGTGTGTGTGTGTGTGTGTGTGTATGTGTGTGTGTATGTGTGTGTGTGTGTATGTGTGTGTGTGTGTGTGTGTGTGTGTGTGTGTGTGTGCATGTGTGTATGTGTGTGTGTGCGCGCGCGTGAGTGGCACTGGAACGCCATTGGTGGATGTTTCTCATCTCTTGTGTCACAAGAATATTTATTCCTCGATGACTGAATATTCCTCCCGTGTCAACTGAATATTTATCCCAAGATAAATGAATAAGGAATATCCCGTGTCAACACGATGGAACACTCCCACATTCACACAACGATACATAAACTCATGCATGCATACATATACATATACACTTGCATACATAGAAAAAAGTGTACATTCGTACACGCATACACACGCTCGTAGCTCGGCTGGTAGCTTCCTCATTTCACATACTGAAGGACCTTACACCTGTTGACTCTGTTCACCTAGCCGTAAATAGGTACCTGGGTGTTAGTTGACTATGGGGGGTCGCATGCTGGGGGAGAAAATTAAAGAACCCCAGTGACGCACTGACTATTGCGTTATCCTGCGTAGCTGACACTCCATGTTGTTAATAATCCAAATATCTTTTCTTGTACGCACATACATAAAGTATATACGCAAACTCGTTTGTATGTATACATACGTATGCATACAACATACTTTATTGAGTACGTCTCGGTGCTGGGATCTTGGTTGCTAATAATGTTATTAATGTTGAGTGAGGACTGAACTGTCACCAGTCAAGATGTGGACAGTGTCTGCCCGGGTGTCCTCTCCTTCATACTGTCTCAGTCATTATATATTGTACTTTCACATTGTACTTTCATACGTGAAGTAAATTGTTTAGAAAACCGACTAGTTAAAGAATTAGACACTTTTGCAGCATTTTGCGAATCTTTACTGTCGAAACGTTTCGCCACCCAGTGGCTTCCTCAGTCCGATACAGTGAAGAATGGAGGAATATGAGGAGTGTGGTAATTAGTCCTACAACCTTGAATCTGTGTTCAGTCCATAAATCTTGAGAAAAATTCAGCACATGTGCGGAGAAGTGGCTTACACACTGTAAACAGGTGAGTTGACGCAGCAGCGGGCGGAGTCACCAGGATAAAGTCCACCAGTATAAGTAGGACATGCATGTAGGACATGCATGTAGGTCATGCGTGTAAGTCATGCATGTAGGTCATGCGTGTAAGTCATGCATGTAGGTCATACGTGTAGGTCATGCATGTAGGTCACACATGTAGGTCATGCATGTAGGTCATGCATGTAGGTCATGCATGTAGGTCATGCATGTAGGTCATGCATGTAGGTCAAGCATGTAGGCTATGCATGTAGGTCACACATGTAGGTCATGCATGTAGGTCATGCATGTAGGTCATGCATGTAGGTCATGCATATAAGTCATGCATGTAGGTCATGCATGTAGGCCATGCATGTAGGCCATGCATGTTGGTCATGCATGTAGGCCATGCATGTAGGTCATGCATGTAGGTCATGTGTGTAGCTACGTCATGCATGTAGCTACGTCATGCATGTAGCTACGTCATGCATGTAGCTATGTCATGCATGTAGCTTCATGTAGCTACGTCATGCATGTAGGTCATGCATGTAGGTCATGCATGTAGGTCATGCATATAAGTCATGCATGTAGGTCATGCATGTAAGTCATACATGTAGGTCATGCATGTAGGCCATGCATGTAGGTCATGCATGTAGGTCATGCATGTAAGTCATCCATGACCTACATGCAATTATGCTGAGACAAGCATGGCACTGGCAGAGGTAGGCACATGTGCAGTGTATTTCACAGATGGTTCTGTCGACCCTGACAGGAAGAGAGCAGCAGCTGGACTGTGCCACAAAGGTCACACACGAGGCTGGCGACTCCCTGACCACTGCACAATCCTTCAAGCTGAGCTGGTGGCGATTCAGCAGGTATTGTCACATGCCCTACGACATCGACTCCGACCTGTCATACATGTTGATTCCACCTCTGCAATCAATGCCCTCTCCCATCCTCAACCACAGGACAATGTTCACCTCATCACATCGATCCTGAGCATAATGACAGCCTTAGAGGTTCAGGGTATCATTGAACTGGATCCCCAGCCATGCTAGCATCCGGGGAAATGAGGCGGCAGATGATGCAGCCAAGGCAGCCACAGAGTATCCACATTTTGGGATTACTGTCCCCATGAGTCTACGACAGACCAAACTGGTGGCTGCCAGAGCAATGAAACTTATGAAAGAGGTCTTAGGTGATACCCCATTTCAACAGTGGTACCGAGCAGCGACTCAGGGAGAACACCCTCCATATGATAGAAGCTGGTCCAGAGCGCAGTGTACCGCCATCCATCGGCTTCGTTTGGGCTTTCCCACAGCCAAGATGATGGTAGACAAGGCTGAGGAGATGTGCCAGTACTGTCAGCACGTTGTCCAGCGGCCCCTAACACACTATCTTCTGGAGTGCGAAGGTACTGAGACACTCCGCAGGCAACTAGCACTGATGTGGAAAATTTTTGATTTTCCGAAACTATAGTGCCTAATAGGTGTTTAATGTGTCTATATGGGTCAAAAATGTATTTGAAAATAGAGTAGAACCAAGAGTTCCCTTTGCGCATGCGCGGATGTGCGGGGGAGAGGGGGCGGGTTTGTTTTGAATGTGGTGAGGAGGCTGGAAAGCATTATTTATTTTATTATCACACCGGCCGATTCCCACCAAGGCAGGGTGGCCCGAAAAAGAAAAACTTTCACCATCATTCACTCCATCACTGTCTTGCCAGAAGGGTGCTTTACACTACAGTTTTTAAACTGCAACATTAACACCCCTCCTTCAGAGTGCAGGCACTGTACTTCCCATCTCCAGGACTCAAGTCCGGCCTGCCGGTTTCCCTGAATCCCTTCATAAATGTTACTTTGCTCACACTCCAACAGCACGTCAAGTATTAAAAACCATTTGTCTCCATTCACTCCTATCAAACACGCTCACGCATGCCTGCTGGAAGTCCAAGCCCCTCGCACACAAAACCTCCTTTACCCCCTCCCTCCAACCCTTCCTAGGCCGACCCCTACCCCGCCTTCCTTCCACTACAGACTGATACACTCTTGAAGTCATTCTGTTTCGCTCCATTCTCTCTACATGTCCGAACCACCTCAACAACCCTTCCTCAGCCCTCTGGACAACAGTTTTGGTAATCCCGCACCTCCTCCTAACTTCCAAACTACGAATTCTCTGCATTATATTCACACCACACATTGCCCTCAGACATGACATCTCCACTGCCTCCAGCCTTCTCCTCGCTGCAACATTCATCACCCACGCTTCACACCCATATATGAGCGTTGGTAAAACTATACTCTCATACATTCCCCTCTTTGCCTCCAAGGACAAAGTTCTTTGTCTCCACAGACTCCTAAGTGCACCACTCACTCTTTTTCCCTCATCAATTCTATGATTCACCTCATCTTTCATAGACCCATCCGCTGACACGTCCACTCCCAAATATCTGAATACGTTCACCTCCTCCATACTCTCTCCCTCCAATCTGATATTCAATCTTTCATCACCTAATCTTTTTGTTATCCTCATAACCTTACTCTTTCCTGTATTCACCTTTAATTTTCTTCTTTTGCACACCCTACCAAATTCATCCACCAATCTCTGCAGCTTCTCTTCAGAATCTCCCAAGAGCACAGTGTCATCAGCAAAGAGCAGCTGTGACAACTCCCACTTTGTGTGTGATTCTTTATCTTTTAACTCCACGCCTCTTGCCAAGACCCTCGCATTTACTTCTCTTACAACCCCATCTATAAATATATTAAACAACCACGGTGACATCACACATCCTTGTCTAAGGCCTACTTTTACTGGGAAAAAATTTCCCTCTTTCCTACATACTCTAACTTGAGCCTCACTATCCTCGTAAAAACTCTTCACTGCTTTCAGTAACCTACCTCCTACACCATACACTTGCAACATCTGCCACATTGCCCCCCTATCCACCCTGTCATACGCCTTTTCCAAATCCATAAATGCCACAAAGACCTCTTTAGCCTTATCTAAATACTGTTCACTTATATGTTTCACTGTAAACACCTGGTCCACACACCCCCTACCTTTCCTAAAGCCTCCTTGTTCATCTGCTATCCTATTCTCCGTCTTACTCTTAATTCTTTCAATTATAACTCTACCATACACTTTACCAGGTACACTCAACAGACTTATCCCCCTATAATTTTTGCACTCTCTTTTATCCCCTTTGCCTTTATACAAAGGAACTATGCATGCTCTCTGCCAATCCCTAGGTACCTTACCCTCTTCCATACATTTATTAAATAATTGCACCAACCACTCCAAAACTATATCCCCACCTGCTTTTAACATTTCTATCTTTATCCCATCAATCCCGGCTGCCTTACCCCCTTTCATTTTACCTACTGCCTCACGAACTTCCCCCACACTCACAACTGGCTCTTCCTCACTCCTACAAGATGTTATTCCTCCTTGCCCTATACACGAAATCACAGCTTCCCTATCTTCATCAACATTTAACAATTCCTCAAAATATTCCTTCCATCTTCCCAATACCTCTAACTCTCCATTTAATAACTCTCCTCTCCTATTTTTAACTGACAAATCCATTTGTTCTCTAGGCTTTCTTAACTTGTTAATCTCACTCCAAAACTTTTTCTTATTTTCAACAAAATTTGTTGATAACATCTCACCCACTCTCTCATTTGCTCTCTTTTTACATTGCTTCACCATTCTCTTAACTTCTCTCTTTTTCTCCATATACTCTTCCCTCCTTGCATCACTTCTACTTTGTAAAAACTTCTCATATGCTAACTTTTTCTCCCTTACTACTCTCTTTACATCATCATTCCACCAATCGCTCCTCTTCCCTCCTGCACCCACTTTCCTGTAACCACAAACTTCTGCTGAACACTCTAACACTACATTTTTAAACCTACCCCATACCTCTTCGACCCCATTGCCTATGCTCTCATTAGCCCATCTATCCTCCAATAGCTGTTTATATCTTACCCTAACTGCCTCCTCTTTTAGTTTATAAACCTCTCTCTTCCCTGATGCTTCTATTCTCCTTGTATCCCATCTACCTTTTACTCTCAGTGTAGCTACAACTAGAAAGTGATCTGATATATCTGTGGCCCCTCTATAAACATGTACATCCTGAAGTCTACTTAACAGTCTTTTATCCACCAATACATAATCCAACAACCTACTGTCATTTCGCCCTACATCATATCGTGTATACTTATTTATCCTCTTTTTCTTAAAATATGTATTACCTATAACTAAACCCCTTTCTATACAAAGTTCAATCAAAGGGCTCCCATTATCATTTACACCTGGCACCCCAAACTTACCTACCACACCCTCTCTAAAAGTTTCTCCTACTTTAGCATTCAAGTCCCCTACCACAATTACTCTCTCACTTGGTTCAAAGGCTCCTATACATTCACTTAACATCTCCCAAAATCTCTCTCTCTCCTCTGCATTCCTCTCTTCTCCAGGTGCATACACGCTTATTATGACCCACTTCTCGCATCCAACCTTTACTTTAATCCACATAATTCTTGAATTTACACATTCATATTCTCTTTTCTCCTTCCATAACTGATCATTTAACATTACTGCTACCCCTTCCTTTGCTCTAACTCTCAGATACTCCAGATTTAATCCCATTTATTTCCCCCCACTGAAACTCTCCTACCCCCTTCAGCTTTGTTTCGCTTAGGGCCAGGACATCCAACTTCTTTTCATTCATAACATCAGCAATCACCTGTTTCTTGTCATCCGCACTACATCCACGCACATTTAAGCAACCCAGTTTTATAAAGTTTTTCTTCTTCTCTTTTTTAGTAATTGTATACAGGAGAAGGGGTTACTAGCCCATTGCTCCCGGCATTTTAGTCGCCTCATACGACACGCATGGCTTACGGAGGAAAGATTCTTTTCCACTTCCCCATGGACAATAGAAGAAATAAAAAAGAACAAGAGCTATTTAGAAAAAGGAGAAAAACCTAGATGTATGTATATATATATATATATGCATGTGCGTGTCTGTGAAGTGTGACCAAAGTGTAAGTAGGAGTAGCAAGATATCCCTGTTATCTTAGCGTGTTTATGAGACAGAAAAAGAAAACAGCAATCCTACCATCATGCAAAACAGTTACAGGTTTTTGTTTCACAGTCATCTGGCAGGACGGTAGTACTTCCCTGGGTGGTTGCTGTCTACCAACCTACTACCTAGAAAGCATGGAACCACGAAATTGGCATTCACGGCGGCCTAAAGATTAATATAGGCCTCATTTCATAATAGAAAGTGTCGTAACTGTTCCTGGTGGAGAGTGAGGGAACGTGATTTACGGGACCACGGTAATAAAGTGGAAAAATGAGTGAATAAGGGTAGGACCAGGTGACTGGCGCGTCACTATGGACTGTGTCCTGGGAAAAATTACCCTTGGTTTGATCATCACTCATCGGTCTCAGATCTTAATGGAGTGATCTCTAATGTGTATAATAATTATGAGAGGTTAAATCGTCTTGTGAATAGTAATGTAATTAGTGATAATAACATTGAGTTAAGATAATGCGTGAAGTGAAATAAGTCGTTTTGCTCCGAGTGAACACGTTAGACCTGGTTGTTCCCGAGACGAGGAAAGTGAAGCTCCTTGAGTCACGACCTTTAAAGCGGGACAAACCAACGGATACCTCGTCCTGCTGGAATAAGAACCGTGTCAGTGTAGCAGGACTTCGAAATGAGATGGTGAATGGAGGAAATACGGAGTATCAATCACCCACAGTTAAGTAACCCTTCTAGTTATAACAGACTCATGCTGGCCAGTTAGGTTGTGTTGTAATTGGATAGGTTATGAGTGATCCAGCTACTTCAAGTGACCACCAGAGAACATCTGGTAAGTGGTGGGATTATGTACAAATGTTTTTCCTTGATGGATGTATCCATGTGTATCCTAACCCCCCCCCCTTCATTCAGCTAAACTAATATAATATATACAGTCCACAATTAATTAGTAGCACCGTACTTGTGGGTGTTATCCAATCCATACTGGTCTCGGATAGATATGGATAAGATTGTGAGGTCGAAGGGACCACCTGTAGTGACCAGAGGTGGTTAAGTTTTCTCACATGTCTACACGGGGTGACTACGGTAAACCATATGGTTGTCTCCCAATGAGATTACTTGTATGTATATAATGTTGAGGTACATACAGATAAGCAGCCTAGAAAATTTTCCATATCTGCCCGCTGGTCCTTCGTGAACCAAATTAAACAGTTGCTATCAATGCAACAAGAGAAAGCACCATACAGTTATGTGCAGGGTTGTATGTGATTCTTATAATAATGGTGACAATAATGATAATGTTAATAACCCTGACACTACAGTGACTGATGTAAAGGTTGCAGCTAATGGCAATAATGATGGCCTAGCTGAGGTAGCCTTGCCGGCGTTGGATGTAAAAATTCAGGATAAAGGGCATAAATCCAAAACCATGCGGCGTCACTCTCCTCAACACTGGTAAGGGCCATGTAATATATGGCAAACTACCGCCTAGTAATAATGACTAGAGGAAGTAGTGAATACAGTCATGGTGTCTTACTCATAAAAGGTCAACCCAGTACAAGTATTCTTCTATCGAGAATGATGTTGAACCAGTCTAATTTGTGGGAGCTGGACAGCATAGGGATTAATATAAATGAGGAAAGTCCAAATGATTCCTTTACTCAGGAACAATACCTGAAGGATGTTAAATGTGAATCTGGACATTACTGGGTACGACTTCCGTGGAAGCTTGACCGTCCAGAATTACCTACTAATTATAGGATGGCGTATGGACAGTTAAAGGGCCCAGCTCTGCGAACTGAGCAAGACACCAAAATTGTTGACTGCTTATAATGATATAATTAATAAACAGTTAAATAATAAATTGTTCTTACTTCAGGCGACGATAAATGCACATCTTAAGTGCACAGGTGGTCCACTGAGCGAAGTAATTGGGTAAATAATCTTATGTGGACAATTTCCGTGTGTGACGTCAACTGAAGAGGAACTAATGAGGATATGTGAAGGGGTTAATGAAATAATGCAGTAAGGTGCTGGGACTGACTTGGGATACTGAGAGAGACTTGTTATTGTTAAAGTCTCATAATTCCAGTATGCCCAATAAATTAATCCAGGGAGCATAGGCTTATGCCCCTGAGAGAATGGAACACTAATTAGTCCATTTTGAGGGTTCAATAAATATGGATGGCCATGGAGTTGGTGCCTATATGCAGTAATGTGCTGGGGCTGACTTGGGATACTGAGAGAGACTTGTTATTGTTAAAGTCTCATAATTCCAGTATGCCCAATAAATTAAACCAGGGAGCATAGGCTTATGCCCCTGAGAGAATGGAACACTAATTAGTCCATTTTGAGGGTTCAATAAATATGGATGGCCATGGAGGCTTGAGTGTGCTTTGGATGGAGCCCTACCTGAGGAGTTAACAGGTGGAAAGAATTAATGGGTGATTATGTAAATATCAATGTTGGAGTTCCCAAGCCAGGTGGCCAGTGAAGATGGGAAAATTGTGCTCCACATTATGTAAGTCATCTAGCAACGACCTCCGCCCGGCCGCAGTGTGGAAAATTTTTGATTTTCCGAAACTATAGTGCCTAATAGGTGTTTAATGTGTCTATATGGGTCAAAAATGTATTTGAAAATAGAGTAGAACCAAGAGTTCCCTTTGCGCATGCGCGGATGTGTGGGGGAGAGGGGGCGGGTTTGTTTTGAATGTGGTGAGGAGGCTGGAAAGCATGGAACCACGAAATTGGCATTCACGGCGGCCTAAAGATTAATATAGGCCTCATTTCATAATAGAAAGTGTCGTAACTATTCCTGGTGGAGAGTGAGGGAACGTGATTTACGGGACCACGGTAATAAAGTGGAAAAATGAGTGAATAAGGGTAGGACCAGGTGACTGGCGCGTCACTATGGACTGTGTCCTGGGAAAAATTACCCTTGGTTTGATCATCACTCATCGGTCTCAGATCTTAATGGAGTGATCTCTAATGTGTATAATAATTATGAGAGGTTAAATCGTCTTGTGAATAGTAATGTAATTAGTGATAATAACATTGAGTTAAGATAATGCGTGAAGTGAAATAAGTCGTTTTGCTCCGAGTGAACACGTTAGACCTGGTTGTTCCCGAGACGAGGAAAGTGAAGCTCCTTGAGTCACGACCTTTAAAGCGGGACAAACCAACGGATACCTCGTCCTGTTGGAATAAGAACCGTGTCAGTGTAGCAGGACTTCGAAATGAGATGGTGAATGGAGGAAATACGGAGTATCAATCACCCACAGTTAAGTAACCCTTCTAGTTATAACAGACTCATGCTGGCCAGTTAGGTTGTGTTGTAATTGGATAGGTTATGAGTGATCCAGCTACTTCAAGTGACCACCAGAGAACATCTGGTAAGTGGTGGGATTATGTACAAATGTTTTTCCTTGATGGATGTATCCATGTGTATCCTACCCCCCCCCTTCATTCAGCTAAACTAATATAATATATACAGTCCACAATTAATTAGTAGCACCGTACTTGTGGGTGTTATCCAATCCATACTGGTCTCGGATAGATATGGATAAGATTGTGAGGTCGAAGGGACCACCTGTAGTGACCAGAGGTGGTTAAGTTTTCTCACATGTCTACACGGGGTGACTACGGTAAACCATATGGTTGTCTCCCAATGAGATTACTTGTATGTATATAATGTTGAGGTACATACAGATAAGCAGCCTAGAAAATTTTCCATAACTGATATTCCCTCCCGATGAGGTCCCAGAGATGACTGCGGCCACACTAGTGTACCATGGAATCAACGAACCAGACAAGCTGTTGCCCGTGATAACGACATCTCCTCACTAGTGTCCACAGTTAGGAGTACATATGGTGTTGTCGCTTATGAGATGCACCAGTTGAACTGACCAGAAGAGTACTTGAGCAGCATACGTCGCATCATTGTAGAAACCTTTCTCCCTCGGGAGCCAGAGACAGGTCATCGCAAGACTGAGACCCGTGCCAGGACTACGGTCTTGGCGAACATTATACATACATGACTAGGTGGGTCATTGATTTAAGCCGAGAAGTGACTCTGATCTGCCTCGCATGGACCAGTAGGCCTGCTGTAGTGTTCCTTTTTTATGTTCTTAAATTGTCCAAAAAACTTGGAATCGGTGGAATCTGATCACATACTACAGAATGTTTTTTCTCATCGTCTTCAAATTTTCATTGTTGGTGGACTTAATTAAAAGAATGAAAGCTTCGCGGTCACTTTCAGTTGTGTAAATTTTAATTTTCCACTTTTATTAAATAAATTAAGTATCCATGCATTAAACAGAGAACGATTCTTCTGATCGGCTTCAAACCCTAAACACTGGGAAATCTTAATTGGAAGTATTTTTGTTTTGATTTTGGGTTGTGTGAGTGTCAACTGGCCATTTTTATACCAGTTTTATCTAACTCATTATTAATTTTGCTTATAAGATTGTAAAGAATTTCAGACAGAATTTAACCGAGAAAAGAAAACTGAAATTAAAAAAAATCGTGTTTTTATGGCGTTTTTAAGTTTAACGAGGATAGCTTTTCCTATTCTCGAAACATTCTCTGCAACACTTCCTTTCATTTTCCAAGATATCCATTAGTAACTCAAGAACGCCTTATTCGATCAACTTGAAACTCTCAACACTGTCGTACTGCGTCTCGGGGAAAATTACACAAATGATCTTTAATGTAGACGTTTCACCATCCAGTGGCTTTATCAATATAAATTCCAGGACAAAATTTGAAGACAGGAGAACTATGTGAAAAGGATGTGATAATCAGTCCATCACGGGACTACTAGCATGTGTACGTGCACTGTGTCTTGTGTAGCACTCACGGGACTACTAGCATGTGTACGTGCACTGTGTCTTGTGTAGCACTCACGGGACTACTAGCATGTGTACGTGCACTGTGTCTTGTGTAGCACTCACGGGACTACTAGCATGTGTACGTGCACTGTGTCTTGTGTAGCACTCACGGGACTACTAGCATGTGTACGTGTACTGTGTCTTGTGTAGCACTCACGGGACTACTAGCATGTGTACGTGCACTGTGTCTTGTGTAGCACTCACGGGACTACTAGCATGTGTACGTGCACTGTGTCTTGTGTAGCACTCACGGGACTACTAGCATGTGTACGTGCACTGTGTCTTGTGTAGCACTCACGGGACTACTAGCATGTGTACGTGTACTGTGTCTTGTGTAGCACTCACGGGACTACTAGCATGTGTACGTGCACTGTGTCTTGTGTAGCACTCACGGGACTACTAGCATGTGTACGTGCACTGTGTCTTGTGTAGCACTCACGGGACTACTAGCATGTGTACGTGTACTGTGTCTTGTGTAGCACTCACGGGACTACTAGCATGTGTACGTGTACTGTGTCTTGTGTAGCACTCACGGGACTACTAGCATGTGTACGTGTACTGTGTCTTGTGTAGCACTCACGGGACTACTAGCATGTGTACGTGCACTGTGTCTTGTGTAGCACTCACGGGACTACTAGCATGTGTACGTGCACTGTGTCTTGTGTAGCACTCACGGGACTACTAGCATGTGTACGTGCACTGTGTCTTGTGTAGCACTCACGGGACTACTAGCATGTGTACGTGTACTGTGTCTTGTGTAGCACTCACGGGACTACTAGCATGTGTACGTGCACTGTGTCTTGTGTAGCACTCACGGGACTACTAGCATGTGTACGTGCACTGTGTCTTGTGTAGCACTCACGGGACTACTAGCATGTGTACGTGTACTGTGTCTTGTGTAGCACTCACGGGACTACTAGCATGTGTACGTGTACTGTGTCTTGTGTAGCACTCACGGGACTACTAGCATGTGTACGTGTACTGTGTCTTGTGTAGCACTCACGGGACTACTAGCATGTGTACGTGCACTGTGTCTTGTGTAGCACTCACGGGACTACTAGCATGTGTACGTGCACTGTGTCTTGTGTAGCACTCACGGGACTACTAGCATGTGTACGTACACTGTGTCTTGTGTAGCACTCACGGGACTACTAGCATGTGTACGTGCACTGTGTCTTGTGTAGCACTCACGGGGCTACTAGCATGTGTACGTGTACTGTGTCTTGTGTAGCACTCACGGGACTACTAGCATGTGTACGTGCACTGTGTCTTGTGTAGCACTCACGGGACTACTAGCATGTGTACGTGCACTGTGTCTTGTGTAGCACTCACGGGACTACTAGCATGTGTACGTGCACTGTGTCATGTGTAGCACTCACGGGACTACTAGCATGTGTACGTGCACTGTGTCTTGTGTAGCACTCACGGGGCTACTAGCATGTGTACGTGCACTGTGTCTTGTATAGCACTCACGGGACTACTAGCATGTGTATGTGCACTGTGTCTTGCGTAGCACTCACGGAACTACTAGCATGTGTACGAGCACTGTGTCTTGTGTAGCACTCACGGGGCTACTAGCATGTGTACGTGCACTGTGTCTTGTGTAGCACTCACGGGACTACTAGCATGTGTACGTGCACTGTGTCTTGTGTAGCACTCACGGGACTACTAGCATGTGTACGTGCACTGTGTCTTGTGTAGCACTCACGGGGCTACCAGCATGTGTATGTGCACTGTGTCTTGTGTAGCACTCACGGGGCTACTAGCATGTGTACGTGCACTGTGTCTTGTGTAGCACTCACGGGGCGACTAGCATGTGTACGTGCACTGTCTTGTGTAGCACTCTCGGGGCTACTAGCATATGTACGTGCACTGTGTCTTCGGTAGCACTCACGGGACTACTAGCATATGTACGTGCACTGTGTCTTGGGTAGCACTCATGGGGCTACTAGCATATGTACGTGCCCTGTGTCTTGGTAGCACTCACGGGACTACTAGCATATGTACGTGCACTGTGTCTTGGGTAGCACTCACGGGACTACTAGCATATGTACGTGCACTGTGTCTTGGTAGAACTCACGGGACTACTAGCATGTGTACGTGCACTGTGTCTTGGGTAGCACTAACGGGACTACTAGCATATGTACGTGCACTGTCTTGGGTAGCACTCACGGGGCTACTAGCATGTGTACGTGCACTGTGTCTTGGGTAGCACTCACGGGACTACTAGCATATGTACGTGCACTGTGTCTTGGGTAGCACTCACGGGACTACTAGCATATGTACGTGCACTGTGTCTTGGTAGGACTAACGAGTCTACTAGCATATGTACGTGCACTGTGTCTTGGGTAGCACTCACTGGACTACTAGCATATGTACGTGCACTGTGTCTTGGGTAGCACTCACGGGACTACTAGCATATGTACGTGTACTGTGTCTTGGGTAGCACTCACGGGACTACTAGCATATGTACGTGCACTGTGTCTTGGGTAGCACTCACGGGACTACTAGCATATGTACGTGTACTGTGTCTTGGGTAGCACTCATGGGAGTACTAGCATATGTACGTGCACTGTGTCTTGGGTAGCACTCACGGGACTACTAGCATATGTACGTGCACTGTGTCTTGGGTAGCACTCACGGGGCTACTAGCATATGTACGTTCACTGTGTCTTATGTAGCACTCACGGGACTACTAGTATATGTACGTGCACTGTGTCTTGGGTAGCACTCACGGGACTACTATCATATGTACGTGCACTGTGTCTTGGGTAGCACTCACGGGACTACTATCATATGTACGTGCACTGTGTCTTGGGTAGCACTCACGGGGCTACTAGCATATGTTCGTGCACTGTGTCTTGGGTAGCACTCACGGGACTACTAGCATGTGTACGTGCACTGGGTCTTGGGTATCACTCACGGGGCAACTAGCATATGTACGTGCACTGTGTCTTGGTAGGACTCACGAGTCTACTAGCATATGTACGTGCACTGTGTCTTGGGTAGCACTCACGGGACTACTAGCATATGTACGTGCACTGTGTCTTGGGTAGCACTCACGGGACTACTAGCATATGTACGTGCACTGTGTCTTGGGTAGCACTCACGGGACTACTAGCATATGTACGTGTACTGTGTCTTGGGTAGCACTCACGGGACTACTAGCATATGTACGTGTACTGTGTCGTGGGTAGCACTCACGGGACTACTTGCATATGTACGTGCACTGTGTCTTGGGTACCACTCAAGGGACTACTAGCATATGTACGTGTACTGTGTCTTGGGTAGCACTCACGGGACTACTAGCATATGTACGTGTACTGTGTCTTGGGTTGCACTCACGGGACTATTAGCATATGTACGTGCACTTTGTCTTGGGTAGCACTCACGGGACTACTAGCATATGTACGTGCACTGTCTTGGGTAGCACTCACGGGACTACTAGCATATGTACGTGCACTGTCTTGGGTAGCACTCACGGGACTACTAGCATATGTACGTGCACTGTCTTGGGTAGCACTCACTGGACTACTAGCATATGTACGTGCACTGTCTTGGGTAGCACTCACGGGGCTACTAGCATATGTACGTGCACTGTGTCTTGGGTGGCACTCACGGGACTACTGTCATATGTACGTGCACTGTCTTGGGTAGCACTCACGGGACTACTAGCATATGTACGTGCATTGTTTCTTGGGCAGCACTCAAGGGTCTACTATCATATGTACGTGCACTGTGTCTTGGGTAGCACTGACGGGACTTCTAGCATATGAACGTGCACTGTGTCTTGGGTAGCACTCACGGGACTACTAGCATATGTACGTGCACTGTGTCTTGGGTAGCACTCACAGGACTACTATCATATGTACGTGCACTGTGTCTTGGGTAGCACTCACGGGACTACTAGCATGTGTCCGTGCACTGTCTTGGGTAGCACTCAAGGGACTACTAGCATATGTACATGCATTGTTTCTTGGGTAGCACTCACGGGGCTACTAGCATATGTACGTGCACTGTGTCTTGGGTAGCACTTAAGGGACTACTATTATATGTACGTGCACTGTCTTTTGGGTAGCACTCACGGGACAACTAGCATATGTACGTGCACTGTGTCTTGGGTAGCACTCACGGGACTACTAGCATATGTACGTGCACTGTGTCTTGGGTAGCACTCACGGGACTGTTGGCATATATACGTGCACTGTGTCTTGGGTAGTACTCACGGGACTACTAGCATATGTACGTGCACTGTGTCTTGGGTAGCACTCACGGGACTATTGGCATATATACGTGCACTGTGTCTTGGGTAGCACTCACGGGACTACTAGCATATGTACGTGCACTCTTGGGTAGCACTCACGGGACTACTAGCATATGTACGTGCACTCTTGGGTAGCACTCACGGGACTACTAGCATATGTACGTGCACTGTCTTGGGTTGCACTCACGGGACTACTACCATGTGTACGTGCACTGTCTTGGGTAGCACTCACGAGACTACTAGCATATGTACGTGCACTGTGTCTTGGGTAGCACTCATGGGACTACTAGCATGTGTACGTGCACTGTGTCTTGCTTAACGCTCACGGGACTAATAGCATGTGTACGTGCACTGTCTTGGGTAGCACTCACGGGGATACTAGCATTTGTACGTGCACTGTGTCTTGGGTGGCACTCACGGGACTACTGTCATATGTACGTGCACTGTCTTGGGTAGCACTCACGGGACTACTAGCATATGTCCGTGCATTGTTTCTTGGGCAGCACTCACGGGTCTGCTATCATATGTACGTGCACTGTGTCTTTGTTAGCACTCACGGGACTACTAGCATATGTACGTGCACTGTCTTGGGTTGCACTCACGGGACTACTAGCATGTGTACGTGCACTGTCTTGGGTAGCACTCACGGGACTACTAGCATATGTACGTGCACTGTGTCTTGGGTAGCACTCATGGGACTACTAGCATGTGTCCGTGCACTGTCTTGGGTAGTACTCACGGGACTACTAGCATATGTACGTGCATTGTTTCTTGGGTAGCACTCACGGGGCTACTAGCATATGTACGTGCACTGTGTCTTGGGTAGCACTCAAGGGACTACTAGCATATGTACGTGCACTGTGTCTTGGGTAGCACTTACGGGACTACTAGCATATGTACGTGTCCTGTGTCTTGGGTAGCACTCAAGGGACTACTAGCATATGTACGTGCACTGAGTCTTGGGTAGCACTCACGGGACTACTAGCATATGTACGTGTCCTGTGTCTTGGGTAGCACTCAAGTTACTACTAGCATATGTACATGCACTGTGTCTTGGGTAGTACTCACGGGACTACTAGCATATGTACATGAACTGTGTCTTGGGTAGCACTCACGGGACTACTAGCGTATGTACGTGCACTGTGCATTGGGTATCACTCACGGGACTATTAGCATATACGTGCACTGTCTTGGGTACACTCACGGGAGTACTAGCATATGTACGTGCACTGTGTCTTGGGTAGCACTCACGGGACTACTAGCATATGTACGTGTACTGTGTCTTGGGTAGCACTCACGGGACTACTAGCATATGTACGTGCACTGTGTCTTGGGTAGCACTCACGGGACTACTAGCATATGTATGTGTAATGTGTCTTGGGTAGCACTCACGGGAGTACTAGCATATGTACGTGCACTGTGTCTTGGGTAGCACTCACGGGGCTACTAGCATATGTTCGTGCACTGTGTCTTGGGTAGCACTCACGGGACTACTAGCATATGTACGTGCACTGTGTCTTGGGTAGCACTCACGGGGCTACTAGCATATGTACGTTCACTGTGTCTTATGTAGCACTCACGGGACTACTAGCATATGTATGTGTACTGTGTCTTGGGTAGCACTCACGGGAGTACTAGCATATGTACGTGCACTGTGTCTTGGGTAGCACTCACGGGGCTACTAGCATATGTTCGTGCACTGTGTCTTGGGTAGCACTCACGGGAGTACTAGCATATGTACGTGCACTGTGTCTTGGGTAGCACTCACGGGGCTACTAGCATATGTTCGTGCACTGTGTCTTAGGTAGCACTCACGGGACTACTATCATATGTACGTGCACTGTGTCTTGGGTAGCACTCACGGGGCTACTAGCATATGTTCGTGCAGTGTGTCTTGGGTAGCACTCACGGGACTACTAGCATGTGTACGTGCACTGGGTCTTGGGTAGCACTCACGGGGCAACTAGCATATGTACGTGCACTGTGTCTTGGTAGGACTCACGTGTCTACTAGCATATGTACGTGCACTGTGTCTTGGGTAGCACTCACGGGACTACTAGCATATGTACGTGCACTGTGTCTTGGGTAGCACTCACGGGACTACTAGCATATGTACGTGTACTGTGTCTTGGGTAGCACTCACGGGACTACTAGCATATGTACGTGTACTGTGTCGTGGGTAGCACTCACGGGACTACTTGCATATGTACGTGCACTGTGTCTTGGGTACCACTCAAGGGACTACTAGCATATGTACGTGTACTGTGTCTTGGGTAGCACTCACGGGACTACTAGCATATGTACGTGCACTGTGTCTTGGGTTGCACTCACGGGACTATTAGCATATGTACGTGCACTTTGTCTTGGGTAGCACTCACGGGACTACTAGCATATGTACGTGCACTGTCTTGGGTAGCACTCACGGGACTACTAGCATATGTACGTGCACTGTCTTGGGTAGCACTCACGGGACTACTAGCATATGTACGTGCACTGTCTTGGGTAGCACTCACTGGACTACTAGCATATGTACGTGCACTGTCTTGGGTAGCACTCACGGGGCTACTAGCATATGTACGTGCACTGTGTCTTGGGTAGCACTCACGGGACTACTAGCATATGTACGTCCATTGTGTCTTGGGCAGCACTCACGGGTCTACTATCATATGTACGTGCACTGTGTCTTGGGTAGCACTGACGGGACTTCTAGCATATGAACGTGCACTGTGTCTTGGGTAGCACTCACGGGACTACTAGCATATGTACGTGCACTGTGTCTTGGGTAGCACTCACAGGACTACTATCATATGTACGTGCACTGTGTCTTGGGTAGCACTCAAGGGACTACTAGCATATGTACATGCATTGTTTCTTGGGTAGCACTCACGGGGCTACTAGCATATGTACGTGCACTGTGTCTTGGGTAGCACTCAAGGGACTACTATCATATGTACGTGCACTGTCTTTTGGGTAGCACTCACGGGACAACTAGCATATGTACGTGCCCTGTGTCTTGGGTAGCACTCAAGGGACTACTAGCATATGTACGTGCACTGTGTCTTGGGTAGCACTCACGGGACTACTAGCATATGTACGTGCACTGTGTCTTGGGTAGCACTCACGGGACTATTGGCATATATACGTGCACTGTGTCTTGGGTAGTACTCACGGGACTACTAGCATATGTACGTGTACTGTGTCTTGAGTAGCACTCACGGGACTATTGGCATATATACGTGCACTGTGTCTTGGGTAGCACTCACGTGACTACTAGCATATGTACGTGCACTCTTGGGTAGCACTCACGGGTCTACTAGCATATGTACGTGCACTCTTGGGTAGCACTCACGGGACTACTAGCACATGTACGTGCACTGTCTTGGGTTGCACTCACGGGACTACTACCATGTGTACGTGCACTGTCTTGGGTAGCACTCACGAGACTACTAGCATATGTACGTGCACTGTGTCTTGGGTAGCACTCATGGGACTACTAGCATGTGTACGTGCACTGTGTCTTGCTTAACGCTCACGGGACTACTAGCATGTGTACGTGCACTGTCTTGGGTAGCACTCACGGGGATACTAGCATTTGTACGTGCACTGTGTCTTGGGTGGCACTCACGGGACTACTGTCATATGTACGTGCACTGTCTTGGGTAGCACTCACGGGACTACTAGCATATGTCCGTGCATTGTTTCTTGGGCAGCACTCACGGGTCTGCTATCATGTGTACGTGCACTGTGTCTTTGGTAGCACTCACGGGACTACTAGCATATGTACGTGCACTGTGTCTTGGGTAGCACTCACGGGACTACTAGCATATGTACGTGCACTCTTGGGTAGCACTCACGGGACTACTAACATATGTACGTGCACTGTCTTGGGTTGCACTCACGGGACTACTAGCATGTGTACGTGCACTGTCTTGGGTAGCACTCACGGGACTACTAGCATATGTACGTGCACTGTGTCTTGGGTAGCACTCATGGGACTACTAGCATGTGTCCGTGCACTGTCTTGGGTAGTACTCACGGGACTACTAGCATATGTACGTGCATTGTTTCTTGGGTAGCACTCACGGGGCTACTAGCATATGTACGTGCACTGTGTCTTGGGTAGCACTCAAGGGACTACTAGCATATGTACGTGCACTGTGTCTTGGGTAGCACTCACGGGACTACTAGCATATGTACGTGTCCTGTGTCTTGGGTAGCACTCAAGGGACTACTAGCATATGTACGTGCACTGTGTCTTGGGTAGCACTCACGGGACTACTAGCATATGTACGTGTCCTGTGTCTTGGGTAGCACTCAAGGGACTACTAGCATATGTACATGAACTGTGTCTTGGGTAGCACTCACGGGACTATTAGCATATACGTGCACTGTCTTGGGTACACTCACGGGACTACTAGCATATGTACGTGCACTGTGTCTTGGGTAGCACTCACGGGACTACTAGCATATGTACGTGCACTGTGTCTTGGGTAGCACTCACGGGACTACTAGCATATGTACGTGCACTCTTGGGTAGCACTCACGGGACTACTAGCATATGTACGTGCACTGTCTTGGGTTGCTCTCACGGGACTACTAGCATGTGTACGTGCACTGTCTTGGGTAGCACTCACGGGACTACTAGCATATGTACGTGCACTGTGTCTTGGGTAGCACTCATGGGACTACTAGCATGTGTACGTGCACTGTGTCTTGCTTAACGCTCACGGGACTACTAACATATGTTCGTGCAATGTCTTTGGCAGCACTCACGGGACTACTAGCATTTGTATGTGCTCTCTTGGGTAGCACTCACGGGACTACTAGCATATGTACGTGCACTGTCTTGGGTTGCATTCGCGGGTCTACTAGCATGTGTACGTGCACTGTCTTGGGTAGCACTCACGGGACTACTAGCATATGTACGTGCACTGTGTCTTGGGTAGCGCTCATGGGACTACTAGCATATGTACGTGCACTGTGTCTTGAGTAGCGCTCACGGGACTACTAGCATATGTACGTGCACTGTGTCTTGCTTAGCGCTCACGGGACTACTATCATATGCGCGTGCACTGTGTCTTGTGTAGCACTCACGGGACTACTAGCATATGTACCTGCACTGTGTCTTGGGTAGCACTCACGGGACTACTAGCATATGTACGTGCACTCTTGGGTAGCACTCACGGGACTACTAGCATATGTACGTGCACTGTCTTGGGTAACACTCATGGGACTACTAGCATGTGTAAGTGCACTGTTTTGGGTAGCACTCACGGGACTACTAGCATATGTACGTGCACTGTGTCTTGGGTAGCACTCATGGGACTACTAGCATATGTACGTGCACTGTGTCTTGGGTAGCACTCACGGGACTATTAGCATATGTTCGTGCACTGTCTTGAGTAGTACTCATGGGACTACTAGCATATGTACGTGCACTGTGTCTTGGGTAGCACTCATGGGACTACTAGCATGTGTACGTGCACTGTCTTGCGTAGGACTCACGGGACTACTAGCATGTGTACGTGCACTGTGTCTTGGGTAGCACTCAGGGGACTACTAGCATGTGTACGTGCACTATGTCTTGGGTAGCACTCAGGGGACTACTAGCATGTGTACGTGCACTATGTCTTGTTTAGCACTCACTGGACTACTAGCATGTGTACGTGCACTGTGTCTTGGATAGCACTCACGGGACTACTAGCATGTGTACGTGCACTGTTTCTTGGGTAGCACTCACGGGACTACTAGCATGTGTACGTGCACTGTGTCTTGGGTAGCACTCACGGGGCTACTAGCATGTGTATGTGCACTGTGTCTTGGGTAGCATTCACGAGACTGCTAGCATGCGTACGTGCACTGTGTCTTGGGTAGCACTCAAGGTACTACTACCATGTGCACGTGCACTGTGTCTTAGGTAGTTCTCATGGGATTATTAGCATGTGTACGTGCACTGTCTTGGGTAGCACTCAGAGTACTTCTGTCATGTGTACGTGCACTATATGCTTGGGCACTCAAGGTACTACTACCATGTGTACGTGCACTGTGCAC
Source organism: Cherax quadricarinatus (assembly GCF_038502225.1). Classification (NCBI taxonomy): domain Eukaryota; kingdom Metazoa; phylum Arthropoda; class Malacostraca; order Decapoda; family Parastacidae; genus Cherax; species Cherax quadricarinatus. The sequence goes on along the minus strand of NC_091314.1, from coordinate 41,769,623 downwards.
TGTGTTGCGTAGGTCATTCTCACATTTTGTTTACGTTCGATAGGAATAAAATACTCTGATCGGCTTCAAACTTTCAATACAAGTATTCGATACCTTGTAAAAGGAACTGAAATACAGTAATATTTTTCATTCGTTATTTTGCTTTGATGGAAATGAAGAGCTCTTGATCCAAGGTACTAGACTTATCCTCCACTTTCTTTGATCGAATATGAATGCTACCCATTCCTCAGGCGCCATGTGACCCCTACTGTTTTAGAGCTTTCCCCCTGATTAATGCAAAACAATGGTGAACAGCAATTCATCTTATGAATCGAATAGAAAAAATCTTGGCTTTAGGCTGTGTAGGCGCATAATTTGTTGGATTCCGTGCAATAACTGGATAATGCATCTTCTGATCGGCTTTAAACTTTTAGTGCTGATGTATTTCCTTCAATGGAAGTTTTGTCTTTATTTTAGGTGGTGTGAGTTTTAATTTTTAATATAACAATTTCATTACTAATATTCACTTAATAGAACTTAATAATTACATACTTGAATGATAGTAAATTTTAACTACAGAAAAGTTTGGATTTATTTTGTGCTATATTTGTCCTAATTTGCTTATTTTATTAATGAAACCTGAGAAAAATAAAAAAAAATGATTATCATGAGATAATTTCCGAGTGCCTCGTCCACATCAAGTTATCAGCTGTCACCGCTGATAACTTGATGTGCCGGTGTATTTTAGGATAATGGTCCACTATTTTTTTTCTTTGTGGGGTGTAATGAGGTAGAGGAAGCTCGGGTTATGCAGTACGGAGTTACCTTTCACAGGTCACGCAGCGACCCAAATATAACCAGAACGAAGTTTGTTAACCCACCAGCGGCCTGATATATGGTATAAGTGAGAGTACAACGTATGACCTTGTGTATACTGACATATTTGTGAGAATACAGTTCTTGAACCAATGTATACGTACTGTATTTGTGAGAATACAGCGTATGAACCTATGTATGCTGACATGTTGAATGTGTGAGACGACAACCTTAGTACGTGTATGCTCTCACAAAAGATACATGTTTGTCTAATGAACTAAATCGTTCCCTGGAATTTATGACAGAGATCGTGTTGGTTTGCTTGCAACCCAATAAGGTCTCTAAGGTCTACAGACATTTAGAGACAGTCTTCGCTTGTAATGATTATCTTAGAGACCATCTTGGTCTGTAAGGATTATTTTTAGAGACTGTCTTGGTCTGTAAGGACTGAGTTTAGGGACCGTCTTGAAGCAGAGCTCAGACCTCTGCAACACAGTTGTCATCAAAGATGTGTTAAATTATACCTTGAATTAAGGAAAGATGCTAGACTTCACCTCACGAAACAGACGAAACAAATGCGATAGTAATTATGTACAAGGTAGATTATAGTGGGAAAAATGAACATGTTATTAGAAGACGTGGGACTTACGTGCCTCTTAAGGTCAATGTCACACACCGTTTAGGTAAACCAAGGTAAATGATAGACGGATAATAGATGGTTAGGGGTACGGCGGATGAGGAGGAGGGGTGCTGATGAATAAGAGGAGGCTTAGGATGGGGAGGGGGCAGGTGGTGGTCGGGAATGAGAATCAGTTGTGGGGTATGGAATTAGGAGGGGTTGGGGCCGGTGGAAGGGAAGGTGCTTGATTATTACTGCAACTTTAACCCTGACCTGACTGAACCCGACGTTGGCTATAATCCAAAGTCTTTCCCTCGTATATTGAAGAAACAAAAAATCGAGATGAAATTTCGCTGTTCTTCTGATACTGGTTGTACAATCCTGAGCAGCTAAGCCTCTAGCTGGTATCTAATGTAATGGTTGTACATAGCGCTTTATATTCTTGAACATTTAAGCACTCTAGCTGGCATTTGATATTAGACATGTATCCAACTTGGCCTTTAAGAGATCCATTGGAATTAAAAGCAGTTATGCCTTTCCCTGTTGTTGAAAGTTTTTTACACTAACAACAATGTTCTCTTAACAACTGAGAAGCTCTTCAGGCATCATTCACATTTATGAGATAGACATTAAAATGATATTAATAACCTTTTAAGTAATATTACCCTTTAAATCTAGTAAAAAAACTGAGGTGCCAAATCTAGGAAAAAATAGAAGCAGTAAATGTACTACTGGTTTAATGTGAAAGACGAGTGCATAATAAAGTTACGACTTTACTGGGGCAAAATTAAGAAACATTTGCAGATTATGAATTAATATAGGTGTTCTAACATCAGAGGTGAAATTTTCAGTCAATAATAATAAACGTGTTTTTTTCAGTATATATTAAGATGTAATATTCTTTAGCTAACATCTGAGAGTCTTACCTTACTTAGTGTTTCGGCTGAAGGGCTGGAACCACCATCGAAGCCTTGGTTGGTCGCACCATAGTCAGCCACCTCCTCTGTGGTGGGGACCAGTCGCGCCTCCAGCTCCAATTCCAGGCGGTCAATGGACTTCTGAGCCGGCAGATCTCTGGAACTCTGCCGGCGGATCAACTGTGACACGTTAGCCATCTTTGATCTCGGCTTGATGCGACCTGACTCCCAGGTACGAGGTGCTTTGTAAGTTTATCTTACAGAAACAAAGTTGCCTGTAATAAAGTCAAGGACGAGGTGACGTGTAGTAACGACTGACTCACAGGGACGAAGTGAAGTGTAGTAACGAGTGACTCACAGGCACGAGGTGACCATTCGCGTTGATGCACTCACCCACAGTCAAACACAACCCAAAACCGACGCCTCTGTGGTCAAAAACGCTTAGCTGGAAACATTCTGAGCAGCTCAGCACAATGACTCCTCCAGCTTCAAGGACACTTCTAGTTCAGGATAAGAACAAAGAGTTCTTTCAGCCTCAAGGACACTTCTAGTTCTGGATCCCTGCATTAGGATCTTGAAGAAATACAAAGAATGAAATTTCCATCCTGTGATTTTGCTCTTCATTTAGACCATTATCTGAAAAAAAGAAAGAGAGAAACTGAGAAAGAAGCTTTTCTCGGAGGGTAATTTAATATTTAGTTAATGAGGAACAATGATAAGTAGACACATTAGTCTGTGTTATATATATATATATATATATATATATATATATATATATATATATATATATATATATATATATATATATATATATATATATATATATATATATATTGTTATGGGGCTATAGGACCCAACATGTATTTATAAGTAACAGTTACTCTGGAATAAATAATTATATTGAATTGATGGGGACTCAGTTCTAAATGTCATAAGGGCTGATCACTCTTAGGACTGAGAGGCAGCTGGTTCAAGCCTTTTTCTCAATATAATAGGTTATACTATACACACACAAACACACAATTTAAATAAGTAGTTTATAAAGCTGTATTTCTTTTTGTAAAAGTAAAATTAAGGTGTGGTAGAATTGTGGTAATTGGAGAATTGTGCTTGGCAACAGTCTTTTGTTTTGGTGGGAGGAGCTTAGCTAGGCTCCTCTCTCTCCCTCTCTCTCTCTGATTGTTGACATGGCAGGACCTTTGGGTCCTTCTATCTTCTTTTGGGGCATTATGTGTGCTCCAGGGGTGAGTTTTTATAACTTAAGTTGTGGCCACCATACCCATGGTGACTAAAGTGTGTCAAAACACTGGTTAGCCCAGAGTTAGTTAAGAGAGAGAAGGACAAAAGTTAATAAGATACACCATGTGGGAGAACAGCTATGGATTGTGTAGATCTTTGTTTTGAAAATGTGAGGCTGTAATTGTATATTCTGTACATATCTATTGAGAATACAGTTATATTTTTATAGTAGTAGTTTACATAACCTGTGAAGAGGGCTGGTGAAAGGATATCAGACACTCAAGATGATCAGCCATGATGTAAGTATTACCCCTAGACAGATAAGGCCATTAAGTAAAAAGCTACCCCACACTAGAACATGTAGTGAGAACCTTACTATCAAAGTATTAAGACATACCAACATAACATATATATATATATATATATATATATATATATATATATATATATATATATATATATATATATATATATATATATATATATAAGTAGTGATGATTTCTACAGTACGGCTCCTCCGCTCAGCGGTCTCCTTCTCTCAGGCATCCCTTCTACAGAGTGGCTCCTTTTCCTGAGTGGCTCCCTTTTTCACATCTATGTGCTAATGACCTTTTTCACACCTATGTGCTAATGACCTTAACCCTGCCCACGACCCCCACCCACGCCCTCGCGCCCAGCCCGCGCCCCTCGCGCCCCGCCCGCGCCTTCTGCTGCGCCTTCTGCAGCATCGTCCGGATCGCCCCCGCGCCCCGAATTTTTTTCCGATTTTTTTCAAATTTTTTTTGAATTTCATTTTCTTATGATCTTCACTTCCTCGAATCAAGTTTTTTGGATTGCCCCTCCCACTTTCACCCCCATCCCAATTTCATTTTCTTATGATCTCCTTGGATCACGTTTTTTTTTTCTCGATAATACCAAGACTCCATCTCCTCCGATCAACTTTTTCTCGATATCAAAGACTCCAATTCCTCGGATCAAATTTTTCTCGAAATCAAAGTCTCCATCTCCTTGGATCAAGTTTTCTCGATAATACAAAGACTCCAATTCCTCGGATCAAGTTTTTCTCGAAATCAAAGTCTCCATCTCCTTGGATCAAGCTTTTCTCGATAATGCAAAGACTCCATCTCCTTGGATCAAAGTTTTTCTCGATAATACCAAGACTCCATCTCCTTGGATCAAGGTTTTTTGGATTCCCCCCTCTGGGGGTAAGCATTCAAATGAACTCCTCCTATGAGGCATGGTACTTTCTCTTGCTACAGGTCTAAACAAGTGTGACGTCAGTATTCCTCTCATTAAGTTAAATGAACTAAAAAGGGTGTTTACTCGGCGGTCAGTGACGTCACACACACACACACACATACAAGCTGAATCTTGTCGACTTCCCCCTATGTCAGTGACGTCACATGATGACCTCACACATACAGGCTAAATCTTGTCGACTTCCCCCTATGTCAGTGACGTCACGTGATGACCCCCCCCCCCCACACAGGCTGAATCTTGTCGACTTCCCCCTATGTCAGTGACGTCACGCGATGACCCCACACACACAGGCTGAATCTTGTCGACTTCCCCCTATGTCAGTGACGTCACGCGATGACCCCACACACACAGGCTGAATCTTGTCGACTTCCCCCTACACATTTTTCACTCTTAACCCAGGATAATCCAAATAATTTCACATTTTTTTCTTTAATACCCACAACAATCCACAATTTCTTTACAACACAAGTCTAGACACGTTTCTCGTTTTAACTATTTCATCTCAGGTCACTCCCCACGAAGTAACCTTCTCTCTCTCCTCCTCCCCACCCTCCCAAACCATCACACTCCAACCAACACCTCACAATTTTCACTCATAACCTACAATTTTTCTCGTTTTAACTATTTCATCAGAAATAGTCACCACAACACTTATAACCACTTTTCGATAAATTCACTAGTCACAATTTTACATATTACGAAGTTAATACGCACACACACCTCACTTTACTTTGACACCTTCAAAACACTCTCATAAATCATTTGAATACTCACAAAAATACCTTTGAACATTTCCAAACAACACTGAAACACTTCCAAAACACCATTTGAGTACTCCCAAATACACCACTGAATACTACTAAAACACCACTGAATACACTCGAAACACCACCAAAATCACCATAAACTAAGATCAACACCCACATGCCACAACCCACATCGCCCACAACCCTCATCACCCACATCACCCACACCTCACATTTTTTTTTTCTCGTTTTAACTAATTTCATCAGAAAAAGTCACAACAACAACACACTTATAACGTCTTTTCGGTATCTCTAGTTCGACAACAACACCCACAAACCCACAACACCCACACCCCACAATTTTTTCTCGTTTTAACTAATTTCATCAGAAAAAGGCACAACAACAACCCACAACTTATAACCATTTTTTCGGTATCTCTAGTTCGACACCAACACCCACATCCCACAACACCCACAACACCCACATCCCACAACACCCACAACCCACAATATTTTCCTCGTTTTAACTAATTTCATCAGAAAGTCACAACAACAACACACTTATTTTTTCGGTATCTCTAGTTCTAATTTCATCAGAAAGTCACAACAACAACAACCCACAACTTATAATCACACCTTTAAATAACCTCAAAACACCATTTGAGTACTCCCAAATACACCACTGAATACTACTAAAACACGACTGAATACACTCAAAACACCACCAAAATCACCATAAACTAAGATCAACACCCACATCCCACAACACCCACAACCCACAACACCCACATCCCACATTATTTTTCTCGTTTTAACTAATTTCATTCAGAAAAAGTCACAACAACAACCCACAACTTATAACTACTTTTCAGCATCTCTAGTTCGACAAACAACATCCACAACCCTCATCAATTACCAATTTATTCACATTTTTTTCCCCCTTCTTTTTACTGAATCTTAAATGTAATACACATTCCTCTTTACATTACTAAAATTCTAATAAAATCCTCTCCATACCCATGTCCTTGTATCCACATAAATTGATATTATACTCGCATCAACTAATCTCACTATCCAACTATTGCGACATGTTTCAACACCCTCCATTCTTTTCCAATATATCATAACTTTTCATTTCTATAATTTCTTTTTAAAATATTCACACATTACCTTTATTTTCAGTAAAATCTCCCCATATTTCATTAAATTTCTAATACAACCCTCCCCTTACCCCTCTCCATCTCACCCGCATTTCTTCACATCCACTCACCCATCTCCCAACACACCTCTTCTGAACACACACAAAAATCACATTTCACATCCACAAATGCATCTCATCACCCATCTCAAATTCCACTAAAATCACCGTAACCAAGATATTCTCAAAACTCTATGACCACCTAACACACACACACACACACACACACACACACACACACACACACACACACACACACACACACACACACACACACACACACACACACACCTAACCTAACCTAACCGAACCTAACCTAACCTAACCTAACCTAACCTAACCTAACCAAACCGATCCGAACCTAACCTAACCTAACCTAACCTAACCGAACCTAACCTAGCCTAACCTAACCCATCCTAACCTACCCTAACCCTAACCGAACCTATCCTAACCCAACCTAACCTAACCTAACCTAACCTAACCTAACCTAACCTAACTCACACTAAAATCACTGTAACCATGATATTCACAAAACTCTATGACCACCTAACACACACACACACACACACACACACACACACACACACACACACACACACACACACACACACACACACACACCTCACTTTACTTTGAACACCTTCAAAACACTCTCATACATCATTTGAGACCACCTTTTCTCAATATCTCTCATCCACAACCTTTATCATCTCACTACAGAACAACCCCAAGATTACTTCGAACACTCTCATAAATCATTTGAATACTCACATAAACACCTTTGAACATTTCCAAACAACACTGAAGCACTTCCAAAATATCATTTTGATTACTCCCAAATAAGATTTATCATCTCTAATTTATCTACACTTACACATTTCATTAAATTACAACACATCCACCATACTACTCCCTCAGTCTCCAGACTTTACAACATTAACACAAAAACTAACTCAGACACTTATGACATGAGACATTACCATATCTAACACACTGACTAACTTTGAACCAACTCTGAACACCACTGATCTTCTTCAAAAAATACTCTGCACATCATTTGAACACCTTCAAAAAACACCATCAAACACTTCCGAATACTCCCAAAACACTACTGATTACTACCAAATCACCGTCAAAATCACCAGAAACTAAGTTTGACATCACCATCCAACATCCTTTTTATAGAAATCCCCTCAAATCACTATAACCAAGAACTCCCTCCCCATTTGGCGCATAAAAAAAGCATGAACACAAACCTAATACGCAAACACTTAGTACATGATCACCATCAACTGAAAACATATCTTTACACACACACACACACATAATCTAAGACAACCACCAACTACAATCACCCATGTTCACTTACCTCAAAAATCACTAATATCACAGAAAACACTCATTTTTATAAACATTTCACACACAAAAAAATTCATATTTGACAATATCTAAGCACACTCACCTCACTACCACCAACACACGATGTCACACCTCACAGGACCGACGAGCTCACCTCCAGTGACGTCACACTCCCATTGTGTTACTTGGTGGTTGGTAACATCACACCCAACCCACCTTGTTTCAACCTGTTGTACCCTACATTATCTAAGAACACTATATCCAAGACGATTACCAGATTTTATGACCCCACCACCAAGATCACAGAAAACACACATTTTTTATAATTATTCACACAAAAATCACGATCACCAATTCCATATCACCCACATCTTATACATTTCAATCACAAATTTAAGACATGAGACATACACACCAAATCTAAGACATTCACCTCCAACTAAGACATACACATCTTAACTAAGACATACACCAAAAACCTATACTTGACATATTGCGGTATGAATATTCATACCGCATTTATGTTGCATATCACATTTCCTCATCCACATCATCCTTAAAACATCCTTCCTTATTCATTCCGTATATCTCCTAGAGTTGTTTTAACCCCGACGGGCCCATCACGACGTAGGAGCCAGAGTGTAGGTGTAGTAGGTGGTGTTGGAGTGGTGATGGTTGCTCTGGCTCCTACGTCGTGATGGGCCCGTCGGGGTTAAAACAACTCTAGAAGATATACAGAATGAATAAGGAAGGATGTTTTAGGGATGATGTGGATGAGGAAATGTGATATGCAACATAAATGCGGTATGAATATTCATACCGCAATATGTCAAGTATAGGTTTTTGGTGTATGTCTTAGTTAAGATGTGTATGTCTTAGTTGGAGGTGAATGTCTTAGATTTGGTGTGTATGTCTCATGTCTTAAATTTGCGATTGAAATGTATAAGATGTGGGTGATATGGAATTGGTGATCGTGATTTTTGTGTGAATAATTATAAAAAATGTGTGTTTTCTGTCATCTTGGTGGTGGGGTCATAAAATCTGGTAATCGTCTTGGATATAGTGTTCTTAGATAATGTAGGGTACAACAGGTTGAAACAAGGTGGGTTGGGTGTGATGTTACCAACCACCAAGTAACACAATGGGAGTGTGACGTCACTGGAAGTGAGCTCGTCGGTCCTGTGAGGTGTGACATCGTGTGTTGGTGGTAGTGAGGTGAGTGCGCTTAGATATTGTCAAATATGATTTTTTTTGTGTGTGAAATTTTTATAAAAATGAGTGTTTTCTGTGATATTAGCGATTTTTGAGGTAAGTGAACATGGGTGATTGTAGTTGGTGGTTGTCTTAGATTATGTGTGTGTGTGTGTAAGGATTTGTTTTCAGTTGATGGTGATCATGTACTAAGTGTTTGCGTATTAGGTTTGTGTTCATGCTTTTTTTTATGCGCCAAATGGGGAGGGAGTTCTTGGTTATAGTGATTTGAGGGGATTTCTATAAAAAGGATGTTGGATGGTGATGTTAAACTTAGTTTCTGGTGATTTTGACGGTGATTTGGTAGTAATCAGTAGTGTTTGGGGAGTATTCGGAGGTGTTTGATGGTGTTTTTTGAAGGTGTTCAAATGATGTGCAGAGTATTTTTTGAAGAAGATCAGTGGTGTTCAGAGTTGGTTCAAAGTTAGTCAGTGTGTTAGATATGGTAATGTCTCATGTCATAAGTGTCTGAGTTAGTTTTTGTGTTAATGTTGTAAAGTCTGGAGACTGAGGGAGTAGTATGGTGGATGTGTTGTAATTTAATGAAATGTGTAAGTGTAGATAAATTAGAGATGATAAATCTTATTTGGGAGTAATCAAAATGATATTTTGGAAGTGCTTCAGTGTTGTTTGGAAATGTTCAAAGGTGTTTATGTGAGTATTCAAATGATTTATGAGAGTGTTCGAAGTAATCTTGGGGTTGTTCTGTAGTGAGATGATAAAGGTTGTGGATGAGAGATATTGAGAAAAGGTGGTCTCAAATGATGTATGAGAGTGTTTTGAAGGTGTTCAAAGTAAAGTGAGGTGTGTGTATGTGTGTGTGTGTGTGTGTAAGGTGGTCATAGAGTTTTGTGAATATCATGGTTACAGTGATTTTAGTGTATTTGAGTTAGGTTAGGTTAGGTTCGGTTAGGTTAGGTTAGGTTAGGTTGGGTTAGGATAGGTTCGGTTAGGTTAGGTTAGGTTAGGCTAGGTTAGGATAGGTTCGGTTAGATTAGGTTAGGTTAGGTTAGGATAGGTTAGGTTAGGATAGGTTAGGTTAAGTTAGGTAGGGTACAACAGGTTGAAACAAGGTGGGTTGGGTGTGATGTTACCAACCACCAAGTAACACAATGGGAGTGTGACGTCACTGGAGGTGAGCTCGTCGGTCCTGTGAGGTGTAACATCGTGTGTTGGTGGTAGTGAGGTGAGTGCGCTTAGATATTGTCAAATATGATTTTTTTTGTGTGTGAAATGTTTATAAAAATGAGTGTTTTCTGTGATATTAGTGATTTTTGAGGTAAGTGAATATGGGTGATTGTAGTTGGTGGTTGTCTTAGATTGCGTGTGTGTACAAGATATGTTTTCAGTTGATGGTGATCATGTACTAAGTGTTTGTGTATTAGGTTTATGTTCATGCTTTTTTTTTTATGCGCCAAATGGGGAGGGAGTTCTTGGTTATAGTGATTTGAGGGGATTTCTATAAAAAGGATGTTGGATGGCGATGTTAAACTTAGTTTCTGGTGATTTTTGTGGAGAAATTTTCTCCAGGAGGGGGGTATCAGCCCCCTTCAGCCCTTCAGCCCTTTCAGCCCCTTCAGCACCTTTCAGCCCTGAGTGGCCAAGCCCTCAGAAGGGGCGAGCGTCTTGTTTACTGCTAGAGTGAGTAATTGATCACAGATGCTATGCCATGTAGTCAAGTGACCTCTGCTCCTTGCAGCGGTGTTGCAAAGTGTATTTTTATAAGAGACAGTACATCTCTTACTTAGCAGGACAATTAAGGAAAATCCTGCTCCCACTTTATTACCATAGTAAAAATATTGTTGTCTATGCTTAAGACAGCAAGAAACAAACATTCTGCTTTGCTTCATCGAGGAGGTGACAAGGATGCAAGGTACTAGGTCAGTTTTTTTTTTTTGTGCTAGGGCAGTGAAGGCTTGGGGCGATGTGGCGAGGCCAGATTAACTTTGACTCTACTACGAGTGACACTGACGCCAGGATAACCAACAAAGAACACTGATCTGTGCGTTAGTGTGGACAAAGTGTCTCACAAAACACGATAAACATAAGAGAAGAGTGATCAGCTTCTCTTGTGATACATTGTGAACAATAAAGACAAATCTTGTGGAACATAGTGTACCAGTGTGCGTTTCCTAGACAATGGAAGACGTGGACATCCAAGGACACTTCAGCTTCTATCAAGTCACCGATACCTGTCGAAGGTGTTGAGAACACCATAGCTCACGTTACAAAGAGCAAGGTATGTTACGAATTTCTTGTAGATCGGGGGATTGCGCAATTCTTGAGTCACAAGGAGTTTGTAATCAACCTATAATCGGCAGTAAGGTGTGGACTTTTGAGTCCAAACAAGTAGGTATTTCGTCAGCCATCATCGAATGAAATATGCTGACATAACACCCCCTAGGGGTAATTTATACTTATAAATTGTATCTCTTGACAGCCCAATGTTGTGATGGTTTCGACAGCTTCTAGACCTCGTCTGCAGGGGTGGCTGTGTAGACGATTTGCTGTCATTTATCAGCTAAGTGTTTCCTATATTTATATATATACACATAGCTGGTAAGGCCAAAATTCTCAACAGAGTTTGGTCGTGCTCGAACCGGATAAAGACCACACTGTGGTCCAAATATGTTGTACTACAGTGTACAAATAACCTATGAGTCAAGGTCCTTCGAAAAAAGCTGTAAAACTAGTGTTTTACAATATAAATCAGTATAAATGAGTCCCTCCAGACTCAATCACAGAGAATGGGCAGCCAAAAGAAAATGGGCGCTCACCCAGCATTCACCCAAAAGAAAATGGGCGCTCACCCAGCGGACACCCAAAGAAAACGGGAGCTGGGTGACTCACCCACATCCTGCACCCACTGCTCCAATCTGGAGAAATTGCTGATTAAGACAACACCACCAAGTGATGTTGTTTGTCTGAGTGTATATATACACATAGTGTTTATAATGTTTATAGACAGAAATTAAGAGACAAGATTGTGTTAAAGTTTGTTTCTTATAGATCTACCTGTTATATTAAAGGAACTTATATATAAAGTGTAAGCTTTCAAATATATATTAACAGTGAAATTTATATATGTGTAATATTCACATGTGATTTACAGTTATACAGTGACATTTATAGTGTATAGTGAATGAAGTGTATAACATCGTTATTTACGATTAATCATCATGGGCAGGCTGACACAGCAAAACTCTAAGCCATAAACACCAGACACATGTACCCTGTACCCTTCATGGTCATTGACCCTGAGGTTAAGCTTAGTGGGTCAGTAGTGTCTGACTCGATTATTGCTGACTTAAGCATAACAAAACTCAGCTGTCTATAGCAGTACAGTGTTTTATAAACACTCTAAGTGTGGTGCTAGAATTTTCAGTATACCATTAAAATGGCTTGTTTGAAAACTCAGTTTCAGTCTTTACAGACTAAGATTACACAATTAGAAAATCTAATTTCAGTCTGTATAGGATTAACTCAAGATACAAACATAGATTTTGATGATCTTGAGGTCAAGTTTGAATTATTTACACAACGTCTGGAAATAATTAATTCAGACTATACACATTATGAAAATAAATTTCTTGAATCAGATCCATCTGAGGATGAAATTAAAAATGTTTTGGATACTTTTAGTGATCAACAATTAAGGTGGACAGGAATACAGGCTATCTGCCGCAAAACTCTGTCACAGAGACCTACTATAACTAGTGGGGAACCACCTGTTACACCTGTAACAACAACAAGTGTCCCATTACCAAGCTTACCTACATTGTCATTACCTATTTTCCAAGGTCATAATTATGAAGAATTCATTAGTGGTTTTCAATCCCTAGTAAATTCACGAACTGACATAGACGAGATTGCTAAGTTCAATTATCTTAAATGTCTTGTGAAGGGAGAACCCTATGAACTGATTAAGTCATTTCCGGTGGTCAAAGGCAATTATCAAATAGCCTTACGTGTCTTAGCAGACAATTACTTCGATGCTGACAAGGCTAGAGTTAGACATGCAGTCTTAATATCAAGCTTGAAGCCACCCAAACATTGTTTTTCAGACTTACAGGCATTTAGAATCACATTAGACAATAGTCTCATATCTCTAGGTGCTAAATATGACCTAAGACAATGTGATTGGTTTATCAGTGGTATTGTACAAGATAAGTTGTCACCACAAACTATTGAACGATTAAATATTATGTTCAATAAACGCTATTTCACTTGTGAAGAAATTAGCAATGGTTTACAAACAATAGTTTCATGCATGCAAGCAACGAGACAAGATGAAAAATCCACAAATCCAGTGGATAATAAACCTTCAACTCAGTATAGAAAGAGTATACCTACTCCCACTAAACCACATAATGGGAAATCCCATATAGGCATTTATCAAGCTGTGAATACAATAGACAGTAAACAGACTGTCATACATAAACGTACTCCAAAATGTGTACTTTGTGATGGAACACATTGGGCACAGTATTGTAGTCAATACACATCAATGGAGGCACGTAAACAACGTGTTCATCAGCTGAAAAGGTGCATCAAGTGTTTAGGTGAACACAAGGGAGGAAAATGCTCACTGAAGAAGTGTTTTAAATGCAAGGGTATGCATCATACAGCATTATGCCCAAATACTTTTGCTGAACAGCAGCAGACTTCCACAGAATCAGGAAGTCAACAAGCAACAGCATTAAATGTGAGAGATAAGTTTAAAGCAACTGCTCTCCCGATAGCTCGAGTTGAGTTATCTAATAAATTACACAAAACCAATGTGCTAACACTATTTGATCAAGGCTCACAAAGGTCCTTCATAAGAAGAACAGTGTTGCAGAAACTGAATAAACAACCCTATGCCAAAATACAGTTAGATATAGCTGGTTTTTTCCATAATTCTGGTAAACAGACATATGACCTAGCCAAAATCACTGTTGGTCTAGGAAACAGGAAAAAGACAGTAGAAGCTGTGGTAGTAGATGATTTGCCTAAGTCTGTGCAGATCCAGGGATTAAAAGAAACAGTTGCAGTACTGAAAGCAGCTAAGGTCAAGTTAGCCTGTCCTGACATACAGACGGACACAATTAGTCCAATTGATTTAATCATTGGAAGTGATTATTATCACTGTTTTGTGCAAAATATAGTAAGTAAACATGATGTTCACTTGCTGAAAACAGCAGGAGGCCACATGATATGTGGTCCCATTCCCTCTCAAAGTGGGAAAGAAGCTGATATTGATTCAGTGGAAAATGTACTAGTTACGAGAATAACCGCTGATCATGTACCACACCAAAAATTATCATTACTGGAAGAAATGAATGAACCAGTTGATAAGTTGTAGGATTTAGATGCGATAGGTATTGATGTAAATAAACCAAGCCCACAAGAGTCTCAGACTTATAACCAATATTTGGACACTGTCAAATATAAAGATGGACAGTATTGGGTTAGGTTACCATGGAAATTAAATCCACCACATCTGCCTAGCAATTATCGCATGGCTTTCGGACAGATGAAAGCACAAATACATGAGCTCAGGAAGAATCCAGAGCTACTGACTGTCTATGATAATATCATACAAGAACAGTTGGACAATAAATTCATTGAGGAAATAGTCGAAGATAAGTTGAAGACAAACGCTCATTATCTCCCGCACCATGGAGTCAGAAAAGATTCTGAAACCACTCCACTACGTGTTGTATATAATTGCAGCGCACGTGCAAATAAAGATGTAGCAAGTCTTAATGACTGTCTGATGACCGGACCCTCACTAACTGAGAAGCTTGGAGACGTGCTTATGAAATTTCGCACAAACCCATATGCCTACACGGCTGATATTTCCAAGGCTTTCTTAAGAGTAGGACTACAAGAAATAGATAGAGATTATACTCGATTCTTGTGGCCTGAAAATCCACATGATCCTCAAAGTCCTGTGAAAACTTATCGTTTCAAATCAGTATTATTTGGTGCAACATCCTCTCCATTCTTACTAGAAGCTACTCTAAATACACATTTGAAGAAATCTGAAAGTCCCTTCAAAGAAGTCTTAAAGAAAAGTTTCTATGTGGACAATCTTCAAGGTACTGTGAATAAAGAGGAGGATTTGAAATCCTTATACAGAGAAGCTAACAAGGAGATGAAAGAAGCAAATATGCCTCTAAGGATGTGGAATACAAATTCAAAGCAATTCAGGGAACTTATCAAAGAAGATTTCCCTGAAACTGAAATTCCTGATTGCAACAATATGCTGGGACTTAATTGGAACACACAGGAAGATACTCTGAGTCTCAAAAAGATAAACAATAAATCATGCAGTCCACTCACTAAACGTAGTTTACTGTCAGAGGTATCACAATGTTTTGATCCTCTAGGACTCGTCTCACCAATTACCATAAAGGGTAAAATGCTTATGCAAGATGCATGGAAACTCAAAATTGGATGGGAGGAGAACTTGCCTCTAGAAATGAGTCAAGCATGGGATGAAATATCCAAGGAGTTTAAACAACTTCATCAAATTAAATTTCCCAGACAAATAGGTCAAGAGGGAAACAATTACACATTACATGTGTTCTGTGATGCGTCAACCAGAGGTTATGGCGCTGTAGCTTACATGAGTAATGCTGAAGGAAGTACACTAATTACTTCAAAGGCCAGGGTCGCACCCTTGAAGGTCAGAACAGTACCACAATTGGAACTGACAGCACTCTATGTAGGTACAAAATTAGCTGTCTATCTCAACAAAGTACTTGATCATCTCACTATTGAGAAAACCGTGATCTGGAGTGATAATGAAGCAGTTCTCCAGTGGTTAAGAAATAATAAGAGTAAGCTGGTCTATGTACAGAACAGAGTAGCAGAAATAAAAGTGTGGAGAAATTTTCTCCAGGAGGGGGGTATCAGCCCCCTTGAGCCCTTCAGCCCTTTCAGCCCCTTCAGCACCTTTCAGCCCTGAGTGGCCAAGCCCTCAGAAGGGGCGAGCGTCTTGTTTACTGCTAGAGTGAGTAATTGATCACAGATGCTATGCCACGTAGTCAAGTGACCTCTGCTCCTTGCAGCGGTGTTGCAAAGTGTATTTTTATAAGAGACAGTACATCTCTTACTTAGCAGGACAATTAAGGAAAATCCTGCTCCCACTTTATTACCATAGTAAAAATATTGTTGTCTATGCTTAAGACAGCAAGAAACAAACATTCTGCTTTGCTTCATCGAGGAGGTGACAAGGATGCAAGGTACTAGGTCAGCGTTTTTTTTTTGTGCTAGGGCAGTGACGGCTTGGGGCGGTGTGGCGAGGCCAGATTAACTTTGACTCTACTACGAGTGACACTGACGCCAGGATAACCAACAAAGAACACTGATCTGTGCGTTAGTGTGGACAAAGTGTCTCACAAAACACGATAAACATAAGAGAAGTGTGATCAGCTTCTCTTGTGATACATTGTGAACAAAGACAAATCTTGTGGTACATAGTGTACCAGTGTGCGTTTCCTAGACAATGGAAGACGTGGACATCCAAGGACACTTCAGCTTCTATCAAGTCACCGATACCTGTCGAAGGTGTTGAGAACACCATAGCTCACGTTACAAAGAGCAAGGTATGTTACGAATTTCTTGTAGATAGGGGGATTGCGCAATTCTTGAGTCACAAGGAGTTTGTAATCAACCTATAATCGGCAGTAAGGTGTGGACTTTTGAGTCCAAACAAGTAGGTATTTCGTCAGCCATCATCGAATGAAATATGCTGACATAACACCCCCTAGGGGTAATTTATACTTACAAATTGTATCTCTTGACAGCCCAATGTTGTGATGGTTTCGACAGCTTCTAGACCTCGTCTGCAGGGGCGGCTGTGTAGACGATTTGCTGTCATTTATCAGCTAAGTGTTTCCTATATTTATATATATACACATAGCTGGTAAGGCCAAAATTCTCAACAATTTTGACGGTGATTTGGTAGTAATCAGTAGTGTTTGGGGAGTATTCGGAGGTGTTTGATGGTGTTTTTTGAAGGTGTTCAAATGATGTGCAGAGTATTTTTTGAAGAAGATCAGTGGTGTTCAGAGTTGGTTCAAAGTTAGTCAGTGTGCTAGATATGGTAATGTCTCATGTCATAAGTGTCTGAGTTAGTTTTTGTGTTAATGTTGTAAAGTCTGGAGACTGAGGGAGTAGTATTGTGGATGTGTTGTAATTTAATGAAATGTGTAAGTGTAGATAAATTAGAGATGATAAATCTTATTTGGGAGTAATCAAAATGATATTTTGGAAGTGCTTCAGTGTTGTTTGGAAATGTTCAAAGGTGTTTATGTGAGTATTCAAATGATTTATGAGAGTGTTCGAAGTAATCTTGGGGTTGTTCTGTAGTGAGATGATAAAGGTTGTGGATGAGAGATATTGAGAAAAGGTGGTCTCAAATGATGTATGAGAGTGTTTTGAAGGTGTTCAAAGTAAAGTGAGGTGTGTGTGTGTACTCACCTAGTTGTACTCACCTAGTTGAGGTTGCGGGGGTCGAGTCCGAGCTCCTGGCCCCGCCTCTTCACTGATCGCTACTAGGTCACTCTCCCTGAGCCGTGAGCTTTATCATACCTCTGCTTAAAGCTATGTATGGATCCTGCCTCCACTACATCGCTTCCCAAACTATTCCACTTACTGACTACTCTGTGGCTGAAGAAATACTTCCTAACATCCCTGTGATTCATCTGTGTCTTCAGCTTCCAACTGTGTCCCCTTGTTACTGTGTCCAATCTCTGGAACATCCTGTCTTTGTCCACCTTGTCAATTCCTCTCAGTATTTTGTATGTCGTTATCATGTCCCCCCTATCTCTCCTGTCCTCCAGTGTCGTCAGGTTGATTTCCCTTAACCTCTCCTCGTAGGACATACCTCTTAGCTCTGGGACTAGTCTTGTTGCAAACCTTTGCACTTTCTCTAGTTTCTTCACGTGCTTGGCTAGGTGTGGGTTCCAAACTGGTGCCGCATACTCCAATATGGGCCTAACGTACACGGTGTACAGGGTCCTGAATGATTCCTTATTAAGATGTCGGAATGCTGTTCTGAGGTTTGCTAGGCGCCCATATGCTGCAGCAGTTATTTGGTTGATGTGCGCTTCAGGAGATGTGCCTGGTGTTATACTCACCCCAATATCTTTTTCCTTGAGTGAGGTTTGTAGTCTCTGACCCCCTAGACTGTACTCTGTCTGCGGCCTTCTTTGCCCTTCCCCAATCTTCATGACTTTGCACTTGGTGGGATTGAACTCCAGGAGCCAATTGCTGGACCAGGTCTGCAGCCTGTCCAGATCCCTTTGTAGTTCTGCCTGGTCTTCGATCGAGTGAATTCTTCTCATCAACTTCACGTCATCTGCAAACAGGGACACCTCAGAGTCTATTCCTTCCGTCATGTCGTTCACAAATACCAGAAACAGCACTGGTCCTAGGACTGACCCCTGCGGGACCCCGCTGGTCACAGGTGCCCACTCTGACACCTCGCCACGTACCATGTGTGTGTGTGTGTGTGTGTGTGTGTGTGTGTGTGTGTGTGTGTGTGTGTGTGTGTGTGTGTGTGTGTGTGTGTGTGTGTGTGTGTGTTAGGTGGTCATAGAGTTTTGTGAATATCATGGTTACAGTGATTTTAGTGTATTTGAGTTAGGTTAGGTTAGGTTAGGTTCGGTTAGGTTAGGTTAGGTTAGGTTGGGTTAGGATAGGTTCGGTTAGGTTAGGTTAGGTTAGGCTAGGTTAGGATAGGTTCGGTTAGGTTAGGTTACGTTAGGTTAGGCTAGGTTAGGTTAGGATAGGTTAGGTTAGGTTAAGTTAGGTTAGGTTAGGATAGGTTAGGTTAGGTTAGGTTAGGATAGGTTAGGTTAGGTTAGGTTAGGTTAGCTTAGGTTTGGTTCGGTTCGGTTTGGTTAGGTTAGGTTAGGTTAGGTTAAGATAGGTTAGGTTAGGTTAAGTTAGGTTAGGTTAGGTTAGGTTAGGCTAGGTTAGGTTCGGTTAGGTTAGGTTAGGTTAGGTTAGGTTCGGTTCGGTTCGGTTAGGTTAGGTTAGGTTAGGATAGGTTAGGTTCGGTTCGGTTAGGTTAGGTTAGGTTAGGTTAGGTTAGGTTAGGTTAGGTGTGTGTGTGTGTGTGTGTGTGTTAGGTGGTCATAGAGTTTTGAGAATATCTTGGTTACGGTGATTTTAGTGGAATTTGAGATGGGTGATGAGATGCATTTGTGGATGTGAAATGTGATTTTTGTGTGTGTTCAGAAGAGGTGTGTTGGGAGATGGGTGAGTGGATGTGAAGAAATGCGGGTGAGATGGAGAGGGGTAAGGGGAGGGTTGTATTAGAAATTTAATGAAATATGGGGAGATTTTACTGAAAATAAAGGTAATGTGTGAATATTTTAAAAAGAAATTATAGAAATGAAAAGTTATGATATATTGGAAAAGAATGGAGGGTGTTGAAACATGTCGCAATAGTTGGATAGTGAGATTAGTTGATGCGAGTATAATATCAATTTATGTGGATACAAGGACATGGGTATGGAGAGGATTTTATTAGAATTTTAGTAATGTAAAGAGGAATGTGTATTACATTTAAGATTCAGTAAAAAGAAGGGGGAAAAAATGTGTATAAATTGGTAATTGATGAGGGTTGTGGATGTTGTTTGTCGAACTAGAGATGCTGAAAAGTGGTTATAAGTTGTGGGTTGTTGTTGTGACTTTTTCTGAATGAAATTAGTTAAAACGAGAAAAATAATGTGGGATGTGGGTGTTGTGGGTTGTGGGTGTTGTGGGATGTGGGTGTTGATCTTAGTTTATGGTGATTTTGGTGGTGTTTTGAGTGTATTCAGTCGTGTTTTAGTAGTATTCAGTGGTGTATTTGGGAGTACTCAAATGGTGTTTTGAGGTTATTTAAAGGTGTGATTATAAGTTGTGGGTTGTTGTTGTTGTGACTTTCTGATGAAATTAGTTAAAACGAGAAAAATATTGTGGGGTGTGGGTGTTGTGGGTTTGTGGGTGTTGTTGTCGAACTAGAGATACCGAAAAGACGTTATAAGTGTGTTGTTGTTGTGACTTTTTCTGATGAAATTAGTTAAAACGAGAAAAAAAGATGTGAGGTGTGGGTGATGTGGGTGATGAGGGTTGTGGGCGATGTGGGTTGTGGCATGTGGGTGTTGATCTTAGTTTATGGTGATTTTGGTGGTGTTTCGAGTGTATTCAGTGGTGTTTTAGTAATATTCAGTGGTGTATTTGGGAGTACTCAAATGGTGTTTTGGAAGTGTTTCAGTGTTGTTTGGAAATGTTCAAAGGTATTTTTGTGAGTATTCAAATGATTTATGAGAGTGTTTTGAAGGTGTCAAAGTAAAGTGAGGTGTGTGTGCGTATTAACTTCGTAATATGTAAAATTGTGACTAGTGAATTTATCGAAAAGTGGTTATAAGTGTTGTGGTGACTTTTTCTGATGAAATAGTTAAAACGAGAAAAATTGTAGGTTATGAGTGAAAATTGTGAGGTGTTTGTTGGAGTGTGAGGGTTTGGGAGGGTGGGGAGGAGGAGAGAGAGAAGGTTACTTCGTGGGGAGTGACCTGAGATGAAATAGTTAAAACGAGAAAAGTGTCTAGACTTGTGTTGTAAAGAAATTGTGGATTGTTGTGGGTATTAAAGAAAAAAATGTGAAATTATTTGGATTATCCTGGGTTAAGAGTGAAAAATGTGTAGGGGGAAGTCGACAAGATTCAGCCTGTGTGTGTGGGGTCATCGCGTGACGTCACTGACATAGGGGGAAGTCGACAAGATTCAGCCTGTGTGGGGGGTCATCACGTGACGTCACTGACATAGGGGGAAGTCGACAAGATTCAGCCTGTGTGGGGGGTCATCACGTGACGTCACTGACATAGGGGGAAGTCGACAAGATTGAGCCTGTATGTGTGAGGTCATCATGTGACGTCACTGACATAGGGGGAAGTCGACAAGATTCAGCTTGTATGTGTGTGTGTGTGTGTGTGACGTCACTGACCGCCGAGTAAACACCCTTTTTAGTTCATTTAACTTAATGAGAGGAATACTGACGTCACACTTGTTTAGACCTGTAGCAAGAGAAAGTACCATGCCTCATAGGAGGAGTTCATTTGAATGCTTACCCCCAGAGGGGGGAATCCAAAAAACCTTGATCCAAGGAGATGGAGTCTTGGTATTATCGAGAAAAACTTTGATCCAAGGAGATGGAGTCTTTCCATTATCGAGAAAAGCTTGATCCAAGGAGATGGAGACTTTGATTTCGAGAAAAACTTGATCCGAGGAATTGGAGTCTTTGTATTATCGAGAAAACTTGATCCAAGGAGATGGAGACTTTGATTTCGAGAAAAATTTGATCTGAGGAATTGGAATCTTTGATATCGAGAAAAACTTGATCCGAGGAGATGGAGTCTTGGTATTATCGAGAAAAAAAACTTGATCCAAGGAGATGGAGACTTTGATTTCGAGAAAAATTTGATCCGAGGAATTGGAGTCTTTGATATCGAGAAAAACTTGATCCGAGGAGATGGAGTCTTGGTATTATCGAGAAAAAAAAACTTGATCCAAGGAGATCATAAGAAAATGAAATTGGGATGGGGGTGAAAGTGGGAGGGGGCAATCCAAAAAACTTGATTTGAGAAGTGGAGATCATAAGAAAATGAAATTCAAAAAAAATTTGAAAAAAATTCGGGGCGCGGGGGCGATCCGGACGACGCTGCAGAAGGCGCAGCAGAAGGCGCGGGCGGGGCGCGAGGGGCGCGGGCGGGGCGCGAGGGCGCGGCGGGGCCAGTGGGTTGGCGTGACGGGCGCGGGTGGGGGGCGCGGGTGGGAGCGCTGGGGGCGCGGGTGAGGGGTCGTGGACGGGGGTCGTGGGCGGGGTCGTGGGCGGGGGTCGTGGGCGGGGTTAAGGTCATTAGCACATAGGTGTGAAAAAGGTCATTAGCACATAGGTGTGAAAAAGGTCATTAGCACATAGGTGTGAAAAAGGTCATTAGCACATAGGTGTGAAAAAGGTCATTAGCACATAGGTGTGAAAAAGGTCATTAGCACATAGGTGTGAAAAAGGTCATTAGCACATAGGTGTGAAAAAGGTCATTAGCATATAGGTGTGAAAAAGGTCATTAGCACATAGGTGTGAAAAAGGTCATTAGCACATAGGTGTGAAAAAGGTCATTAGCACATAGGTATGAAAAAGGTCATTAGCACATAGGTGTGATAAAGGTCATTAGCACATAGGTGTGAAAAAGGTCATTAGCATATAGGTGTGAAAAAGGTCATTAGCACATAGGTGTGAAAAAGGTCATTAGCACATAGATGTGAAAAAGGTCATTAGCACATAGGTGTGAAAAAGGTCATTAGCACATAGGTGTGAAAAAGGGAGCCACTCAGGAAAAGGAGCCACTCTGTAGAAGGGATGCCTGAGAGAAGGAGACCGCTCTGTAGAAGAGACCGCTGAGCGGAGGAGCCATACTGTAGAAATCATTACTACTTATATATATATAAGTCGTGCCGAATAGGCAGATTATTATTATAATCAAGGGGGAAGCGCTAAACCCAGAGGATTATACTGCGCCTGGGGGGGGGGGATGTGGAAGGCATTCAGGCTTAATTCGGGGAACTGGAGCACAGATTCAATTCCCTAAATCAAGAGCCCCTCACTAACATCAAGGAACCTTCCTTGAGGGGCCGAATAGGCAGAAGTTGCGATCTTGGCTTAAATAGCAACGCTCATCTTGCCATATAGGACAAGCGATAATTTTTGTATGCAATAATTTCGCCAAAATAATTCTGAACCTAACGAAAAAAAAATATATTTCACTGTGTTTGTTTAGTATTAAATTATTGTAAACAAATCTAAAATATATTTACTTGGGTTAGGCTAAAATAAATTGTTCTTGTTATAATAAGGTTAGGTAAGTTTTCTAAGATTCTTTTGGAACAAAATTAAAAACTTTTACATTAACATTAATGAAAAAATATTTCTCTAAACGTATAAGAGAAAATTTTAGAAAGGACTTAAATTTAAATGAGTTCTTGCTAATTGACCAGTTTTACATATTCGGCACGACATATATATATATATATATATATATATATATATATATATATATATATATATATATCTATATATATATATATATATATATATATATATGTATGTATATATAAGTAAAACTGGCTTTTTGAAAAGTAAAGTTTGAAGACAGTTTCTAAATACAATAAAATACTGTAATTTTTATTTCATATCCTATTTCAGTTTACTTTCCTTCTAAATAACTGTAAAACAAAAATAGGATTACATTTGACACGTTAAATACACCCAAGTTACACCGCCATTAAACAACCTACACTTGCCTGGTCCTCAGCCTTGATCATTCTGATTTATAAAAGCTAAGGGATTAAATACCCTTAATCAAGGCTAAGGGATTGATTATCTCATCTCTTGGAATGGCTCACATAACTTACAAAATGAAGATTAAGACACATGTGCAACAGTTGGGTATCTTTATTGACGAAACGTTTCGCCCACATAGTAGGCTTCTTCAGTCAAATACAGAGGGAACAGTAGTAATGAAATAAAGATGTAATCAGTCCACCATCAAGGTTGATGGACTGAATATATTATCTTTATTTCATTAAAACTGCTGCCTCTGCATTTGACCGAAGATGCCTACTGTGTGGGCGAAACGTCTTATTAATAAAGATACACAACTGTTGCACATGACTCACGAAATCGTAATGACAAGATTGCAAACAAACCATACCACGGGTGGGGATAGAACCCGCGATCAGAGAGTTATAAAGCTCCAGACCGACGCGCTAGCCACTGGGCCAGCTGGTTACAAGATTCCTCCAACTAGGTATATTTATACGCTATAGGAAGGTTAGCAGAGGCACCACTGTGATCACAAATGCAAGTTTTTCTAGACGAATCTCCCGCCAGCGTAGCTGCGACTAGCTCTAGCTCAAGTCCCCAGCTGGGCCAGTGGCTAGCACGTCGTTATGGAGTTTTATGACTCTCTGATCGCGGGTTCTCTCCCCGCCCGTCGTATGGTTTGTTCGCAATCGTGTCATTACGATTCCGTGCGTCATGATGACTGCTTTGAGGGGACTTGAGCTAGAGCTAGTCATGGCCACTCTGGGGGGAGATTCGTCTGTAAAAACTTGCATTTGTGGATGCTAACTTTCCTATGGTGCATAAATATACCTAGTTGGATGATTCTTACTGTAGGCAACTTGGCCAGTGGCTAGCGCGTCGTTCTGTACTTTATTGACTCTCTGATCGAAGGTTCTATCCCCGCCCGTCGTATGGTTGTTGCACATGTGTTTTAATCTTCAAATTGTCGGTATTTTCTACTGTTATTAACAACTTAAAAAATCCACAGTGGCAGAGCTTCAGACGTTTAAAGAAAAAAGATACCTAAAAAATCGACGATGGTGGAAAGTGAAATCCGGTGATGTAGGAGCAGCAGATTTAACTATTTTATATATAAAATAGGTGTGAAGTTTTATTCCCGTTAAATCATGTTAAATAATTTTTGGTTTACCTCTATGGTTAAAACTGTGGCCCTAGTTTTTAAAGGGGTGGACCGGTAAGCCAGCGGAAGTCCTCGGTCAGATGACCAAAAGCTTCAGCTGTGGGTCATCATATGACTAAGATCCGCGTCAGGAAACACTTGATCTGTTTCCTGACAAACCTGACCAACCAACCAACTATTATGAACAACTTCAACATTTAGTGGCCGATGCATCTTAGGACCAGGATAGTAACTATGAAGTTTAGTTGTGTGTTGACAAATTTGTTGATGTAGTACAATAGTAAATAAAATAAACTGGAATCGTTGGAATTCATGTCATAACTGATCGACTTCAAACTTTCACCAATGCCAATGTAACTTAACAGAATTTTTTTTATTATTAATTTTTGGCTGTGCAGCTGCCAGTTTGGTATTCGTCAATTTTATCAAACTGGATCTATAAAAAAAATAAAAATCAATTATTATTTTCCTACAGGATTGAAGAGAATTTAGAAAAGACGGTAAATGAGAAACGAAAATTGCAAAAAAAAAAATAAACTAAATAAAAATATGAGGCTTTTTTTTTTTTTTATTCTCCTGTATTCTCCCGGCCCGGGTCTTTTCCAAGTAGTGTTGACCCGGCCTTGGCTCCCTATCTGGGGACTGTCTCGAGACTTAAGTCTCCCATGGGAGGAGGTACAAGTACCTCCTCATCTTTGGGACCAAGTGTCCCCAGGCCTAGCCACATTCCCCGCCCTCACGGGGCTCGTAGGGAGAAGCTAGGCCTCTGGTCTGCCATCTACCCCGCCTCAAAGGGGCTCGTGGGGATGGCAGTCTTGTGAGCTGCAGGTGGTAGCAAGCTCAGGCCTTTATAGTCTTTTTAAATTTAACGATGGGAGACTTTTGTATTTTTCAGAACATTCTCAGCACTATTTTCATTTTGCCTTCTCACAAATTTTTGTATAGTACTCAAGGACGCCTTATCTCAAGGACGCCTTATAATACTCAAGGAAACAACTCTTGGTAAAATACCCCAAGACACTACTAAAGTCACCTTCAGACTTCACAATGAGGCAGCCATTAATAACTTCACAGCAGCAGTAACAAACATTGACTGGCACACTGAGCTAGAAATCTATACAGATATTGACGAATGTTTTAATAATTTTCTAAAAAAGACCCAATACCTTTATAACAAGCACTACCCTAAAAAAACTAAATAGATGACAGCTAAGAGACTGAACAGTCCCTGGCTAACACCCAGCATTCTCAACTCCATAAATACAAAACACCGATATGAAAAACAGTACAGAATGGGTCACATAACCAGAGACCAAACAAAACGTTACTCGTCAATCCTAACCAGCCTGATAAAAAGGGCAAAAAAATTGTATTATGAGAACAGATTATCCAACTTACGAGGTGATATAAAAAAGACCTGGAAGACCCTATCAGAAATTCTGGGAACAAAAAAGATATCACGACATAGCAAAATAAAATTAGCAATATCAGATGAACCCCAACTCCCACCAACAGAAACAGCAAACAGACTCAATGATTTCTTCTCCACTATAGGTCAAAACCTTGCCAATAAAATCCCATGCTCAGATACCCCACCAAATGACTACCTCACTGGCAACTACCCGAACACACTGTTCCTAGCTCCGACTAACCCATACGAAGTCTCCCTTATTATCAACGCACTGAAAAACAAGGCAGGAGATTTAAATACCTTACCACCCTTTATATACAAAAAAGCGTCACAAGTACTATCACCAATCATTGCAACACTCTTTAACAAATCCATTGAATCCTCCACCTTCCCTACAGTTCTCAAAATAGCAAGGGTCACCCCGATCCATAAAGGAGGAGACCAAACAGAGTTGAATAACTATAGGCCAATATCCAATTTACACCCTCTCTCAAAAATCTTCGAAAAATTAATTCATAAACGAATCTACTACTACCTCATCTCCCAAAACATTCTCAACCCCTGCCAATTTGGATTCAGGCCTAATAAAAATACTAATGATGCTATTATACACATGCTAGAACATATATATACACTGCAATAGAGAAAAAAGAAGTCCCACTGGGGATCTTCATTGACTTACGTAAAGCTTTTGATACAGTTGACCATGACTTGCTCCACGTAAAATTGTCACACTATGGTATTAGAGGGCACTCCCTCAACTACCTCAAGTCTTACCTAAGCAACAGAAGCCAATATGTGTACGCAAATGGGGCAAGCTCTTCCGCACAACCAATTACAGTTGGTGTCCCACAGGGAAGTGTCCTTGGCCCTCTTCTCTTTCTCCTATACATAAATGACCTACCAAATGCTTCGCAATTACTCAAACCCACACTTTTTGCAGATGACACAACATACGTCTTCTCTCACCCGAGCCCAGTCACGCTAGCCAATACTGTAAACACCGAATTACAGAAAATATCTACCTGGATGAGGACTAACAAACTTGCACTAAACATTGACAAAACCTACTTCATTCAGTTTGGTAACAGAGCTACAGATGTACCTCTTAACATAACAATAAACAGATCACCTATCACAAAGCTAACAGAGGGAAAATTCTTAGGAATCCACCTCGATAATAGACTCAAATTTCATACACATATACAACAAATTTCTAAGAAAATTTCCAAGACTGTAGGCATACTCTCGAAGATATGGTACTATGTTCCACAGTCAGCCCTCCTGGCCCTATATCACTCTCTTATTTACCTCTATCTCACCTATGGAATTTGTGCATGGGGCTCAACAACAACTAACCATCTCAGACCACTAATTACCCAACAAAAGGCTGCAGTTGGAATGATAACAAATTCTCACTACAGGCAGCACACTCCACCAATATTCAAAACACTCAACCTACTCACCATACAAAACATCCATACTTATTATTGCACCTATTACATACATAGAACACTTAACTCTGATATTAACCCTCCCCTCAAACATCTCCTTGCCAACCTCAACAGGACACATGACCATAATACAAGGCACAGATCACTCTTTGATGTTCCTCGTGTCCATCTCACGCTTTGCAAAAACTCAATGCACATAAAAGGCCCTAAAATCTGGAACTCATTACCTGTAAATATAAAAGAAACACTACCTGTTTATAAATTCAAGTCTCTTCTCAAAGTTCACTTACTCACTCAAAACCAAATAAATACTGAATAACTGAACCTTAAAATTATATCACACAAATGTTAAACCTAGGACCCAATCTAACTTTGTTATTTTTTAAATACACTACCTAACAGAATACTCCATTCTACTGAATGTACAGCAATGCATGCAACCATATGACCTGTCTTTGTAATACTCATTTGTGCTTTATAGTTATCTGTTTACAATAATGTTTTATCACTGATTTCATCATTGCTTAGTTAATCTTAAGTTAATTTTAAGCCAGCCCGTAAATCTATGTATATAAGTGGCTTTGGCATGCTGCTCTTACCTGTATTTTTTTTTGTACCTCTGTATGTATGCTAAAATTTCTAAATAAATAAATAAAAAAAAGGACGCCTTATAGTACTCAAGGACGCCTTATAGAACTCAAGGACGCATGGGAGACCTGTGTGATAGGGAGAGAGAGGCGCCTCTGACGACTTAACATTTCAACACTGGTGTATCCTACTAAGAAGATTAATATATTTAATGGAGTGTAGATGCTGTTTTGACACTTTTAATCTAGAAATGGTACAGTATTAGTTTACCTTATTGCATTATTCTGTCTTTATACTAATGAGGGGCTCTTGATCCAAGGAACTGGACTTGATCTAATCAAATTTGAATACCTTCCATTTCACTGAGGAATACCTTCCATTCCACTGAGGAATACCTTCCATTCCACTGAGGAATACCTTCCATTCCACTGAGGAATACCTTCCATTCCACTGAGGAATACCTTCCATTCCACTGAGGAATACCTTCCATTCCACTGAGGAATACCTTCCATTACACTGAGGAAAACCTTCCATTCCACTGAGGAATACCTTCCATTCCACTGAGGAATACCTTCCATTCCACTGAGGAAAACCTTCCATTCCACTGAGGAATACCTTCCATTCCACTGAGGAATACCTTCCATTCCACTGAGGAATAACTTCCATTCCACTGAGGAATACCTTCCTTTCCACTGAGGAATACCTTCCATTCCACTGAGGAATACCTTCCTTTCCACTATGGAATACCTTCCATTCCACTGAGGAATACCTTCCATTCCACTGAGGAATACCTTCCTTTCCACTGAGGAATACCTTCCATTCCACTGAGGAAAACCTTCCATTCCACTGAGGAATACCTTCCTTTCCACTGAGGAATACCTTCCATTCCACTGAGGAATACCTTCCTTTCCACTATGGAATACCTTCCATTCCACTGAGGAATACCTTCCATTCCACTGAGGAATACCTTCCTTTCCACTGAGGAATACCTTCCATTCCACTGAGGAAAACCTTCCATTCCACTGAGGAATACCTTCCTTTCCACTGAGGAATACCTTCCATTCCACTGAGGAATACCTTCCTTTCCCCTATGGAATACCTTCCATTCCACTGAGGAATACCTTCCATTCCACTGAGGAATACCTTCCTTTCCACTGAGGAATACCTTCCATTCCACTGAGGAATACCTTCCTTTCCACTATGGAATACCTTCCATTCCACTGAGGAAAACCTTCCATTCCACTGAGGAATACCTTCCATTCCACTGAGGAATAACTTCCATTCCACTGAGGAATACCTTCCTTTCCACTGAGGAATACCTTCCATTCCACTGAGGAATACCTTCCTTTCCACTATGGAATACCTTCCATTCCACTGAGGAATACCTTCCTTTCCACAGGGGAATTGGAACAGAATTCTTCCTCCGTAAGTCATGCGTGTCGTGAGAAGCGACTAACATGCCGGGAACAATGGGCTAATAACACCTTCTACTGTATACATTACTAAAGTTAAAAAGAGAAACTTTTGTTTTTCTTGTTGGGTCACCCTGCCTCGGTGGGAGGCGGCCGGTTTATTGAAAAAAAATGATAAAAGATATTACTGGTCACTGGGTGAAGCGTGGGCTTGGTGGTAACTGGGTGAAGCATGGGCTTGGTGGTCACTGGGTGAAGCATGGGCTTGGTGGTCACTGGGTGAAGCATGGGCTTGGTGGTCACTGGGTGAAGCATGGGCTTGGTGGTCACTGGGTGAAGCATGGGCTTGGTGGTCACTGGGTGAAGCATGGGCTTGGTGGTCACTGGGTGAAGCATGGGCTTGGTGGTCACTGGGTGAAGCATGGGCTTGGTGGTCACTGGGTGAAGCACGGGCTTGGTGGTCACTGGGTGAAGCATGGGCTTGGTGGTCACTGGGTGAAGCGTGGGCTTGGTGGTCACTGGGTGAAGCACGGGCTTGGTGGTCACTGGGTGAAGCATGGGCTTGGTGGTCACTGGGTGAAGCATGGGCTTGGTGGTCACTGGGTGAAGCATGGGCTTGGTGGTCACTGGGTGAAGCATGGGCTTGGTGGTCACTGGGTGAAGCACGGGCTTGGTGGTCACTGGGTGAAGCGTGGGCTTGGTGGTCACTGGGTGAAGCGTGGACTTGGTGGTCACTGGGTGAAGCGTGGGCTTGGTGGTCACTTGGTGAAGTGTGGGCTTGGTGGTCACTGGGTGAAGCGTGGGCTTGGTGGTCACTGGGTGAAGCGTGGGCTTGGTGGTCACTGGGTGAAGCGTGGGCTTGGTGGTCACTGGGTGAAACATGGGCTTGATGGTCACTGGGTGAAGCATGGGCTTGGTGGTCACTGGGTGAAGCGTGGGCTTGGTGGTCACTGGGTGAAGCACGGGCTTGGCGGTCACTGGGTGAAGCACGGGCTTGGTGGTCACTGGGTGAAGCATGGGCTTGGTGGTCACTGGGTGAAGCATGGGCTTGGTGGTCACTGGGTGAAGCATGGGCTTGGTGGTCACTGGGTGATGCATGGGCTTGGTGGTCACTGGGTGAAGCATGGGCTTGGTGGTCACTGGGTGAAGCATGGGCTTGGTGGTCACTGGGTGAAGCATGGGCTTGGTGGTCACTGGATGAAGCAGGGGCTTGGTGGTCACTGGGTGAAGCATGGGCTTGGTGGTCACTGGGTGAAGCATGGGCTTGATGGTCACTGGGTGAAGCATGGGCTTGATGGTCACTGGGTGAAGCATGGGCTTGGTGGTCACTGGGTGAGGCATGGGCTTGATGGTCACTGGGTGAAGCATGGGCTTGATGGTCACTGGGTGAAGCATGGGATTGGTGGTCACTGGATGAAGCAGGGGCTTGGTGGTCACTGGGTGAAGCATGGGCTTGGTGGTCACTGGGTGAAGCATGGGCTTGGTGGTCACTGGGTGAAGCACGGGCTTGGTGGTCACTGGGTGAAGCATGGGCTTGGTGGTCACTGGGTGAAGCGTGGGCTTGGTGGTCACTGGGTGAAGCGTGGGTTTGGTGGTCACTGGGTGAAGCACGGGCTTGGTGGTCACTGGGTGATGCATGGGCTTGGTGGTCACTGGGTGAAGCACGGGCTTGGTGGTCACTGGGTGAGGCGTGGGCTTGGTGGTCACTGGGTGAAGCACGGGCTTGGTGGTCACTGGGTGAAGCATGGGCTTGGTGGTCACTGGGTGAAGCATGGGCTTGGTGGTCACTGGGTGAAGCATGGGCTTGGTGGTCACTGGATGAAGCAGGGGCTTGGTGGTCACTGGGTGAAGCATGGGCTTGGTGGTCACTGGGTGAAGCATGGGCTTGGTGGTCACTGGATGAAGCATGGGCTTGGTGGTCACTGGGTGAAGCATGGGCTTGGTGGTCACTGGGTGAAGCATGGGCTTGGTGGTCACTGGGTGAAGCGTGGGCTTGGTGGTCACTGGATGAAGCACGGGCTTGGTGGTCACTGGGTGAAGCACGGGCTTGGTGGTCACTGGGTGAAGCGTGGACTTGGTGGTCACTGGGTGAAGCATGGGCTTGGTGGTCACTGGGTGAAGCGTGGGCTTGGTGGTCACTGGGTGAAGCATGGGCTTGGTGGTCACTGGATGAAGCATGGGCTTGGTGGTCACTGGATGAAGCATGGGCTTGGTGGTCACTGGATGAAGCATGGGCTTGGTGGTCACTGGGTGAAGCGTGGGCTTGGTGGTCACTGGGTGAAGCATGGGCTTGGTGGTCACTGGATGAAGCATGGGCTTGGTGGTCACTGGGTGAAGCGTGGGCTTGGTGGTCACTGGGTGAAGCATGGGCTTGGTGGTCACTGGATGAAGCACGGGCTTGGTGGTCACTGGATGAAGCATGGGCTTGGTGGTCACTGGGTGAAGCGTGGGCTTGGTGGTCACTGGGTGAAGCATGGGCTTGGTGGTCACTGGGTGAAGCACGGGCTTGGTAGTCACTGGATGAAGCATGGGCTTGGTGGTCACTGGATGAAGCATGGGCTTGGTGGTCACTGGGTGAAGCGTGGGCTTGGTGGTCACTGGGTGAAGCATGGGCTTGGTGGTCACTGGGTGAAGCATGGGCTTGGTGGTCACTGGGTGAAGCATGGGCTTGGTGGTCACTGGATGAAGCGTGGGCTTGGTGGTCACTGGGTGAAGCACGGGCTTGGTGGTCACTGGATGAAGCACGGGCTTGGTGGTCACTGGATGAAGCATGGGCTTGGTGGTCACTGGGTGAGGCATGGGCTTGATGGTCACTGGGTGAAGCATGGGCTTGATGGTCACTGGGTGAAGCATGGGATTGGTGGTCACTGGATGAAGCAGGGGCTTGGTGGTCACTGGGTGAAGCATGGGCTTGGTGGTCACTGGGTGAAGCATGGGCTTGGTGGTCACTGGGTGAAGCACGGGCTTGGTGGTCACTGGATGAAGCATGGGCTTGGTGGTCACTGGGTGAAGCGTGGGCTTGGTGGTCACTGGGTGAAGCGTGGGTTTGGTGGTCACTGGGTGAAGCACGGGCTTGGTGGTCACTGGGTGATGCATGGGCTTGGTGGTCACTGGGTGAAGCACGGGCTTGGTGGTCACTGGGTGAGGCGTGGGCTTGGTGGTCACTGGGTGAAGCACGGGCTTGGTGGTCACTGGGTGAAGCATGGGCTTGGTGGTCACTGGGTGAAGCATGGGCTTGGTGGTCACTGGGTGAAGCATGGGCTTGGTGGTCACTGGATGAAGCAGGGGCTTGGTGGTCACTGGGTGAAGCATGGGCTTGGTGGTCACTGGGTGAAGCATGGGCTTGGTGGTCACTGGATGAAGCATGGGCTTGGTGGTCACTGGGTGAAGCATGGGCTTGGTGGTCACTGGGTGAAGCATGGGCTTGGTGGTCACTGGGTGAAGCGTGGGCTTGGTGGTCACTGGATGAAGCACGGGCTTGGTGGTCATTTGGTGAAGCACGGGCTTGGTGGTCACTGGGTGAAGCGTGGACTTGGTGGTCACTGGGTGAAGCATGGGCTTGGTGGTCACTGGGTGAAGCGTGGGCTTGGTGGTCACTGGGTGAAGCATGGGCTTGGTGGTCACTGGATGAAGCATGGGCTTGGTGGTCACTGGATGAAGCATGGGCTTGGTGGTCACTGGATGAAGCATGGGCTTGGTGGTCACTGGGTGAAGCGTGGGCTTGGTGGTCACTGGGTGAAGCATGGGCTTGGTGGTCACTGGATGAAGCATGGGCTTGGTGGTCACTGGGTGAAGCGTGGGCTTGGTGGTCACTGGGTGAAGCATGGGCTTGGTGGTCACTGGATGAAGCACGGGCTTGGTGGTCACTGGATGAAGCATGGGCTTGGTGGTCACTGGGTGAAGCGTGGGCTTGGTGGTCACTGGGTGAAGCATGGGCTTGGTGGTCACTGGGTGAAGCACGGGCTTGGTGGTCACTGGATGAAGCATGGGCTTGGTGGTCACTGGATGAAGCATGGGCTTGGTGGTCACTGGGTGAAGCGTGGGCTTGGTGGTCACTGGGTGAAGCATGGGCTTGGTGGTCACTGGGTGAAGCATGGGCTTGGTGGTCACTGGGTGAAGCATGGGCTTGGTGGTCACTGGATGAAGCGTGGGCTTGGTGGTCACTGGGTGAAGCACGGGCTTGGTGGTCACTGGATGAAGCACGGGCTTGGTGGTCACTGGATGAAGCATGGGCTTGGTGGTCACTGGATGAAGCATGGGCTTGGTGGTCACTGGGTGAAGCATGGGCTTGATGGTCACTGGATGAAGCACGGGCTTGGTGGTCACTGGATGAAGCACGGGCTTGGTGGTCACTGGATGAAGCATGGGCTTGGTGGTCACTGGGTGAAGCACGGGCTTGGTGGTCACTGGGTGAAGCATGGGCTTGGTGGTCACTGGGTGAAGCATGGGCTTGGTAGTCACTGGGTGAAGCATGGGCTTGGTGGTCACTGGGTGAAGCATGGGCTTGGTGGTCACTGGGTGAAGCATGGGCTTGGTGGTCACTGGGTGAAGCACGGGCTTGGTGGTCACTGGATGAAGCATGGGCTTGGTGGTCACTGGGTGAAGCATGGGCTTGGTGGTCACTGGGTGAAGCGTGGGCTTGGTGGTCACTGGATGAAGCACGGGCTTGGTGGTCACTGGAT
Organism: Cherax quadricarinatus; assembly: GCF_038502225.1. NCBI lineage: Eukaryota > Metazoa > Arthropoda > Malacostraca > Decapoda > Parastacidae > Cherax > Cherax quadricarinatus. Next base: position 41,735,165 of record NC_091314.1, on the reverse strand, counting down.
GAAGCATGGGCTTGGTGGTCACTGGATGAAGCATGGGCTTGGTGGTCACTGGGTGAAGCACGGGCTTGGTGGTCACTGGGTGAAGCATGGGCTTGGTGGTCACTGGGTGAAGCATGGGCTTGGTAGTCACTGGGTGAAGCATGGGCTTGGTGGTCACTGGGTGAAGCATGGGCTTGGTGGTCACTGGATGAAGCATGGGCTTGGTGGTCACTGGGTGAAGCACGGGCTTGGTGGTCACTGGATGAAGCATGGGCTTGGTGGTCACTGGATGAAGCGTGGGCTTGGTGGTCACTGGGTGAAGCACGGGCTTGGTGGTCACTGGGTGAAGCACGGGCTTGGTGGTCACTGGATGAAGCATGGGCTTGGTGGTCACTGGGTGAAGCATGGGCTTGGTGGTCACTGGATGAAGCGTGGGCTTGGTGGTCACTGGGTGAAGCACGGGCTTGGTGGTCACTGGGTGAAGCATGGGCTTGGTGGTCACTGGGTGAAGCACGGGCTTGGTGGTCACTGGGTGAAGCACGGGCTTGGTGGTCACTGGGTGAAGCACGGGCTTGGTGGTCACTGGATGAAGCATGGGCTTGGTGGTCACTGGGTGAAGCACGGGCTTGGTGGTCACTGGGTGAAGCACGGGCTTGGTGGTCACTGGGTGAAGCATGGGCTTGGTGGTCACTGGGTGAAGCACGGGCTTGGTGGTCACTGGGTGAAGCACGGGCTTGGTGGTCACTGGGTGAAGCACGGGCTTGGTGGTCACTGGGTGAAGCATGGGCTTGGTGGTCACTGGATGAAGCGTGGGCTTGGTGGTCACTGGGTGAAGCACGGGCTTGGTGGTCACTGGGTGAAGCATGGGCTTGGTGGTCACTGGGTGAAGCGTGGGCTTGGTGGTCACTGGGTGAAGCACGGGCTTGGTGGTCACTTGGTGAAGCGTGGGCTTGGTGGTCACTGGGTGAAGCACGGGCTTGGTGGTCACTGGATGAAGCGTGGGCTTGGTGGTCACTGGGTGAAGCATGGGCTTGGTGGTCACTGGGTGAAGCACGGGCTTGGTGGTCACTGGATGAAGCGTGGGCTTGGTGGTCACTGGGTGAAGCGTGGGCTTGGTGCTCACTGGGTGAAGCACGGGCTTGGTGGTCACTGGGTGAAGCACGGGCTTGGTGGTCACTGGGTGAAGCATGGGCTTGGTGGTCACTGGGTGAAGCACGGGCTTGGTGGTCACTGGATGAAGCGGGGGCTTGGTGGTCACTGGGTGAAGCGTGGGCTTGGTGGTCACTGGGTGAAGCACGGGCTTGGTGGTCACTGGGTGAAGCATGGGCTTGGTGGTCACTGGGTGAAGCACGGGCTTGGTGGTCACTGGGTGAAGCATGGGCTTGGTGGTCACTGGGTGAAGCACGGGCTTGGTGGTCACTACTGGGTGAAGCACGGGCTTGGTGGTCACTGGGAGAAGCATGGGCTTGGTGGTCACTGGGTGAAGCATGGGCTTGGTGGTCACTGGGTGAAGCACGGGCTTGGTGGTCACTGGGTGAAGCATGGGCTTGGTGGTCACTGGGTGAAGCGTGGGCTTGGTGGTCACTGGGTGAAGCATGGGCTTGGTGGTCACTGGGTGAAGCGTGGGCTTGGTGGTCACTGGGTGAAGCATGGGCTTGGTGGTCACTGGGTGAAGCGTGGGCTTGGTGGTCACTGGGTGAAGCGTGGGCTTGGTGGTCACTGGGTGAAGCATGGGCTTGGTGGTCACTGGGTGAAGCGTGGGCTTGGTGGTCACTGGATGAAGCATGGGCTTGGTTGTCACTGGATGAAGCATGGGCTTGGTGGTCACTTGGTGAAGCATGGGCTTGGTGGTCACTGGATGAAGCATGGGCTTGGTGGTCACTGGGTGAAGCATGGGCTTGATGGTCACTGGGTGAAGCATGGGCTTGGTGGTCACTGGGTGAAGCATTGGCTTGGTGGTCACTGGGTGAAGCATGGGCTTGGTGGTCACTGGGTGAAGCATGGGCTTGGTGGTCACTGGGTGAAGCACGGGCTTGGTGGTCACTGGGTGAAGCACGGGCTTGGTGGTCACTGGGTGAAGCATGGGCTTGGTGGTCACTGGGTGAAGCGTGGGCTTGGTGGTCACTGGGTGAAGCATGGGCTTGGTGGTCACTGGATGAAGCAGGGGCTTGGTGGTCACTGGGTGAAGCGTGGGCTTGGTGGTCACTGGGTGAAGCATGGGCTTGGTGGTCACTGGATGAAGCAGGGGCTTGGTGGTCACTGGGTGAAGCACGGGCTTGGTGGTCACTGGGTGAAGCATGGGCTTGGTGGTCACTGGGTGAAGCGTGGGCTTGGTGGTCACTGGGTGAAGCATGGGCTTGGTGGTCACTGGATGAAGCAGGGGCTTGGTGGTCACTGGGTGAAGCACGGGCTTGGTGGTCACTGGGTGAAGCATGGGCTTGGTGGTCACTGGTGAAGCGTGGGCTTGGTGGTCACTGGGTGAAGCATGGGCTTGGTGGTCACTGGGTGAAGCATTGGCTTGGTGGTCACTGGGTGAAGCATGGGCTTGGTGGCCACTGGGTGAAGCGTGGGCTTGGTGGTCACTTGGTGAAGCGTGGGCTTGGTGGTCACTGGATGAAGCAGGGGCTTGGTGGTCACTGGGTGAAGCAGGGGCTTGGTGGTCACTGGGTGAAGCGTGGGCTTGGTGGTCACTTGGTGAAGTGTGGGCTTGGTGGTCACTGGGTGAAGCGTGGGCTTGGTGGTCACTGGGTGAAGCGTGGGCTTGGTGGTCACTGGGTGAAGCGTGGGCTTGGTGGTCACTGGGTGAAGCATGGGCTTGATGGTCACTGGGTGAAGCATGGGCTTGGTGGTCACTGGGTGAAGCATGGGCTTGGTGGTCACTGGGTGAAGCATGGGCTTTGTGGTCACTGGGTGAAGCATGGGCTTGATGGTCACTGGGTGAAGCATGGGCTTGGTGGTCACTGGGTGAAGCATGGGCTTGGTGGTCACTGGGTGAAGCATGGGCTTGGTGGTTACTGGGTGAAGCACGGGCTTGGTGGTCACTGGGTGAAGCATGGGCTTGGTAGTCACTGGGTGAAGCACGGGCTTGGTGGTCACTGGGTGAAGCATGGGCTTGGTGGTCACTGGGTGAAGCACGGGCTTGGTGGTCACTGGGTGAAGCATGGGCTTGGTGGTCACTGGGTGAAGCATGGGCTTGGTGGTCACTGGGTAAAGCACGGGCTTGGTGGTCACTGGGTGAAGCGTGGGCTTGGTGGTCACTGGGTGAAGCATGGGCTTGGTGGTCGCTGGGTGAAGCACGGGCTTGGTGGTCACTGGGTGAAGCATGGGCTTGGTGGTCACTGGGTGAAGCACGGGCTTGGTGGTCACTGGGTGAAGCGTGGGCTTGGTGGTCACTGGGTGAAGCACGGGCTTGGTGGTCACTGGGTGAAGCATGGGCTTGGTGGTCACTGGGTGAAGCATGGGCTTGGTGGTCACTGGGTGAAGCATGGGCTTGGTGGTCACTGGGTGAAGCACGGGCTTGGTGGTCACTGGGTGAAGCATGGGCTTGGTGGTCACTGGGTGAAGCACGGGCTTGGTGGTCACTGGGTGAAGCGTGGGCTTGGTGGTCACTGGGTGAAGCACGGGCTTGGTGGTCACTAGGTGAAGCATGGGCTTGGTGGTCACTGGGTGAAGCATGGGCATGGTGGTCACTGGGTGAAGCATGGGCTTGGTGGTCACTGGGTGAAGCGTGGGCTTAGTGGTCATTGGGTGAAGCATGGGCATGGTGGTCACTGGGTGAAGCATGGGCTTGGTGGTCACTGGGTGAAGCGTGGGCTTAGTGGTCATTGGGTGAAGCATGGGCTTGGTGGTCACTGGGTGAAGCATGGGCTTGGTGGTCACTGGGTGAAGCACGGGCTTGGTGGTCACTGGATGAAGCACGGGCTTGGTGGTTACTGGGTGAAGCACGGGCTTGGTGGTCACTGGGTGAAGTATGGGCTTGGTGGTCACTGGGTGAATCATGGGCTTGGTGGTCACTGGGTGAAGCGTGGGCTTGGTGGTCACTGGGTGAAGCACGGGCTTGGTGGTCACTGGGTGAAGCACGGGCTTGGTGGTCACTGGGTGAAGCACGGGCTTGGTGGTCACTGGGTGAAGTATGGGCTTGGTGGTCACTGGGTGAAGCATGGGCTTGGTGGTCACTGGGTGAAGCGTGGGCTTGGTGGTCACTGGGTGAAGCACGGGCTTGGTGGTCACTGGGTGAAGCACGGGCTTGGTGGTCACTGGGTGAAGCGTGGGCTTGGTGGTCACTGGGTGAAGTATGGGCTTGGTGGTCACTGGGTGAAGCATGGGCATGGTGGTCACTGGGTGAAGCATGGGCTTGGTGGTCACTGGGTGAAGCGTGGGCTTGGTGGTCACTGGGTGAAGCATGGGCTTGATGGTCACTGGGTGAAGCATGGGCTTGGTGGTCACTGGGTGAAGCATGGGCTTGGTGGTCACTGGGTGAAGCGTGGGCTTGATGGTCACTGGGTGAAGCATGGGCTTGGTGGTCACTGGGTGAAGCATGGGCTTGGTGGTCACTGGGTGAAGCGTGGGCTTGATGGTCACTGGGTGAAGCACGGGCTTGGTGGTCACTGGGTGAAGCATGGGCTTGATGGTCACTGGGTGAAGCATGGGCTTGGTGGTCACTGGTTGAAGCATGGGCTTGGTGGTCACTGGGTGAAGCGTGGGCTTGGTGGTCACTGGGTGAAGCATGGGCTTGGTGGTCACTGGGCGAAAGATGGGCTTGGTGGTCACTGGGTGAAGCGTGGGCTTGGTGGTCACTGGGTGAAGCGTGGGCTTGGTGGTCACTGGGTGAAGCGTGGGCTTGGTGGTCACTGGGTGAAGCACGGGCTTGGTGGTCACTGGGTGAAGCATGGGCTTGGTTGTCACTGGGTGAAGCATGGGCTTGGTGGTCACTGGGTGAAGCATGGGCTTGGTGGTCACTGGGTGAAGCATGGGCTTGGTGGTCACTGGGTGAAGCGTGGGCTTGGTGGTCACTGGGTGAAGCACGGGCTTGGTGGTCACTGGGTGAAGCATGGGCTTGGTGGTCACTGGGCGAAACATGGGCTTGGTGGTCACTGGGCGAAACATGGGCTTGGTGGTCACTGGGCGAAACATGGGCTTGGTGGTCACTGGGCGAAACATGGGCTTGGTGGTCACTGGGCGAAACATGGGCTTGGTGGTCACTGGGCGAAACATGGGCTTGGTGGTCACTGGGCGAAACATGGGCTTGGTGGTCACTGGCGAAACATGGGCTTGGTGGTCACTGGGCGAAACATGGGCTTTGTGAACCATACCCCCGGCCGGGATTGAACCCGCGGTCATAGAGTCTCAAAACTCCAGCCCGTCGCGTTAGCCACTAGACCAGCTAGCCACAATAAGATTCATCCAACTATGTATATTTCTACACCATAGGAAAGTTAGCACAGGCACCTCTGTGACCACAAATGCAAGTTTTTACAGACGAATCTCCAGCTAACGTGGCCGTGACGAACTCTAGCTCAAGTCCCTTCACTGCCGTCAACATGACTTAAGAAATCGTAATGACACGATTGCAAATAAACCATACCCCCGGCCGGGATTGAACCCGCGGTCATAGAGTCTCAAAACTCCAGCCCGGCCACGCTAGCTGGAGATTCGTCTGTAAAAACTTGCATTTGTGGTCACAGAGGTGCCTGTGCTAACTTTCCTATGGTGTAGAAATATACCTAGTTGGATGAATCTTATTGTGGCTAGCTGGTCTAGTGGCTAGCGCGAGGGGCTGGAGTTTTGAGACTCTATGACCGCGGGTTCAATCCCGGCCGGGGGTATGGTTTATTTGCAATCGTGTCATTACGATTTCTTAAGTCATGGGCTTGGTGGTCACTGGGCGAAACATGGGCTTGGTGGTCACTGGGCGAAACATGGGCTTGGTGGTCACTGGGCGAAACATGGGCTTGGTGGTCACTGGGCGAAACATGGGCTTGGTGGTCACTGGCGAAACATGGGCTTGGTGGTCACTGGGCGAAACATGGGCTTGGTGGTCACTGGGCGAAACATGGGCTTGGTGGTCACTGGGCGAAACATGGGCTTGGTGGTCACTGGGCGAAACATGGGCTTGGTGGTCACTGGGCGAAACATGGGCTTGGTGGTCACTGGGCGAAACATGGGCTTGGTGGTCACTTGGCGAAACATGGGCTTGGTGGTCACTGGCGAAACATGGGCTTGGTGGTCACTGGGCGAAACATGGGCTTGGTGGTCACTGGGCGAAACATGGGCTTGGTGGTCACTGGGCGAAACATGGGCTTGGTGGTCACTGGGCGAAACATGGGCTTGGTGGTCACTGGGCGAAACATGGGCTTGGTGGTCACTGGGCGAAACATGGGCTTGGTGGTCACTGGGCGAAACATGGGCTTGGTGGTCACTGGGCGAAACATGGGCTTGGTGGTCACTGGGCGAAACATGGGCTTGGTGGTCACTGGGCGAAACATGGGCTTGGGCTGTGTTGCAACAAATTGTTTTTAAACTGTGTAGTAATTTTAAACTTTTAATGTTGATGTGTTTCCCTCAAAGGAAACAGTTTCTTGATGTTAGGTTGTGTATGTTATAACGTGTCAGTTTCATGAATCAGATTGGTTTCTGTGAAATAATTGGTGTCCCGTGGCCTGGTGGCAAAAACTCTTGTTTCACACGGTAAGCGTTCGGGTTCGATCCCCGGCGAAGGGGTGGAAAAATTGGACGTGTTTCCTGATGCCGGTTGTATATGTTCACCCATCAGTAAAATGGGTACCTGGGTGTTAGTCGACTGGTGTGGGTCGCATCCTGGGACAAAACTGACCTACCTTGCCCGATATGCTCTGCATAACAAGCGGCTTTCTATATAGTAGTATGTCACTGATGTTAGCTAGGACTGTATACCATGTACATATAGCTGCAGTAAATAAATATATTATTATTATTATAATGTTGAGATATCCGGGTTCCCAGACCTCACAAAGGGGCCTCCAGCTCTGCACTCAGCCAGAACCCTTCCCAAAGTTGTTCTACCTTAGCTACTTCCCAGAGCTTACAAAGGCTTCCACACCCCCTATAACTTCCGATTAGATGCAAGCTCCCATGGAAACATTCACCACGTGGTTTGGCGTTCTCTGATGGAACCATGGTGTGAGGATTAGCAGCCAAAACTCTTATCTTCGCTTATGTAAATTGTGAACAACAAGGGGTCAGTGTTAGGCCCGTTGTGGTTAACAATTTACATAAACGACATAGATGAGGAAATAAATAGTGACATAAGCAAATTTGCTGATGACACCAAAATAGACAGTCCAATTAATTCTAATGAGGACATTAGAGCACTCCAGGATGATTTGAATAGACTGATGCAATGATCGAAGAAGTGGCAGATGTAATTTAATATAGACAAGTGCAAAGTTCTAAATGTTGGACAGGAAAATAACCATGCCACATATAATCTAAATGATGTAGATCTTAATACTACGGATTGCGAAAAGGATTTAGGAGTTCTGGTTAGCAGTAACCTAAAACCAAGACAACAGTGCATTAGTGTTCGCAATAAACCTAACAGAATCCTTGGCTTCATATCAAGAAGTATAAATAACAGGAGTCATCAGGTTGTTCTTCAACTCTGTATATCCTTGGTTAGGCCTCATTTAGATTATGCTGCACAGTTCTGATCACCGTATTACAGAATGGATATAAATGCACTGGAAAACGTACAAAGGAAGATGACAAAGTTGATCCCATGTATTAAAAATCTTCCCTATGAGGACAGACTGAGGACCCTGAATCTACGCACTCTAGAAAGGCGTAGAATTAGGGGGCATATGACTGAGGTGTATAAATGGAAAACAGGAATTAATAAAAGAGATGTAAATAGCGTACTAAAAATATCTAGCCTAGACAGGACTCGCAGCAATGGATTTAAGTTGGAAAAATTCAGATTCAGGAAGGATATAGGAAAGCACTGGTTTGGTAATAGAGTTGTGGGTGAGTTGAACAAACTCCCGAGTACCGTCATAGAAGCTAAGACGTTGTGTAGTTTAAAAAATAGGTTAGACAAATATATGAGTGGGTGTGGGTGGGTGTGAGTCGGACCTGACTAACTTGTGCTACTATGTCAGATGCCGTGCTCCTCCCTTAAGTGAATGTGACTGACCTGACTAGGTTAAGGCATCGGCTTAAGCCGGAGGGAGAACTGAACCTGCCTCGCATGGGCCAGTAGGCCTGTTGCAGTGTTCCTTCTTTCTTAGGTTCTTAATGTTAAATCTAAGAGCCAACCCCAGATGTCAGTGTCTCTTCTGATCAAAAATAAATCACAGTATTTGACTTTATTTGGTTATCATAGATTAATTCGATTAAATATTTTTTTCCTGTCTTTAACATAAGTTTGCCCTCAAGACCATTGTTAAAAATTCGCCTATATCCATTAATTTTACGCAAAACTTACTTTTTTAAAGCTTGTCAGTCTTAGAGAAAAGCTTGAAGTGATTTCGGTCTGTGTATCCTCCAGTCGGCTCTGTTTTGGAATAAATTTCAGAGGTGAAATATTACTTTTCAAGATATAATTTCTGAGTGTCGCATTTGGTTAGCTTCAACCCTTCCATGCTCATTACTTTACAATGCAACTTCTGAGCGGCTTCAGACTCAGTGTGCTTGGGTATTTTAGGATATTGGTTCCTTTCGTCCGTCTGAAAGATATGAATTACATTAGATCTGTGTGTGTTTTAGTTCACCATCTTTACTTAAGAAATCTGGATATTAGTTTCCACATGATGATTTTTTGAATGACTCTTCTAATTCCTTTGAAATCTTCCAATCTAATATATAAGCGCATCATCTATTTATGTCGCACTCTGTAACAAAGCACATATCCATCATAGCCTGGTTGATCTGGCACCTGGTGAAGATACTTGTCCAGTTTTCTCTTGACTATTCCACTTCTACAATACTGGGATACCTTTCTGGGATCATACAGCGACCCAGGTATATGTAGTTGAGATGGTTGTACGAGACTCGCCACTACAACTGTTAGCTCGTCTACGTGCATGTACATCAACGTGCTCTTTATTGTTAACGTTACTGTTTATAGTATTACAATTTTTTGATTAAGTCTTCGAGTTTTTACATAAAAATGCTTTAAATAATTATTTCTTTATTCTGTAATAATCCTTTGGTTAGTGTCACCTGTATAGTTTTCTGTTAATGGATGTATTTGGTTTCTAGTCCTTATATAGCATTGGTCATCAAGGTGGGCAGACGCGCTAACTACAGTCAACACACTCGTATATCCTCGAACATTGATCATCAAGGTGGGCAGACGCACTAACTACAGTCAACACACTCGTATATCCTCGAACATTGGTCATCAAGGTGGGCAGACGCACTAACTACAGTCAACACACTCGTTTATCCTCGAACATTGATCATCAAGGTGGGCAGACGCACTAACTACAGTCAACACACTCGTATATCCTCGAACATTGATCATCAAGGTGGGCAGACGCACTAACTACAGTCAACACACTCGTATATCCTCGAACATTGGTCATCAAGGTGGGCAGACGCACTAACTACAGTCAACACACTCGTATATCCTCGAACATTGATCATCAAGGTGGGCAGACGCACTAACTACAGTCAACACACTCGTATATCCTCGAACATTGATCATCAAGGTGGGCAGACGCGCTAACTACAGTCAACACACTCGTATATCCTCGAACATTGGTCATCAAGGTGGGCAGACGCACTAACTACAATCAACACACTCGTATATCCTCGAACATACACTTACGAGAAGTACAAGAGAAGACTCGTCAAATCCAGTAAGAATCTCTGATACTTGTTTTATCAACGTCCTTCAGGACATCTTTCACCGCTGAATGTTCCTGGATTGTGATACACTGAAATATTCTTGGTATGATTGTAATTAGTTCTATTCAAGAGTTGTGTTGTAGACGAACAGTAATTATTTTATTAAAATGGTTGAACTATTAGCATCAATATAATGCCCTACAGTAATAGTAATATTTTGGCTTATAACAATGTTAACGAAAAGAAATTAATTTTCCGATGCTTCATCACATGATTCAGTAGAGCCAGTCAGAAGGCTCGATTCATTTTCAGTGAACACTAAAGAAAATGTGTCTTAGATAATAATAGTGCCATTGATTGTCATTATAAGAGTTTGTTATGCATGGCGGACGGTATGTTCCTGGTTTCCTCTTTCCTGGCCCCTCAAGGAAGGTTCCTTGATGTTGGTGAGGGGCTCTTGATTTAGGGAATTGGATCTGTGCTCCAGTTCCCCGAATTAAGCCTGAATGCCTTCCACATCCTCCCCCCCCAGGCGCTGTAAAATCCTCCGGGTTTAGCGCTTCCCCCTTGATTATAATAATAATCCTCTTTCCTGGAAGTTGGGCGGTCTGCAGGTGACAGCACTCTTTGGTGGGAGGACAGAGGTCAGGATACACTTGTCCTATTTCCGGACAAACCTTACCTAACCTAACCTAGAGGTCAGACAGGAGGTTCTGCGTTGACTCCGTCGCTCTGCCTTATCAATTGGAGCGGAGAATTTGACTGAGGTCCAGCAAACAACAGTGACGCTTGCACCATTTTAGTCATGAGGCTGCCATCTGCTAACTGTTCGTCACGTGCGTATACTCTAAGAGCCCTGGGGTCGTTTGTGTTAACTCTGGCAAATTTTCTAATAGTGGACTCGATGGTGTGATGGGGATGTGGAGTTGAAGGTCATTTGTTTAATTGCATGTCATTAATTTCTATTTCATCTACACCATCTTCAAAAACACAGAGGTGGCTGCGAATGTCCCTCATTATACTCCTCGTTATAGTCCTCGTTATACTTCTCTGCAACACAATTGTCTTCAAAAATTTGTTAAGTTATACCATGAATTAAGGAAAGATCCTGGACTTCACCTTACAAAACAGACAAAGCAAATGTGATAGTAATTATGGACAATTACGTCATTAATTATGGACAATTACGTCAGGAGGAACTGACGTGCCTCCTAAAGAACACCTTCGTCCTCCACATAAACTAACAGTTTCATTTTCGATCAGCAAACTACTTTGTAGAATATGAAAATTATATCCTGCTAAAAGAGTCATACATAACTCCATAAAGAAATAAAAAGGAAAGAAGAAGGACTTTCAAGAAGACTTTCTTCTCTAAATCTAATCTGGAAACTCAACACACAAAGCATTAACAATTACAGAGGATGAAATTATTTATATAATATTGTTATAGGTCAGTGTCACTAGCAGAGCTTCAAGACTCGGTTCATGCACCCAACAAATTTCTAATTACTATACATAATTACTATACATAATTACTATACATGCCAGAAGATGAAAAAATTATGAGCATGCTCGTAAATGATGTCAAAAGTCTTGTATCAAATAATAAGTAAATCCATGTAGAAAGATTTCCATAGAATGAGCCAGTGCAGTCAAAAATGAATAATAAAATTAATAAGAATAAGAAAACAGGACACACGAAAAATATAAATACAAGACTTAATATAAACGCTACCACGGGCGGGGATAGAACCCGCGATCAGAGTCATATAACTCCAGACCGACGAGCTAGCCACTGGGCCAGCTAGCCACTGGGCCAGCTAGCTACAACAAGATTCGTCCAACTTGTAGCTAGCTGGTCCAGTGGCCAGTGCGTCGGTCTGGAGCTTTATGACTGATCGCGGGTTCTACCCCCACCCGTGGTATAGTTTGTTTGCAATCGTGTCATTACGATTTCGTGAGTCAAGACTTAATATTTAACGTATGAGAGACAGCCTTAGAAGTCATCGGTGACTTAATATTCAAGGTATCAGACATGACCTGGGAATCATCGGTGATTTAATAAGATTGTCGCAAGACCATTGTATTAATTAAATCAGAAACTTCTAAACTACTCTCACGAACTGCAAAACCCTTCATTTATATAAATATAGAATCGCTATTAAAAAAATCTCTTGGTAGCACATGTTAGAGCAACATTGCATGATGCAGCTTCATGGCAGCACCTCCTTCTAAAAACCTGTAGATAAAATCCTTTGGGACAGATAAGTGCAGACTAGGTGACCAGATAAGTGCAGACTAGGTGACCAGATAAGTGCAGACTAGGTGACCAGATAAGTGCAGACTAAGTGACCAGATAAGTGCAGACTAGGTGACCAGATAAGTGCAGACTAGGTGACCAGATAAGTGCAGACTAGGTGACCAGATAAGTGCAGACTAGGTGACCAGATAAGTGCAGACTAGGTGACCAGATAAGTGCAGACTAGGTGACCAGATAAGTGCAGACTAGGTGACCAGATAAGTGCAGACTAGGTGACCAGATAAGTGCAGACTAGGTGACCAGATAAGTGCAGACTAGGTGACCAGATAAGTGCAGACTAAGTGACCAGATAAGTGCAGACTAAGTGACCAGATAAGTGCAGACTAGGTGACCAGATAAGTGCAGACTAGGTGACCAGATAAGTGCAGACTAAGTGACCAGATAAGTGCAGACTAAGTGACCAGATAAGTGCAGACTAGGTGACCAGATAAGTGCAGACTAGGTGACCAGATAAGTGCAGACTAGGTGACCAGATAAGTGCAGACTAGGTGACCAGATAAGTGCAGACTAGGTGACCAGATAAGTGCAGACTAGGTGACCAGATAAGTGCAGACTAGGTGACCAGATAAGTGCAGACTAGGTGACCAGATAAGTGCAGACTAGGTGACCAGATAAGTGCAGACTAGGTGACCAGATAAGTGCAGACTAGGTGACCAGATAAGTGCAGACTAGGTGACCAGATAAGTGCAGACTAGGTGACCAGATAAGTGCAGACTAAGTGACCAGATAAGTGCAGACTAAGTGACCAGATAAGTGCAGACTAAGTGACCAGATAAGTGCAGACTAGGTGACCAGATAAGTGCAGACTAAGTGACCAGATAAGTGCAGACTAAGTGACCAGATAAGTGCAGACTAAGTGACCAGATAAGTGCAGACTAGGTGACCAGATAAGTGCAGACTAAGTGACCAGATAAGTGCAGACTAAGTGACCAGATAAGTGCAGACTAAGTGACCAGATAAGTGCAGACTAGGTGACCAGATAAGTGCAGACTAAGTGACCAGATAAGTGCAGACTAAGTGACCAGATAAGTGCAGACTAAGTGACCAGATAAGTGCAGACTAGGTGACCAGATAAGTGCAGACTAGGTGACCAGATAAGTGCAGACTAGGTGACCAGATAAGTGCAGACTAGGTGACCAGATAAGTGCAGACTAAGTGACCAGATAAGTGCAGACTAGGTGACCAGATAAGTGCAGACTAGGTGACCAGATAAGTGCAGACTAGGTGACCAGATAAGTGCAGACTAGGTGACCAGATAAGTGCAGACTAGGTGACCAGATAAGTGCAGACTAAGTGACCAGATAAGTGCAGACTAGGTGACCAGATAAGTGCAGACTAGGTGACCAGATAAGTGCAGACTAGGTGACCAGATAAGTGCAGACTAGGTGACCAGATAAGTGCAGACTAGGTGACCAGATAAGTGCAGACTAGGTGACCAGATAAGTGCAGACTAGGTGACCAGAAGTGTCCAAGACAAAATACGTCATAGTTAATTCTCCTTCAGTTTACGACAGGAAAAAAATATAGTTTACTCAGGGTAATATTTTCTTTAACAAAACTAAAAAAGTTTCAAGAAGAGTTATTGGAACAAAACAGAAACTAGACTTGATACAATGAGAAGTATGAGCATGTGTTCGTATGAGACTAAACAATGAGAAGTATGAGCATGTGTTCGTATGAGACTAAACAATGAGAAGTATGAGTATGTGTTCGTATGAGACTAAACAATGAGAAGTATGAGCATGTGTTCGTATGAGACTAAACAATGAGAAGTATGAGTATGTGTTCGTGTGAGACTAAACAATGAGAAGTATGAGTATGTGTTCGTATGAGACTAAACAATGAGAAGTATGAGTATGTGTTCGTATGAGACTAAACAATGAGAAGTATGAGCATGTGTTCGTATGAGACTAAACAATGAGAAGTATGAGTATGTGTTCGTATGAGACTAAACAATGAGAAGTATGAGTATGTGTTCGTATGAGACTGAACAATGAGAAGTATGAGTATGTGTTCGTATGAGACTAAACAATGAGAAGTATGAGTATGTGTTCGTGTGAGACTAAACAATGAGAAGTATGAGTATGTGTTCGTATGAGACTAAACAATGAGAAGTATGAGTATGTGTTCGTATGAGACTAAACAATGAGAAGTATGAGCATGTGTTCGTATGAGACTAAACAATGAGAAGTATGAGTATGTGTTCGTATGAGACTAAACAATGAGAAGTATGAGTATGTGTTCGTATGAGACTAAACAATGAGAAGTATGAGTATGTGTTCGTATGAGACTAAACAATGAGAAGTATGAGCATGTGTTCGTATGAGACTAAACAATGAGAAGTATGAGCATGTGTTCGTATGAGACTAAACAATGAGAAGTATGAGCATGTGTTCGTATGAGACTAAACAATGAGAAGTATGAGTATGTGTTCGTATGAGACTAAACAATGAGAAGTATGAGTATGTGTTCGTATGAGACTAAACAATGAGAAGTATGAGCATGTGTTCGTATGAGACTAAACAATGAGAAGTATGAGTATGTGTTCGTATGAGACTAAACAATGAGAAGTATAAGTATGTGTTCGTATGAGACTAAACAATGAGAAGTATGAGCATGTGTTCGTATGAGACTAAACAATGAGAAGTATGAGTATGTGTTCGTATGAGACTAAACAATGAGAAGTATGAGTATGTGTTCGTATGAGACTAAACAATGAGAAGTATGAGTATGTGTTCGTATGAGACTAAACAATGAGAAGTATGAGTATGTGTTCGTATGAGACTAAACAATGAGAAGTATGAGTATGTGTTCGTATGAGACTAAACAATGAGAAGTATGAGTATGTGTTCGTATGAGACTAAACAATGAGAAGTATGAGTATGTGTTCGTATGAGACTAAACAATGAGAAGTATGAGCATGTGTTCGTATGAGACTAAACAATGAGAAGTATGAGTATGTGTTCGTAGGAGACTAAACAATGAGAAGTATGAGTATGTGTTCGTATGAGACTAAACAATGAGAAGTATGAATATGTGTTCGTGTGAGACTAAACAATGAGAAGTATGAGTATGTGTTCGTATGAGACTAAACAATGAGAAGTATGAGCATGTGTTCGTGTGAGACTAAACAATGAGAAGTATGAGCATGTGTTCGTATGAGACTAAACAATGAGAAGTATCAGTATGTGTTCGTATGAGACTAAACAATGAGAAGTATGAGTATGTGTTCGTATGAGACTAAACAAGGTGTAAGAGTCAGGCGGGAAGAGACAAATATATGAAAAAACAAGAAGAACGAAAGAGAAGAAAGAAATCACAAAGCAGCAACAGCCACCAGGGAATCTCCAGTAAAAGCAATATAATCATCCCAGCTGAGGACTGTCCCTTGACACCCATCCTTGGCCTTAATATCCACCTCCCATCCCACAGCCCCTCCATCCTTCCTCCATCCCACCTACCATTCCAATCTCTCACATGATCATCGGAGAAGCCAGATACGAGACTTGAAAATCAGAGACAAGGGAATTATTTATCCACAATTTTAATGGGTTCCATCACACATTGAATTACTCCTTCATGATAAAGTTTGATAAGTTAGACAAAAAAAAAAGTACCACGAAGAAAAACGTAGAATATGGTTTTGTTATGTATGTCTATATAATGAAAAATTTTGGGACAGAAGTTAATAATGAAACTTAATGACTTAGGAATGCAGTTAGAGGCCTGAGTAGATCAGTTACTCATCATGATAACATGAACGTAATGTGAACATCATGAACGTAATGTGAACATCATGAACGTAATGTGAACATATTGATCGATGCTCAACTAGTCAGGCTCAGACGTAATTACAAGTACGTAATGTGAACTGGCATCATGAACGTAATGTGAACATCCTGAACGTAATGTGAACTTGGTAGACGTATAGATGACGAGGAAACTAATTGCACAATATGTGGCCAGCCTTCTGATCACTTTTTTCAATACAATGTGCTTAATTATCCGCTTATTGAATAATATAAAGACAGTATAAAACCTATATAAAGATATCTTATTTATGAAAATAAGATATCCGATTAATCAATATTCTAAATTTGCTTGGAAAAGATAAGACAACTGGCGATATGAACCTAAATATACGAGTACTCCTGCTAACCCTTTTGGCGCTCTAGTTCCAAGGCCTTTTGTATATCCATATGCGCTTGCACTACCGTCCATAGGATGGGTACGGTGTGCACAAAAGTTGCCGCTTTGGCTGTTAAATCTGAGAAATCTGTCTCCAGGTCCTACCATCCCTTAATCCAGTCCTACACACTCTCCAGTGTCTCGTACCTCAGTTGGCAGCCTCTTCAACTTGCGCACTGACGTACCGAATTTCGAGTCCCGGCACACCTAGATATGTTAGGCATGTTTTCTTACACCTCATGGAAGTAGGTACCCGGATGCTAGGCGAATGATGTGAGTCGGTTTCTTGGAGAGAGGATTAGAACAAAATACAATGGAAATTAGATAGTCCTCGATGACATGCTGACTTCACTGGGTTATACTGGGTTACTAACCCTTCAGATTTACAGTCAGGCACATTCTTCACTAGCCACACCCCACATCCAGGACGGACCCATCCAGCACAGTCTTTACCGTTCCAGCCCACTCCACCACACGTTACACACACAGTACACCTGTATTTCTACACAATCACTGCCAACACAGCCTTCTCCAGTCCAACTGCAATAGCTCATACTATTTTCTCTCTGACTTGTACTGCCCACATTTAATCCATTCTTTGTCTAATGTCACCCACATGCCCAGCACACACCGATCGATATCCAGCTTGACTCTGACACCTCCCATAAATAATACATTTGCACTAGACTCCAATATCAAATGATGATATCTTTAATTTTAAAAGAGGTGAACCGAAGATTCAGCGGAAGGCCTCGGTCAGGAGGTTCGTGTCAGGAGGCTCGTGTCAGGAGGCTCGTGGCAGGAGGCTCGTGTCAGAAGGCTCGTGTCAGGAGGCTCGTGGCAGGAGGCTCGTGTCAGAAGGCTCGTGACAGGAGGCTCGTGTCAGGAGGTTCGTGTCAAGGGGCATTTGTCCTGTTTCTTAATTAACCTAATTTAGCTAAACTTTGATAAGGTAGCGGTGACTGCCTGACGATGACCACTGGAGTTCACATCTGGTCTAGACCTTCTGAAATACGCATTGCACTGCAACGATTCTTTACTTTAGCGAAATTTACTTATACAACGGATGTTTTGTGCAAGACAACCCTAGTTCCTTCTAACCTGATCAGTAAAACAGGTCCTTTCTAGCTGGTTTGTTATGGCTCTGTTATGGAGAAGACAACACTTGAAATGTGACTGCATGAAAAAATTACGTTCACAATACATGCATAAAACTTTTCATATTGAAAATTAAAACAAGACGCCCCACCCAGTCTGCCCTGGACTCACGATCTGATAATATTTTGAAACGGACAGAAATATATAGTTTCCAGTTTCAAATTATTGAGTAATAGTGAAAATAAATGCAGGAGAGTGCATTGAAAATAGTGAGAGCAACACGGCTGCAGGAGTGCTTCCAGTACTTCCAGTACTGGAGTGAGGACACAACTCTCTTGCTTTACATACATGTCTGTGTTCTGAGATATAACTTAATTTGTGAGTTAGATTTAACTTGCAGTATTGCTGTTTATATAGTACTGAACTAAACTGTTGATACTTTGCCTACATACATCATCTCAGCTCATTAGGCTAATGTATATAACCATAAAATTACTCATCACAAGCAGACATTGCTTGCTATAAATATAATTCTTTAATTAATGATTTTTGAGACACTCACACACACACACACACACACACACACACACACACACACACTCACACACACACACACTCACACACACACACACTTGTTAGGAAGTATTTCTTTAGCCACAGAGTAGTCAGGAAGTGGAATAGTTTGGGAAGCGATGTAGTGAAGGCAGGATCTATACACAGCTTTAAGCAGAAGTATGATAAAGCTCACGGTTCAGGGAGAGTGATCTAGTAGCGACCAGTGAAGAGGCGGGACCAGGAGCTAGAACTCGACCCCTGCAACCTCAACTAGGTGAGTACACACACACACACACACACACACACATATATATATATATATATATATATATATATATATATATATATATATATATATATATATATATCGTGCCGAATAGGCAGAACTTGCGATCTTGGCTTAAATAGCAACGCTCATCTTGCCATATAGGACAAGTGAAAATTTGTGTATGCAATAATTTCGCCAAAATCATTCTGAAACTAACGAAAAAAATATATTTCACTGTGTTTGTTTAGTATTAAATTATTGTAAACAAATCTAAAATATATTTACTTGGGTTAGGCTAAAATAAATTGTTCTTGTTATAATAAGGTTAGGTAAGTTTTCTAAGATTCTTTTGGAGCAAAATTAAAATTTTTTACATTAACATTAATGAAAAAAATATATCTTTAAACGTATAAGAGAAAATTTTAGAAAGGACTTAATTTTAAATGAGTTCTTGCTAATTGACCAGTTTTACATATTCGGCACGACATATATATATATATATATATATATATATATATATATATATATATATATATATATATATATATATATATATATATATATATATATATATATATATATAAAGTGGATCCCCGGTTTACGATCAGCTCCCAATGCGACCAATTATGTAAGTGTATTTATGTAAGTGCGTTTGTATGTGCATGTTTGGGGGTCTGAAATGGACTAATCTAATTCATAGTATTCCTTATGGGAACAAATTCGGTCAGTACTGGCACCTGAACATACTTCTGGAATGAAATAATATCGTAAACCGGGGGTCCACTGTATATATATATATGTCGTGCCGAATATGTAAAACTGGTCAATTAGCAAGAACTCATTTAAAATTAAGTCCTTTCTAAAATTTTCTCTTATACGTTTAAAGATATATTTTTTTCATTAATGTTGATGTAAAAATTTATAATTTTGCATCTAAAGGAACTTAGAAAACTTACCTAACCTTATTATAACAAGAACAATTTATTTTAGCCTAACCCAACTAAATATATTTTAGATTTGTTTACAATAATTTAATACCAAACAAACACAGTGAAATATATTTTTTTCGTTAGGTTCAGAATGATTTTGGAGAAATTATTGCATACACAAATTTTCACTTGTCCTATATGGCAAGATGAGCGTTGCTATTTAAGCCAAGATCGCAAGTTCTGCCTATTCGGCACGACATATATATATATATATATATATATATATATATATATATATATATATATATATATATATATATATATATATGTCGTGCCGAATATGTAAAACTGGTCAATTAGCAAGAACTCATTTAAAATTAAGTCCTTTCTAAAATTTTCTCTTATACGTTTAAAGATATATTTTTTTCATTAATGTTGATGTAAAAATTTATAATTTTGCATCTAAAGGAACTTAGAAAACTTACCTAACCTTATTATAACAAGAACAATTTATTTTAGCCTAACCCAACTAAATATATTTTAGATTTGTTTACAATAATTTAATACCAAACAAACAGTGAAATATATTTTTTTCGTTAGGTTCAGAATGATTTTGGCGAAATTATTGCGTACGCAAATTTTCACTTGTCCTATATGGCAAGATGAGCGTTGCTATTTAAGCCAAGATGGAAAGTTCTGCCTATTCGGGACGACATATATATGTATATGTCGTGCCGAATAGGCAGAACTTGCGATCTTGGCTTAAATAGCAACGCTCATCTTGCCATATAGGACAGGTTCTTGTTATAAAAAGGTTAGGTAAGTTTTCTAAGATTCTTTTGGTGCAAAATTAAAATTTTTTACATTAACATTAATGAAAAAAATATATCTTTAAACGTATAAGAGAAAATTTTAGAAAGGACTTAATTTTAAATGAGTTCTTGCTAATTGACCAGTTTTACATATTCGGCACGACATATATATATATATATATATATATATATATATATATATATATATATATATATATATATATATATATATATATATATATATATATACAGTGGATCCCCGGTTTACGATCAGCTCCCAATGCGACCAATTATGTAAGTGTATTTATGTAAGTGCGTTTGTATGTGTATGTTTGGGGGTCTGAAATGGACTAATCTAATTCATAGTATTCCTTATGGGAACAAATTCGGTCAGTACTGGCACCTGAACATACTTCTGGAATGAAATAATATCGTAAACCGGGGGTCCACTGTATATATATATATGTCGTGCCGAATATGTAAAACTGGTCAATTAGCAAGAACTCATTTAAAATTAAGTCCTTTCTAAAATTTTCTCTTATACGTTTAAAGATATATTTTTTTCATTAATGTTGATGTAAAAATTTATAATTTTGCATCTAAAGGAACTTAGAAAACTTACCTAACCTTATTATAACAAGAACAATTTATTTTAGCCTAACCCAACTAAATATATTTTAGATTTGTTTACAATAATTTAATACCAAACAAACACAGTGAAATATATTTTTTTCGTTAGGTTCAGAATGATTTTGGAGAAATTATTGCATACACAAATTTTCACTTGTCCTATATGGCAAGATGAGCGTTGCTATTTAAGCCAAGATCGCAAGTTCTGCCTATTCGGCACGACATATATAAATATATATATATATATATATATAAATATATATATATATAAATATATATATATATATATATATATATATATAATGTCGTGCCGAATATGTAAAACTGGTCAATTAGCAAGAACTCATTTAAAATTAAGTCCTTTCTAAAATTTTCTCTTATACGTTTAAAGATATATTTTTTTCATTAATGTTGATGTAAAAATTTATAATTTTGCATCTAAAGGAACTTAGAAAACTTACCTAACCTTATTATAACAAGAACAATTTATTTTAGCCTAACCCAACTAAATATATTTTAGATTTGTTTACAATAATTTAATACCAAACAAACAGTGAAATATATTTTTTTCGTTAGGTTCAGAATGATTTTGGCGAAATTATTGCGTTCGCAAATTTTCACTTGTCCTATATGGCAAGATGGGCGTTGCTATTTAAGCCAAGATGGAAAGTTCTGCCTATTCGGCACGACATATATATGTATATGTCGTGCCGAATAGGCAGAACTTGCGATCTTGGCTTAAATAGCAACGCTCATCTTGCCATATAGGACAGGTTCTTGTTATAAAAAGGTTAGGTAAGTTTTCTAAGATTCTTTTGGTGCAAAATTAAAAATTTTTACATTAACATTAATGAAAAATATATATCTTTAAACGTATAGGAGAAAATTTTAGAAAGGACTTAATTTTAAATGAGTTCTTGCTAATTGACCAGTTTTACATATTCGGCACGACATATATATATATATATATATATATATATATATATATATATATATATATATATATATATATATATATATATATATATATATATATATATATATTATTGCAACAACGAACGAGTGGTATTGATGAATAACAACACTGCGCTAGCCAAGGATTAGAACCCATGCTGTACTAGACTGTCTCATGGTAAGCGAGAACCACATGACGCTTTAAACCACAGGACCACCCAACCCTACAAAAACGGCGCAGCCAGCACAGAGCTAGCTGTTGGGCCGCCATCCGATGGCATACGGAGGTGTGGGAGCTTCTAAGCTAATTTCATTCTCATCCCTGTTTGGTGTACTAGACTCAGGAGCTCTTGAGGCTATTTACTCATTATGTAAGTCCCACTCAAATTCAACCCCTCTCACTCATGTATTTATCTAACCCAAATTTGAAACTACCCAACGTTTAAGCTTTAATAACCCTACTAGGCAGACTCTTCCACTCATCAATTACCCTATTTCCAACCAATACTTTCCTATATCCTTTCGAAATCTATACTTATCTAATTTGAATCCATTATTGCGGGTTCTCTCTTGGAGAGATATCCTGAAGACCTTATTAATATCCCCTTTGTTAATACCCATCTTCCACTTGTACACTAAGATCAAGTCTCTCCTCATTCTTCGTCTTACAAGTTAATGTAGTTTAAGAGTCTTCAATTGTTCTTCGTTCGGAAGATTTCTAATGCTATGTATTAATTTAGTCATTCTTCGCTGAATGTTTTCTAACGAAATTATATCCATTCTGTAATATGGAGACCAGAACTGAGCTGCATAATATAGGTGAGGCCTTACTAATGATGTATAAAGCTGCAGTATAACCTCTGGACTTCTGTTGCTTACACTTCTTGATATAAATCCCAATAATCTATATTCCTTATTACGTACGCTTAGGCACTGCTGTCTTGGTTACTGCTCACCATAACCCCCAAGTCCTTTTCGCAATCTGTGTGGCTAAGTTCTACATTATTTAACTTATAAGTGCTGGGGTTATGGACACTCCCGAGCTTCAGAACCTTGCATTTATCTACATTGAACTGCATCTGCCACTTTTCCGACCAAGAATTGAGTTTGTCTAAATCATCCTGAAGTTCCGTGAAATCTACGTTTGAATCAATTATCCTACCTGCCTTTGTGTCATCGGCGAATTTGCTCATATCACTAATAATTCCCAAATATCACCAGTAAGAAAGACTTTCATATTTAACTTCTTGCTGGTCAGTGGAATAATACAAGTCAAACTTCAATGAACTGGTGACCCTCTAACACCCAGTAATGAACCTCTCATCCTCACCCATGTATACACTCCATGGCACCCATGTTAATTATTGTTAAACTAACTCTTACTCATTCCCCTCTAGTCATCCATTCCCAGTCAGGCACCAACAACCAATCACATACTTTAGACACAGCAGAACAACTCTCAGTAGTCCCTCTAATAACTAAGGTAATCTCCATAGCTACAGTCACCCACCATAACTACAGTCACCCCTAATAACTACAGTTACCCTTCATAACTACAGTTACCCTTCATAACTACAGTCACCCCTCATAACTACAGTCACCCCTCATAACTACAGTTACCTTTCATAACTACAGTTACCCTTCATAACTACAGTGACCCCTCATAACTACAGTTACCCTTCATAACTACAGTTACCCTTCATAACTACAGTTACCCTTCATAACTACAGTTACCCCTCATAACTACAGTTACCCTTCATAACTACAGTTACCTCTCATAACTACAGTTACCCTTCATAACTACAGTTACCCTTCATAACTACAGTTACCTCTCATAACTACAGTTACCCTTCATAACTACAGTTACCTCTCATAACTACAGTTACCTCTCATAACTACAGTTACCCTTCATAACTACAGTGACCCCTCATAACTACAGTTACCCCTCATAACTACAGTTACCTCTCATAACTACAGTTACCCTTCATAACTACAGTTACCTCTCATAACTACAGTTACCCCTCACAGTGGCGCAAGAGTCCGAACAAGTCCATATTCCAGCCCCAACCCACTCATACCCACTTCTCCATACCCACACCAACCTTCTCCAGAAGCACACAACCAAATAACTGCTGCAGCATATGGGCGCCTGGCAAACCTGAGAATAGCGTTCCGAAACCTAAATAAGGAATCTTTCAAGACACTGTACACCGTGTACGTCAGGCCCATACTAGAGTATGCAGCACCAGTTTGGAACCCGCATCGGGTCAAGCAAGTCAAGAAATTAGAGAAAGTGCAAAGGTTTGCGACAAGGTTAGTGCCAGAGCTAAGGGGAATGTCCTACGAGGAAAGGTTAAGGGAAATCGGCCTTACGACACTGCACTGAAGGAAAGAAGGGTTATGGGAGACATGATAACGACATACAAGATACTGCGTGGAATAGACAAGGTAGACAGAGACAGGATGTTCCAGAGACGGGACACAGAAACAAGGGGTCACACTTGGAAGTTGAAGACTCAGATGAGTCAAAGGGATGTTAGGAAGTATTTCTTCAGCCATAGAGTAGTCAGGAAGTGGAACGGTCTGGCGAGTGATGTAGTAGAGGCAGGAACCATACATAGCTTTAGGACGAGGTATGATTGAGCTCATGGAGCAGGGAGAGAGAGGACCTAGTAGCGTTCGGTGAAGAGGCGGGGCCAGGAGCTGAGTCTCGACCCCTGCAACCAGAATTAGGTGAGTACACACACACACACACACACACACACACACACACACACACACACACACACACACACACACACACACGAGAGAGAGAGAGAGAGAGAGGTGGGTGGACTGCGTTTTCTTGGACTGTAAGAAGGCTTTTGACACAGTTCCACACAAGAGATTACTGCAAAAGTTGGAGGACCAGGCGAGTATAACAGGGAAGGCACTGTAATGCATCAGAGAATACCTGACAGGAAGGCAACTGCGAGTTATGGTAAGCGATGAAATGTTAGACTGGGCGCCTGTGACAAGCGGGGTTCCATAAGGGTCAGTCCTAGGACCGGTGTTGTTTCTGGTGTATGTGACTGACATAACGGAAGGGATACACTCAGAAGTGTCCCTGTTTGCAGACGATGTGAAGCTAATGAGGAGAATTCAACTAGACGAGGATCAGGCAGGACTACAAAGGGATCTGGACAGACTGCAAGCCTGGTCCAACAACTGCTCCTAGAGTTTAACCCCACCAAGTGCAGAGTCATGAAGATTGGGGAAGGGCAAAGAAGACCGCAGAGTACAGTCTAGGGGTCCAAAGACTGCAAACTTCACTCAAGGAAAAGGATCTGGGGGTGAGCATAACACCGAGCACATCTGAGACGCACAGTAACCAAATAACTGCTGCAGCATATGGGCAACTAGCAAACCTAAGAATAGTGTTCCGACACCTCAATAAGAAATCTTTCAGGACTCTGTACACAGTGTACGTCAGGTCCATACTGGAGTACGCAGCACCAGTTTGGAACTCACACCTAGTCAAGAAAGTCAAGAAATTAGAGAAAGTGCAAAGGTTTGCAACGAGACTAGTCCCTGAGCTAAGGGGCATGTCCTACGAGGAGAGGTTAAGGGAAATCAACCTGATGACACTGGAGGACAAGTAAGAGAGGGATTGGAGACATGATAACGACATATAAAGTACTGAGAGGAATCGACAAGGTGGATAGGGGCAGGATGCTTCAGGATGCAATCATGTCATTACGATTTCGTGAAACAGAGATGGAACACAGCAACAAGGGGTCACAACTGGAAGCTGAAGACTCAGATGAGTCACAGGGATATTAGGAAGTTTTCTTCAGTCATAGACTTATCAGGAAGTGGAATAGTCTGGAAAGTGATGTAGTGGAGGAAGGAACCATACATAGCTTAAAGAAGAGGTATGATAATACTCATGGAGCAGGGAGAGAGTGGCTCTAGTAGCGACTAGTGAAGAGGCCTGGCCAGGAGCTATGAATCGACCCCTGCAACCACAATTAGGTGAGTACAATCAAGTGAGCACACACACACACACACACACATACACATACACACACACACACACACACACACACACACACACACACACACACACACACACACACACACACACACACACACACCATAAATCTGTGAACATAGACTCAAATATTCCACCATGGTTAATGGTAAATATTTAGTTAATATTTCAAGTGTCGCTGGTGTCAACACACTGTGGGATGTGACGGGTGTAAATAATCATTTTTCATAAGGAAATTTAAGCTTTAATATTAATTCAGGGAAGGTTTAAATTATTGTTATAAAATGCCAGAACTGTTGGGGTATTTTGGTTTATTATGTTTCTATGTCAGACAATTGTAATTATATAAAAATATGTAATTGTACATATTTAAAATTACAATATATCATATCGTTGCCTTTAGGAACATAATTAAGTGATAGGGAACATTCCTGGTACAGTTGGGGACACTATTGGTACAGTTGGGAACACTATTGGTACAGTTGGGAACATTCTTGGTACAGTTGGGGACATTCTTGGTACAGTTGGGGACATTCTTGGTACAGTTGGGGACATTCTTGGTACAGTTGGGGACATTCTTGGTACAGTTGGGGACATTCTTGGTACAGTTGGGGACATTCTTGGTACAGTTGGGGACATTCTTGGTACAGTTGGGGACATTCTTGGTACAGTTGGGGACATTCTTGGTACAGTTGGGGACATTCTTGGTACAGTTGGGGACATTCTTGGTACAGTTGGGGACATTCTTGGTACAGTTGGGGACATTCTTGGTACAGTTGGGGACATTCTTGGTACAGTTGGGGACATTCTTGGTACAGTTGGGTGGTGGACAGAACGTGACTGCAGCAATATAGTTGAGTTATTTTGAAGGTGCAGAGGAGTGGAGACCATCTTAACTCAGCTGCCACGACCAGCATGTGTCACCCTCAACACACTTAACAAAGCGGCTGTTGAGCAGTACAATAGCGACAACCTGAAACCAATTTCCTCAAAAATGAACCTGTCTGTATCGCAAGTGTAGTCAAAGATCTGGAATTTAGAAGAATGAGACACTTGTGCAACGTTTGGTAATCTTTACTGAGAAAACGTTTCACCAGCCAGTGGCTTCTTCAGTCCAATATTGAGAAGAACGGTGGAAAAAGATTAGGAGTTTGAGGTAAACAATCCCTCAGCCTGGAACTGATGTGCTCAGTGCATATGCTGTACTTTCTTCAAGACTGATGGACTGAACACGTCGATTCCAGGCTGAGGGACTGATTACCTCAAACTTCTAATATTTTTCCACCGTTCTTCTTTGTATTGGACACTGTGATTGTTTACTTTCCTTTTCTCTTTCTTTGGAATGCACCATGTGTTGCGTATAAAGTCGTGTATAGTGGTGTGTTGAGTATAGTAGTGTGCTTATAGTGGTGTGTTATGTGCTGAGAGCAGGCAACTCTGACACTGTCATCCGGCCTGCCTCCACTTCTCCCTCCCTCACCTCCTATCAGGTCTTCACAGACAAATAACCACACTAGCCCGCAGAACACAAGTCTAAGTAGACCAGATAACACACTGGGAACAAAAATGGAGAATTAAAACCAACCCTGCAAAATCCAAAATCACCTACTTCCACTACAGGAAACGCGAACCACCTCCTCCAGTAGTACTCAGGATAGCTGATACCCACACACTAACAAACATCCCTGTCTCGCGGACAACCAACGTCTTAGGAGTTAATCTAGACCACAACCTGCGCATACACAAACACATCAACCAGAAGCACGCCATTGCGTCCAAGGCCCTATCAGGGCTATCCAAACTATGGCATGCCTCCACACAAACAAAACTACATCCATACAAAGCCCTCATTCGTCCACTAATAACGTATTGCCCACTAGCCTTCTCCCTAGCGGCTTTGACAGACTAAAACTACAGCGCATCCAGAACAAAGCCTTACGCTGGGTGTTCGACACCCGCTGGGATGAATTCCTCACAAGTGAGTCCATCCACGCCCGTGCGAACATCCCTGCTCTAAACGTGTACTGGAAACTGCTTAGTGACAAACAAATAGACAGACTAGAGACCCGACATGACTACTGGACCTCATACTTAGACGACGAAACACGCAGACCAGCAAACACACACAACCTCTTCTACTCTCTACTAGCTCCTGACCCAATTCCTTTATACAAATAACCCTTCTGAAATCTTGACTCACTAACCTGTATTCTCAGGTATGGACCTTTAATATTGCCCATGTACCTGCGATACACGCTTTGACCCCCCGTTCCCCCCCCCCAGTCTCGAAGATGCACACGACCTCCTGAATCACCATCAGCTCAGCTACTGGGTTAAGCCCTGGTTCTTTCCCTCATACAAAAAAACCTTCCTCTAACCAACCTACTCTTCCTCTATCCCCACTTCCCCACTCACCCCTCTTGGGGTCTTGCCTAGAATATCTATCTATCTATCTAGGCCTTCACAAACAAGGGTCATTTTTCCTCCAGCTCCGGCTTACCAGATAGACTGAGGTATGGCAAAGGATGCTGCAGTTAGCCAGCCACAAAGCCAGGGAAACAGTGCACCTAACGATGAAAGAAGAGGCACATGTCAGGTGTGTGGAGCATATCGAGCACTCAATAAGATTGGCCTTATCCGTGAACACAATGGGTGTGCTGGGCCACACATGTTCCCTGCAGAGAGTAGCCCACAGCCTCCACAGGCAGGTGAAAATTTCAATGGCAACCTCCTCAGTTGCGATGATCTGATAGCATTGAAATCCACTGCTAGCAGTACTGCATCCCACATTGCTAAAGCGGCTCGTCCATATGTTGCAGGGAAATTCACAGACCTTCTTAAGCAGGTGAATGGAGGTTCCATTAACTTAGAAGCCTGAGGCACAATTAAGGCATGGCGCAACCTACTCCTGTTCGGCAATGTCTGTCTAATAGTTCCTGCAAGAGGCGGCAAATTGCTAACCTCATTAGTCATCACAACAGCGCACAACTAACCAAGACCAGATAATTGTATCCCTCTGCCCCATCATCGCAAGAATCACCGAGGAAGACCCAAAAAAAAAAAAACTGAAAACGAGAAAATCTGTGCACAGATTAGCAAAAAAAATTGAAAGCAACACAGTGGGAGCAATCAGAATAATCACCAGTGACGACACATATGCACCCAAAGATGAGGTCACAGCTCAAGCACTGTGAGACAAGCACTCAACCAGGGAAACCAGAGTCACCAACATCAACCCTGATGATGATCCCATCACTGGACAGTTAATTTTGCCAGAATCAGAAGTTTATAAAGCGATTGTGTCATTTCCCACAGGATCTGCAGGTTACACTGGAATACGACCGCAACACATCAAAGAGATGGTTAATCCAGTACTTGGCACAGCCGTATCAATTCTCCATTCTGAGTTGTTAACCCTCGTCAACAACTGTCTGGCGACTGGCGGGACGGATTCCTGAAGAAAATAAACCTTTCTTTCTCGGAGCCTCATTATGTGCCTCGAGGAAGAAGTTTGGGGGAATCAGATTCATCGCTGTCGGTAACACTCTCCGTCGTCTCGTTGCCAAAACAGCAGTAAGAAACATTCTCACAAAAGCCGCCAGCTTACCCCAGCCAAACTAACTGGGCTTTGGGGTCACTCAAGGCAATCAAGCGGCAGCTCATGCGGCAAGGGCCCACATCAGAGACCTACCAGAAGACATAGCCGTAGTCAAACGAGACTTTAGGAATGCCTTTAATATGGTACCTTACCTCTGAAGAGTTTCGAGAGTTTATCTATTCTCTGAGCCCGGCCATGGGCCAGGCTCGTGAAAAGATATGTGGTCTTGCCAGCTGTTCGAGACCATTTCCCCAGTCTCTCTCCCTTAATTTCAGCTGGCTACAGCAAATCCTCAATTCTTTTATTTGGTGAGAATGAAATCACCTCATCAGAGGGTGTTCAGCAGGGTGTCCCACTCGCTCCGTTTCTCTTCTGCATGACGGTAAGAGAACTAACTTTCAGTTTGCTCAGCATCTGGTATCTGGATGATGACACCGTCAGGTATGGAAGAGTCCCTGCTAGAGGACCTACAACTGGTAAAGTCACAGGACTTCATTCTCAATTCCTCCAAGTGTGAAATCATCACAACTAACAAGGAAATAATTACAGCTGTGCGAACAATCTTTCTTGAAGCCTCAACTGCCACCCGTTCAAGAACATTCTACTTGGGGCACCGCTGGGTCATCAGGCCATCGACACAAGTTCCCAAGAACAAACTGAATTACCTGAAGAGAATGGAGAAGAGAATAAGTGATCTGGATGCCCATGACACACCTGTATCTCCTCACAAGGTGTCTAACTCTACCAAGACTAACTTCTTGAGGTGTGCACCCTCTTTCAACAACCCAGTACTCAGTGAATATGACGCACTCTTGAGATCTGTCTTTAGGAAGGCAATGAATCTGCCACTGGAAAATCACCAATGGGATCAAGCAACCCTTCCAGTGTGACTTGGAGATCTAGAGGGGCTCAAAGCAATGCAGGCAGCATTACCTACATTTCTGTCTTCGTGTATGGCTTCCAGTGAACTAGTAAAGGGGATTGTTCCCAAATATTTTGGAGGTGCTGTAGGAGCTCAAGACCCCAAGTTCATCTAACCAGCCACGCAGTGGGACAACCTTGTAGACTCTTCAAGCAGACCAGCTCCTCTCAAAGAGCACAAACAGTCCGACTGAGACAAACCGATCGTGGAAAAAATCGCCAACACATTGCTAAACAATGCTTCAAGAAAGGACAGAGCTCGTCTCATAGCGGTGAAAGCACAACATTCAGGAGATTTCTCTTTAGCTGTTTCCAGTTCTTCCTTGGGCACTCGACTCGACCCACAAGCTATTCGGATTGGTGTAGCTCTTCGTTTGTCCGCTTCCATACTCACCTATCATAGGTGCATTTCCATCAGGGCGTCAGCTGATCAGTTTGGACTACATGGTCTCGTCTGTCATACATCAGAAGGGAAGTATGCTAGACATGAGGTCAGTAACATCATCAAGAAAAGTCTCGCCACAGCCCGCTGCCCAGATGAAAGGGAACCTCCAGTACTGAGGTCTGACGGAAGTCAAAAGCATCCAAATGGAGTCACCATGCTACCTTGGAAGGATGGTAAGCAGATTACATGAAACTACACCTGTGCCTCTACGTTGGCTTGGGGGACCGCCAGTTTCAGGGAGATCCAGAAGATAAAAACAGAGGGCTGCAACCTTCCTATAACTTCGTCCCAAAAGGGTCAGAGACCCTTGGAGCATAGAGCAAGCGTGCTCCAAAATTCCTGAAATGTCAGTAGTGTTACTGTGCACTTGTGTAGTACACTTAGATAATCCCAGCTATTCATAGTAAGGGTCCCTTCTAGCTGTGACGTCACGAGACCCTCACATTTGAGCCGTAGGCAACAGCTTTCATTTTCAGTTTCCCGCTAGGCTTAGCAAACTCGGTAGACAGGCCTGGGCTTCCCTGCAACACTCTTGGGAGCTGAATGAAGTATTTAAGATGTAGTCTGTGAAACGTCATTTATGTTGTTCTCTTAACCATTGTATCTTTGTTAATGTATTACATTTATAAATAAAGTTATATATATATATATATATATATATATATATATATATATATATATATATATATATATATATATATATATATATATGCAAAACAACCACTGTGAAAGAATAGTGAAATTAAAAGCGCTTTCGTGACTTCTCACATTATCAAGAAGATTTACTTGATTATGTGAAAAGTCACGAAAGTGCTTGGAATTTTCGCTATTCTTTCACAGTGGTTGTTTTGCATATTCTGAAATCACCTGTTTACTGTGATCTTATTGCATGCATATATATATATATATATATATATATATATATATATATATTTATATTTATATATATATATATATATATATTTATATATTTATATATATATATATATATTTATATATTTATATTTATATATATATATATATATATATATATATATATATATATATGCAAAACAAGCACTCTAGGTAGTAGGTTGGTAGACAACAACCACCCAGGGAGGTACTACCGTCCTGCCAAGTGAGTGTAAAACGAAAGCCTGTAATTGTTTTACATGATGGTAGGATTGCTGGTGTCCATTTTTCTGTCTCATAAACATGCAAGATTTCAAGTACGTCTTGCTACTTCTACTTACACTTACGTCACACTACACATACATGTACAAGCGTATATATACACACCCCTCTTGGTTTTCTTCTATTTCCTTACTAGTTCTTGTTCTTGTTTATTTCCTCTTACCTCCATGGGGAAGTGGAACAGAATTCTTCCTCCGTAAGCCATGCGTGTTGTAGAGGCGACTAAAATGCCGGTAGCAAGGGGCTAGTAACCCCTTCTCCTGTATATATTACTATATGTAAAAGGAGAAACTTCTATTTTTTCTTTTATAGTATTCCTGTTTACTTCCCGTACTGAGTACAGAGCGTACTCCCTCACCTCAAACTCTGCTGGAGAGTAAGTACTTCCCGTACTGAGTACAGAGCGTACTCCCTCACCTCAAACTCTGCTGGAGAATAAGTACTTCCCGTACTGAGTACAGAGCGTACTCCCTCACCTCAAACTCTGCTGGAGAATAAGTACTTCCCGTACTGAGTACAGAGCGTACTCCCTCACCTCAAACTCTGCTGGAGAGTAAGTACTTCCCGTACTGAGTACAGAGCGTACTCCCTCACCTCAAACTCTGCTGGAGAATAAGTACTTCCCGTACTGAGTACAGAGCGTACTCCCTCACCTCAAACTCTGCTGGAGAGTAAGTACTTCCCGTACTGAGTACAGAGCGTACTCCCTCACCTCAAACTCTGCTGGAGAATAAGTACTTCCCGTACTGAGTACAGAGCGTACTCCCTCACCTCAAACTCTGCTGGAGAATAAGTACTTCCCGTACTGAGTACAGAGCGTACTCCCTCACCTCAAACTCTGCTGGAGAGTAAGTACTTCCCGTACTGAGTACAGAGCGTACTCCCTCACCTCAAACTCTGCTGGAGAATAAGTACTTCCCGTACTGAGTACAGAGCGTACTCCCTCACCTCAAACTCTGCTGGAGAGTAAGTACTTCCCGTACTGAGTACAGAGCGTACTCCCTCACCTCAAACTCTGCTGGAGAGTAAGTACTTCCCGTACTGAGTACAGAGCGTACTCCCTCACCTCAAACTCTGCTGGAGAGTAAGTACTTCCCGTACTGAGTACAGAGCGTACTCCCTCACCTCAAACTCTGCTGGAGAGTAAGTACTTCCCGTACTGAGTACAGAGCGTACTCCCTCACCTCAAACTCTGCTGGAGAGTAAGTACTTCCCGTACTGAGTACAGAGCGTACTCCCTCACCTCAAACTCTGCTGGAGAGTAAGTACTTCCCGTACTGAGTACAGAGCGTACTCCCTCACCTCAAACTCTGCTGGAGAGTAAGTACTTCCCGTACTGAGTACAGAGCGTACTCCCTCACCTCAAACTCTGCTGGAGAGTAAGTACTTCCCGTACTGAGTACAGAGCGTACTCCCTCACCTCAAACTCTGCTGGAGAGTAAGTACTTCCCGTACTGAGTACAGAGCGTACTCCCTCACCTCAAACTCTGCTGGAGAATAAGTACTTCCCGTACTGAGTACAGAGCGTACTCCCTCACCTCAAACTCTGCTGGAGAGTAAGTACTTCCCGTACTGAGTACAGAGCGTACTCCCTCACCTCAAACTCTGCTGGAGAGTAAGTACTTCCCGTACTGAGTACAGAGCGTACTCCCTCACCTCAAACTCTGCTGGAGAGTAAGTACTTCCCGTACTGAGTACAGAGCGTACTCCCTCACCTCAAACTCTGCTGGAGAGTAAGTACTTCCCGTACTGAGTACAGAGCGTACTCCCTCACCTCAAACTCTGCTGGAGAGTAAGTACTTCCCGTACTGAGTACAGAGCGTACTCCCTCACCTCAAACTCTGCTGGAGAGTAAGTACTTCCCGTACTGAGTACAGAGCGTACTCCCTCACCTCAAACTCTGCTGGAGAATAAGTACTTCCCGTACTGAGTACAGAGCGTACTCCCTCACCTCAAACTCTGCTGGAGAATAAGTACTTCCCGTACTGAGTACAGAGCGTACTCCCTCACCTCAAACTCTGCTGGAGAGTAAGTACTTCCCGTACTGAGTACAGAGCGTACTCCCTCACCTCAAACTCTGCTGGAGAGTAAGTACTTCCCGTACTGAGTACAGAGCGTACTCCCTCACCTCAAACTCTGCTGGAGAGTAAGTACTTCCCGTACTGAGTACAGAGCGTACTCCCTCACATCAAACTCTGCTGGAGAATAAGTACTTCCCGTACTGAGTACAGAGCGTACTCCCTCACCTCAAACTCTGCTGGAGAGTAAGTACTTCCCGTACTGAGTACAGAGCGTACTCCCTCACCTCAAACTCTGCTGGAGAATAAGTACTTCCCGTACTGAGTACAGAGCGTACTCCCTCACCTCAAACTCTGCTGGAGAATAAGTACTTCCCGTACTGAGTACAGAGCGTACTCCCTCACCTCAAACTCTGCTGGAGAGTAAGTACTTCCCGTACTGAGTACAGAGCGTACTCCCTCACCTCAAACTCTGCTGGAGAATAAGTACTTCCCGTACTGAGTACAGAGCGTACTCCCTCACCTCAAACTCTGCTGGAGAATAAGTACTTCCCGTACTGAGTACAGAGCGTACTCCCTCACCTCAAACTCTGCTGGAGAGTAAGTACTTCCCGTACTGAGTACAGAGCGTACTCCCTCACCTCAAACTCTGCTGGAGAGTAAGTACTTCCCGTACTGAGTACAGAGCGTACTCCCTCACCTCAAACTCTGCTGGAGAGTAAGTACTTCCCGTACTGAGTACAGAGCGTACTCCCTCACCTCAAACTCTGCTGGAGAATAAGTACTTCCCGTACTGAGTACAGAGCGTACTCCCTCACCTCAAACTCTGCTGGAGAGTAAGTACTTCCCGTACTGAGTACAGAGCGTACTCCCTCACCTCAAACTCTGCTGGAGAGTAAGTACTTCCCGTACTGAGTACAGAGCGTACTCCCTCACCTCAAACTCTGCTGGAGAATAAGTACTTCCCGTACTGAGTACAGAGCGTACTCCCTCACCTCAAACTCTGCTGGAGAGTAAGTACTTCCCGTACTGAGTACAGAGCGTACTCCCTCACCTCAAACTCTGCTGGAGAGTAAGTACTTCCCGTACTGAGTACAGAGCGTACTCCCTCACCTCAAACTCTGCTGGAGAATAAGTACTTCCCGTACTGAGTACAGAGCGTACTCCCTCACCTCAAACTCTGCTGGAGAGTAAGTACTTCCCGTACTGAGTACAGAGCGTACTCCCTCACCTCAAACTCTGCTGGAGAGTAAGTACTTCCCGTACTGAGTACAGAGCGTACTCCCTCACCTCAAACTCTGCTGGAGAATAAGTACTTCCCGTACTGAGTACAGAGCGTACTCCCTCACCTCAA
Source organism: Cherax quadricarinatus (assembly GCF_038502225.1). Taxonomy (NCBI): domain Eukaryota; kingdom Metazoa; phylum Arthropoda; class Malacostraca; order Decapoda; family Parastacidae; genus Cherax; species Cherax quadricarinatus. Next base: position 41,700,062 of record NC_091314.1, on the reverse strand, counting down.
ACTCTGCTGGAGAGTACTTCCCGTACTGAGTACAGAGCGTACTCCCTCACCTCAAACTCTGCTGGAGAGTAAGTACTTCCCGTACTGAGTACAGAGCGTACTCCCTCACCTCAAACTCTGCTGGAGAGTAAGTACTTCCCGTACTGAGTACAGAGCGTACTCCCTCACCTCAAACTCTGCTGGAGAGTAAGTACTTCCCGTACTGAGTACAGAGCGTACTCCCTCACCTCAAACTCTGCTGGAGAGTAAGTACTTCCCGTACTGAGTACAGAGCGTACTCCCTCACCTCAAACTCTGCTGGAGAGTAAGTACTTCCCGTACTGAGTACAGAACGTACTCCCTCACCTCAAACTCTGCTGGAGAGTAAGTACTTCCCGTACTGAGTACAGAGCGTACTCCCTCACCTCAAACTCTGCTGGAGAGTAAGTACTTCCCGTACTGAGTACAGAGCGTACTCCCTCACCTCAAACTCTGCTGGAGAGTAAGTACTTCCCGTACTGAGTACAGAGCGTACTCCCTCACCTCAAACTCTGCTGGAGAGTAAGTACTTCCCGTACTGAGTACAGAGCGTACTCCCTCACCTCAAACTCTGCTGGAGAGTAAGTACTTCCCGTACTGAGTACAGAACGTACTCCCTCACCTCAAACTCTGCTGGAGAGTAAGTACTTCCCGTACTGAGTACAGAACGTACTCCCTCACCTCAAACTCTGCTGGAGAGTAAGTACTTCCCGTACTGAGTACAGAGCGTACTCCCTCACCTCAAACTCTGCTGGAGAGTAAGTACTTCCCGTACTGAGTACAGAGCGTACTCCCTCACCTCAAACTCTGCTGGAGAGTAAGTACTTCCCGTACTGAGTACAGAGCGTACTCCCTCACCTCAAACTCTGCTGGAGAGTAAGTACTTCCCGTACTGAGTACAGAACGTACTCCCTCACCTCAAACTCTGCTGGAGAGTAAGTACTTCCCGTACTGAGTACAGAGCGTACTCCCTCACCTCAAACTCAACACCTATAATGATACGAATGGTGTCAAAGCAGTAACTGCTGTGCAATTAGTATAAATTCAGCATTGTAACAACCATAATAGCAGCTGCTGACACCAAGAAGTACCGATAGTATTCACAAAGAATATTTAAAATTTTGATTCATAGCTTCGTTTACCAATGAAACAATTCCCATGTGCCTATTATGTCAAAAGACTTTCAATAACAATACCGTAGTACTATTAGTTAAAATACTGTTTATTAAATTATTTTCATGTAACAAATGTTTGGGATTCGAAGAACAAACTGAAACTTTATGAAGGTTTCGATAAGTTGAAAACTCTGAGGAGCTTTGTGCTGAAGGTTCATCAGCTACGGCAGTTATAATGATAACTTACAGCGGAGACGGAGTTACTATCACTTGGGAATTAGCACTTCTCAAGAGAGCCTATTCCATGCACAGGAATAATGGAATTTGTATGAGGATATCCCCATAACATAAAGGATCAATATGAAATGGATAAGAAAGAGAAATCGCTAGACTAATTTGGAGTACATGGCCACCCGTGGCCTGGTTAGCAACACTAGCTTCACACGCTGAGTGTCCATGGTTCGATACCCGGAAAGGGTGGAAACATTGGGCGTGTTTCCTTACATCTGTTGTCCCGTTCACCTAGCAAGCAAGTAGATACCTGGGTGTTAGTCGACTGGTGTGGGTGTCACCCTGGGAGACAGGATTGAGGACCACAATGGAGATAAGACAGACAGTCCCTCGATGACGCACTGACTTTCTTGGGTTATCCTGACTGGCTAACCCTAGAGGGTTAAAAATTCGAACAAAATCCTATGTTACACATGAACAAAGGGGGGGAGGGGTTGGTACATGTTCGGCGTTATGGGGGATAGGGAGATGAGTGGGTGTTGGTAGGCCAGTGGGGGGTGGTGGGGGGTGGCAGCAGGGGTGGGGTGGTTGGGAGGGAACCCAGTTGGGGGTGGGGATGGAAGAGGTTCTGGTGACGGTGGAAGGGAGGGAGAAGCAGTGGGGAGGGGCAAGCAGTCGGTGGGGGGGGTGGGGAGACGAAAACATTGAGAGCAGAATCGATAGTATAGAGGACTGTGGAGGAGGGGACGAGGGATGGGAGGAGGAGGTGGGGGTTGAGAGGGAAGGGAGATGGTGGGAGTTGAGAGGAAGGAGCGTAGTGGCGGTAGCTAAGACATGGTGAGAGAGGAAAAAATAGTGACGATGGGGGTGGTAGTAAAGATGAGGGTGATACATGTGGTTATGATGTTGGTGTAGGCTGTGGTGGTGGTGGAGGTAGTAATGGTGGTGATAGTGGTTGAGGTAGTAATAGTGACGGAGGTAGTGATGGTGGTGATTGGTAGTGGTGTAGTGGTGGTGGTAGTAGTGGTGGTAGTAGTGGTGGTAGTGGTAGTAGTGGTGGTAGGGGTAGTGGCATGGATTCCTATGAAGAAATATAAACAACGGAAGACTTCAGGCTATATAACAGATAAGGGGGCAACAGAAAATTCCAAGATAAACAACAGATCAAGAAGTATACGCAACAGATGAGTTCAAGCTATACAACGCATGAAGAACCAACAGACGTCTTCAGGCTGTGCAACTGATCAATACATCGTAGGCAACGCTTCTGGTAAACAAGTTAAACTCAAGCAAGTCCCGGAGCCCAGGTCTGTACCAGGTCTGTACCAGGTCTGTACCAGGTCTGTACCAGGTCTGTACCTTGATGGTGCAGAGCATCATCATCCCCTGGGCTGCCTCCCAGATCAGGCACCTCTTTTGGCGATCTGTCAGACTGAAAATGCTTGTAATCCAATGTGAGCACCACAGCTTGTCGGATCAGAATCTCTCTGGGGAACCTATATATTTTCCATTTTAAGGCAGTTAAGTATTTATTGGTTAATGTCCTTCAGTTTGAAGAGATATTCTGAAGCCAGTTTTTTGTGCTTACCGAGTTAACTCTCGGTTCACTCTTTGTACTCCTGCTCCTATGCCTTCCATTATCAGGGAAAGTGGAAAAGCCATGCATGATGTCGTAAGAGGCGACTAAAATGCCGGGAGCCAGGGGTTAGTAACCCCTTTTCCTGTATACATTACTAAATTTAAAAAGGGAAACTTTAATTTTTATTTTTAGGAATATGGCGGGTTAGTTGAAGAACAAAATACTTAGTGCAGTAGGCCTTTATCGGCTGCGTTAGAGGAAGTATGCTTCGAGGATTTTAAGACATTCCTGTTAATTTAAACGCTCTCCTGAGTTTATATGGCCAGTGAAAATGTTCTGTACCGTCTACAACTGTGCAACACGACCTTCCGGTGTCAGAATACAACATTCCAGAGCACAAGTGTCTTAAAATACATCATTGGCTTGATATATGTTTTCAAGGCTTTTGTTATCCCGTTAATCATTTTCTTGCATTATTCTTGAATATTAATTCCTTCAACATTATTACTTTAATGTCCCTCGACTTCCACTTCTACTCTGTTGACGGGTTTAAGTGTCGATTATAATGTTCCAGTGTTTTATTTCTTCATTTTTCCCAGAGCGAAGTAAATAAAGTTTTTTTTTTCTCTCGTTGAACACCATTTTGTTTTCTGGAGTCCACTGGAGGACACTTAGTGTCGGCTTGGAGCTTTCCTGTTCTCCATGTATATATACTGTCTTCTCATGCAGATAATTTGTTTATGTAAGATATGAGAATAATAAAAAAATGAGGTATTATGTCAAGGGAAAGAGCTTTACAACGTTGAGTTTTTTCTTGTCGTTGTTTACTCAGTTTAGTATTAGGCATTTGGGTCCGATTTGCCCGTTATTCATTTTGCACTTATTTTGTGTGCTCTTACGCTGTGATCATACTTTTTTAGACTATGTACACATAGTCTCAGATTATGTGCACATAAACTGTACACAGTCTCAGACTATATGTACATAGTGTACACATAGTCTGTACAGTCTGAGACTAAGTGTACATAGCATCAGCATTCTGTCTTCAAATGAGTTCTGAACCTCATATCACTTGTCTAGTAATTGCTAAGGGTAGGAGCGTTTTGTTCTGTACGTTGACAGTTTGTAAGTTGTGCAGGACAGGTATGCAATACCGACAAGATGAAAGTTAAGACACTTGTGCAACATCTGGTTATCTTTATTGTAGACGTTTCGCCATCTCTACAACCATGGTGTTGTAAACACCACCTCCAAGGCTGAGGGACTGATTACCTCATCTTTTGTATATAGTTCTTCTGTTTTCTTATTATGTCCTAGAATCTGTATTGATAAAGCCACTGGATGGCGAAACGTCTACAATAAAGATAACCAGATGTTGCACAAGTGTCTTAACTTTCATTTAGTTTGTAAGTTAAGGTGCCTAGCAATTATACAACCACTTCACTCGTTCAAAAGTTTTGATGCGTCACCTCTCTGCTATCAGCTTATAATTTTTTTTTTTTGGCGATTACTTTGGTGCCCAGATAGTGGAGTTACGTCATGTGGGAGGAGATCAGTAATTAAACTGAAAAAATGAGACACTTGTGCAACATTTGGGGAAAGCGCTTCGCCAGCCAGTGTCTTCTTCAGTCCAATGCAGAAAAAAAACGGCGAAAGACGAGAATGAGAATGAGGTAATCAGTCCCTCATCCCTGGAGTCGAAATGTTCAGTCTATCAATCATGAGAAAAGTACTTCCCAATGTGTGTGATGAATGGTTTGAAAAAACGACAAGTTGAAGATTGAGACACTTATGCAGCATATGGGAATCTTTATTCAGGAAACGTTTCGCCACACGGTGGCTTCATCAGTCCAATACAAAGAGGAAGGCGTAAGGAGAGGAGGAGAATGAGGTAATCAGTCCCTCAACCTGGAGTCGATGTGTTCAGTCCATCAATATTGTAGAATGTGTGGCGAAACGTTTCCTGAATAAAGATTCCCATATGCTGCATAAGTGTCTCACCAGTACTTCCCAATATTGGACTGAAGAAGCCACATGCTGGCGAAACGTTTCCTCGATAAACATACACTAATACTGCACAAGTGTCTTCAACTTGTTGGGTTTCTAAGCGACTATATCAAGATTATTAAGTTAAACTCTGAGTCCCGTGTAATTTAAATGCTTGTGATATTTCTTTTAACATTTTATGATGAAAATAACTAATGTGTTTCTGGCAGCATCAGTGTCACGTTTATATAAGAAGTCACTGGTAGAGTTTGCTTTTCCAATCATTAAAATGTTATGTGGTGTTAATGGCTCGCACTTTGTTTCTTGTTGAAGCGAAAGTTGCAGAGCCCATGAGCTAGAGCCCAGTACTAGTACTTTGCATTAGGAAAATGTATTTTGTTTGTTGTTTGCTCTTTGTCTCTCCCGGATATTGTTTCATGATTTCAGTGTTTACCTGTAGTTTACCTGGAGAGAGTTCCGGGGGTCAACGCCCCCGCGGCCCGGTCTGTGACCAGGCCTCCTGGTGGATCAGAGCCTGATCAACCAGACTGTTGCTGCTGGCTGCACGCAAACCAACGTACGAGCCACAGCCCGGCTGATCAGGAACTGACTTTAGGTGCTACGATGTGTTGTCGATTCCTGTCAGCTGTGTTTGTTTCTGTTCTTTAGAAAATCCTTTAAGAGGTTCTGTGACTATTTTCATCTTCGGTTAAAGAGAGCGAGGGTGTCCTTCTCTTTCTAATTTGTGCTTTTAATTTTTTGTTGGGATGAGTCTAGCATGTTATCGCAATAGATATTGTGCGGGAGATGAGTAAGATGACAGTTTGATACCTCTCTACAACACGGAGTTAAGATGCGGGAGATGAGTAAGATGACAGTTTGATACCTCTCTACAACACGGAGTTAAGATGCGGGAGATGAGTAAGATGACAGTTTGATACCTCTCTACAACACGGAGTTAAGATGCGGGAGATGAGCAAGATGACAGTGTAATAGAGGGTTTCCCAACCTGGGGTAAATATACCCCAAGGGGAGCAGTTGCACTTCTCAAGGGGCACATAAGATCTGAGAAAGAAAATATTCAGTTTGATACCCTGGCTATGTTTGATACTGTTACACAATTTCTAGATGAGAATCCACAACCTAAGACTGACATATTCATAGAATTAATCACTCAGTATCTTATGAAGCTGAGAGAGGAACTTAAGGATCTCTCGCAAACCTTGGTGAAAATGAATTAATTTAACTTCGGAATCTTTTCACCGCAAATTCTCGGTTATTATATGATGGGACAGGCAGAGGAGCCGGTTAGGTACCAGCATGATGGGACAGCCAGAGGAGCCGGTTAGGTACCAGCATGATGGGACAGGCAGAGGAGCCGGTTAGGTACCAGCATGATGGGACAGGCAGAGGAGCCGGTTAGGTACCAGCAAGATGGGACAGGCAGAGGAGCCGGTTAGGTACCAGCATGATGGGACAGGCAGAGGAGCCGGTTAGGTACCAGCATGATGGGACAGGCAGAGGAGCCGGTTAGGTACCAGCATGATGGGACAGGCAGATGAGCCGGTTAGGTACCAGCATGATGGGACAGGCAGAGGAGCCGGTTAGGTACCAGCATGATGGGACAGGCAGAGGAGCCGGTTAGGTACCAGCATGATGGGATAGGCAGAGGAGCCGGTTAGGTACCAGCATGATGGGATAGGCAGAGGAGCCGGTTAGGTACCAGCATGATGGGACAGGCAGAGGAGCCGGTTAGGTACCAGCATGATGGGACAGGCAGAGGAGCCGGTTAGGTACCAGCATGATGGGACAGGCAGAGGAGCCGGTTAGGTACCAGCATGATGGGACAGGCAGAGGAGCCGGTTAGGTACCAGCATGATGGGACAGGCAGAGGAGCCGGTTAGGTACCAGCATGATGGGACAGGCAGAGGAGCCGGTTAGGTACCAGCATGATGGGACAGGCAGAGGAGCCGGTTAGGTACCAGCATGATGGGACAGGCAGAGGAGCCGGTTAGGTACCAGCATGATGGGACAGGCAGAGGAGCCGGTTAGGTACCAGCATGATGGGACAGGCAGAGGAGCCGGTTAGGTACCAGCATGATGGGACAGGCAGAGGAGCCGGTTAGGTACCAGCATGATGGGACAGGCAGAGGAGCCGGTTAGGTACCAGCATGATGGGACAGGCAGAGGAGCCGGTTAGGTACCAGCATGATGGGACAGGCAGAGGAGCCGGTTAGGTACCAGCATGATGGGACAGGCAGAGGAGCCGGTTAGGTACCAGCATGATGGGACAGGCAGAGGAGCCGGTTAGGTACCAGCATGATGGGACAGGCAGAGGAGCCGGTTAGGTACCAGCATGATGGGACAGGCAGAGGAGCCGGTTAGGTACCAGCATGATGGGACAGGCAGAGGAGCCGGTTAGGTACCAGCATGATGGGACAGGCAGAGGAGCCGGTTAGGTACCAGCATGATGGGACAGGCAGAGGAGCCGGTTAGGTACCAGCATGATGGGACAGGCAGAGGAGCCGGTTAGGTACCAGCATGATGGGACAGGCAGAGGAGCCGGTTAGGTACCAGCATGATGGGACAGGCAGAGGAGCCGGTTAGGTACCAGCATGATGGGACAGGCAGAGGAGCCGGTTAGGTACCAGCATGATGGGACAGGCAGAGGAGCCAGTTAGGTACCAGCATGATGGGACAGGCAGAGGAGCCGGTTAGGTACCAGCATGATGGTCCTGCACGTGATGTATATTTTGAGAAGAATTTGTGTGATTTTTTGTTTGGGATGATAAACTCAGACGGGTTGTTGAACCTGCTGTTGTAGCAGTGTTGAACCTGCTGTTCTAGCACTGTTGAACCTGCTGTTGTAGCACTGTTGAACCTGCTGTTGTAGCAGTGTTGAACCTGCTGTTGTAGCAGTGTTGAACCTGCTGTTGTAGCAGTGTTGAACCTGCTGTTGTAGCAGTGTTGAACCTGCTGTTGTAGCAGTGTTGAATCTGCTGTTCTAGCACTGTTGAACCTGCTGTTCTAGCACTGTTGAACCTGCTGTTTTAGCACTGTTGAACTTGCTATTTCAGCACTGTCGAACCTGCTGTTCCAGTACTGTTGAACCTGCTGTTCCAGTACTGTTGAACCTGCTGTTCCAGCACTGCTGTTATTTCCATCAACATGGCTTTGTGAGTGTTATGGGGCTATGGGACCCAACATGTATTTATGTATCTGTAAGTTACTCTGGGATACCTAATTATATAGAATTGATGGGGACTCAGCTCTAAATGTCATAAGGGCTGATCACTCTTATGGTTGTGAGGCAGCTGAGTCAAGCCTATTTTTCTCAATATAACAGGTTATACTATAGACATACAAACACACAATTTAAATAAGTAGTTACAAAGTTGTAATTCTTTTTGTAAAAGTAAAATTAAGGTGTGGTAGAATTGTGGTAACTGGAGAATTGTGCTTGGCAACAGTCTTTTGTTTTGGTGGGAGGAGCTTAGCTAGGCTCCCCCCTCTCTCTCTCTCTCTCTCTGTTGCTGGACTTCAAACTGGCAGGACCCTTGGGTCCTTCTTCTATTTTTTGGGGGCATTATGTGTGCTCCAGGGGTGAGTTTTTATAACTTAAGTTGTGGCCACCATACCCAGGGTGACTAAAGTGTGTCAAAACACTGGTTAGCCCAGAGTTAGTCAAGAAGAGAGAAGGGCAAAGTTGCTGAGATGCACCATGTGGGAGAACAGCTAAGGAGTGTGTAGATTTTTGTTTTGAATATATGAGGCTGTGATTGTATATTCTGTACATATCTATTTAGAATACAGTTATATTTTTATAGTTGTAGTTTAAATAACCTGTGAAGAGGGCTGGTGAAAGGATATCAGACACTCAAGATGATCAGCCATGATGTAAGTATTACCCCTAGACAGATTAGGCCATTAAGTAAAAAGCTACCCCACACTAGAACATGTAGTGAGAACCTTACTGTCAAAGTAATAAGGGACATAACGTAACAGTGAGCCAACATTTTCAGTATTGTTGGGGATTAAATCAAGACACAGATCTAATCTCAAAACACCGGAACATGATATTCGTTGTGGTTGCTCAAGTTTCCCCTCGTATTAATGCAGTAGTTGCCAAAACACGTGCTCAACCATTCCATTAGTGTTAGTATTTAGCATATTATTTTGACAAGTTTTGTGTAATTTTATTCATTAGTCAAGATTATTGTATATAAGAGATATGTATGGGACAGATCAATATAGTTTATAAATCCAGTGAGTTCAAGTTATCGATGTTATCACAAGTATAAAATCCTATCTCCCATACAGAGCGACTTCAATAGTAGGACCTTATTAGAATCACTAATACCGGAGCAGTTCTAAGTCACCCTGATAATTAAAAGTAAATGAATGAGATTTAGCATGGATTTATAAAGGATCGTTTTTACTCAAGAAATATACTGACATTTTTTTCAATAAGATACTACGGGTAATGAACCAAATAAAAAGTATTATATTTCGTGTCTGTATCTGAGAAAGTCTCTCGACATGTCTCTACCGGAACTGATATTGACAGTAATAATAATATAATATCTTTATTTACTACAAGTACATGTACAAGGTATACAGTCCTAACTGACATCACTGACATACTACTATATAGAAAGCCGCTTGTTATGCTGAGTATTTCGGGCAAATTAGGTCAGTGTCCCAGGATGCGACCCACACCAGTCGACTAACACCCAGGTACCCATTTTAAACTGATGGGTGAATAATGACAGAAACAGCAGGTGTCTTATGGAAATATGTCTTTAATGTTTTCCAGCCGTACCGGAGGAGATTCGAACCCCGGACCTCGGTGTGTGAGCTGAGTGCGCTAGTGATTGAGCTACAGGACACCTCATAATGTCACGTAATGCCGGGAGAGGTTTAAAAGGTGTTTAAACATGAACACGGATACAATATTCACGAAAGCGATACAAAGACATTTACTAAGGATAATACTGATAATAAGCTACTGTTTAAATAATGTATACATTATACACAGAACTGTCTCATCAACTTCATGGATGAAAGATACTCATCAGAGAAACTAAACAGAATTACAGGCGCTGTCTAGAATCTCTTTTTATTACTACTACTAATATCATCAAACAACAAAATTCTGGCAGTTTTATGAGCTGACATTGTCAGGAGGCTCGTCCTGCCCAGACCAGACACAACACTCACAGCTCCCGCCACCATACACAACACCTACACCTCGGACTCCCTGTATTCAATCCATCAATTCATTTCTCTGCATTGGATTGATAAATCTCCTGGCGAGTGAAAAGTCTCTTAATAAATGCCCTAATACTGCTTTTGTGTCTTTTATAACTATATGTAATGTATATGGTTTAGAAAACCGACAAGTTGAAGACACTTGTGGATAAGTCTCACTCCTTCTCTTCCGGGTCTAGGTGTGGGTGGCTGAGAAGCAGCAGAGTTTCTGTAAATGTATGGGGTCAGTCACACGTCGTGGGCATACTCACAAGACATTTACAGTGCCCTGGTTCGCAGTCTACATTAACGACTTACAAGACAGAATAAACAGCCTTCTCAGTAAGTTCGCTGATTATAGTAAATAAGCCCTCCTCTATAAAAAAAAATTATGATGACACCAGGAAACCTTAGTCGATCTAGGCCAGGCAGCACTACCGTCGGAAAAGACATATGACGATCAACGCGTAAATGGGAAACGCAGATATCGGAAAGGTTTAAATTAAAAAACCTTTGGTGTATGTTGTGACGGTTTATCTACTGATGTCTTAATTAAGTAGGAACTATCACTTATTATCTAGATGGCTGAGGCAAGGATAGTGAAGCAGGAGGCTCTTTCCTTACTCTGTCTCTCTCTCCAGCCAATGCCACCATAAAATAGGGTAACAAAAAAAAAAAACATGCACTGGAAAAATTGCATGGAAATTATAGTAGAGATGGGAGTGAATGGAAGGTATTAGCTCTATTCTGTCTCAGCTACATAGTATTACTTCTACTTCTAGATACTAATAGTATGACATCTAGATATTTCACTGCAAGTAGATGTTAACAAGCAGATAACCAGTGCAGTTGTGGTGTAAACACCGGGGTGCTGATGACCACGGCACGTTGACCACTGTAACATCCTAGGGAAAGGAAATGTTCTCGGCTCCTATAGACAAAACAAAACAGAATTTGATCATATCGGTTGCTAAAAAATATTCTTTTGAAGTCTCTTAACAGGAATCTGAAATCTTGAATAGTTGCTGCAGCTGGGTGGCTGATCTGTCACATTTGTGAGGGTAAGGAATGCTTGACAGTTGTTTAGTAAACAAGGCATGAGGGACTGATCACCTCCCAATAACGGTGACGGACAGGTCATGTCAAAACTATCAATCTGTTTCCAGTATTATATTCACCTGTATCAGACTGAAGAAGCTGTTGTTCAGGCTAAACATTTTGACAAAGATACTCAAGTGTTGCAAATGCGTCTTATTCATCAACTTGGCGGTATTACATATCATCAGTGACTTGATCTTTGACTGACACAGCAGCACAATGGCGTCTAGATACAGGGAAAGTCTCCTGCATCTGAGGATATTTTGGGATACTATTGTTGGTTATAAGTAAAAGTATAGTAGGGAGGGCGATAAGCTGGATTTTATTTTTATTTTGCAAAACTGGATATATCTGCAGCGCGCTGCTACCCTGTTCCATATGACAGTCACACAGTCAATGAGGATATTATCAAGTATTCCATTAAAGGTTCTTCAGATACGGAAGCTTCGAAGGTGTCGTTGTAACAGCTGGATTTACTATTATTAAGGAACAGCTGGAGAAGTGTTGGCCAGGGAGTAGTGGTTAGAAGAGAGTCGGGGAAGACTACGTCTTCCAGGGTGATTGGCTGTTTACATCGTCCTCGCTGTTCTGTTGCCTCTGTATTCGTCTTAAGAAGACTATTGTGTAGGCGAAACGTTTCGGAATAAAGATACCTAACTGTTGCATGTGTGTCTTAACTATCAACATTTTGTTCTTCATCTGCTACATTGTCGACATAAAATTCTCGGAATTGTCTTTGCATATCACTCCTCCTGTTTATTTCACTAGTTCTTCTGGGACTCAACTTTCCAGACAAGTTACCATAGTCAGTCTGTATAGTCTTATTGTAGACTACCAGATCTTCTTTTATTTGCCTTTCCCATGTAAACCTGACTTTTGCATAGTTTTTTTTTCCAAGAATGTGCCTCGTATACCAAATACATTGGTCGATACCGCTGCCATTAACACGGCTTCCTGAATAATATTCTTCATATCTGGGTCCTTCCACTCTGCTGACCGCTTGTCTCCTCCACTCCTGCCTCCTCCACTCCTGCCTCCTCCACTCCTGCCTCCTCCACTCCTGCCTCCTCCACTCCTGCCTCCTCCACTCCTGCCTCCTCCACTCCTGCCTCCTCCACTCCTGCCTCCTCCACTCCTGCCTTTAGATCTTTTCCTTTGTCCTCGATTCCTTTTACTTCTACTGGCGTCTGCTTCATAATCTCTATCCATGTGATCAACTCCCCATAGAGTGCTTGTGGCTCCCTATCCAAAAGAGTTTCACTTTTTCTTTCAAATGTGGTGGCTAATTCCGCTCTTAATTTCTATAGTGTTTAGTGTTCGTCCTGTCAAATATTTCCCGTAATTTCTTTCACTTGCGCAGCCTATGTCAGCCATTGCAAATGTTATCAAAACCTGTGTTATTGCCTCTTACCCCAGGCTGCACAAGCCTAGTGAGAACTGCTGACCCATTATCTTCGTCTCTTCTACATTATGTCTATAGTGTATGAAAAAAATGACTTCCTCTCCAATCTCTTTATTCAATCATTAAAATCTTTCCCACTTACCGACTACTACGATGTACAGTATCTTACCACTTTTGATGATCTTACCACTTATTGATCTTTGGCTCTGACACTCCGTCATCACTATGATAGTATTTCAAAATTTCAAAAGCCTTGTTTCCCTGAAAGAGGAAATCATTCTTCCATGTTATGTGTATGATCACATATTTGAAGTTAAAAATACATCTAGTTATATTCAGTGTTCACTTCTTATACAATGTTTAAAGTTCTAACTTGCTGAAGTTCATAATAATGTCGGATCCTGTTCTAGCTACTAATATAATTTGTGTTAAAATACTTTCCTGTCTTTTTTACCAATTTGTCTTTAATTTACCCCGTGGTCTCTCGTTGTCCTGGTTGATGGCTTCAAGAAGTCTTCTAAATTTCTTCACTCATGTCCGTTTTTAAGGATCTACAATATTTAGCTTCTTTGTGATTATATTTTCTCTTCTATAATTTTCTGAGATCACGCCACGTATGTATTAAATCAAATATGCAAAAATTATCCAGTTTTTTTATGGTTGTTGTCATTTTATTATTATCAATATCTGCCATGTAACTAGAAGTTTTACAGCAATTACGGTGTAGTAAATGTCACCATTCCTTCCTCACTATTTAATAAAAAGGCTCTACAATATTTGCTATGAATCTGTTAATTTAGTTTTCCATAGTTCATATAGAATTGCAATTGACATTTTTCATCAAAGTATTCTATATGAAGGTTAATAAGAGCAGGGGATAGAGGAGATCCCATAGCAACACCGAAGGTCTGAGAATAAAATTTACCATGGTCACACTTGTCGAAGGCTTTTGCAAAGTCTGTATATATTACATCTGCATTCTTTTTGTCTTCTAGTGCATCTACGACCTTGTCCTAGTGATCCAGTAGCTGAGACAGACAGGAGCGACCTGTTCTAAACCCATGTTGCCCTGGGCTGTGTAATTGATGGTTATCTAGATGGGTGGTGATCTTGCTTCTTAGGACCCTTTCAAAGATTTTTATGATATGGGATGTTAGTGCTATCGGTCTGTAGTTCTTTGTTATTGCTTTACTGCCCCCTTTGTGGAGTGTTGCTATGTATGTTGTTTTTAGTAATTGTGGGACGACCCCCGTGTCCATGCTCCCTCTCCATAGGATGGTAAAAGCACGTGATAGGGGCTTCTTGCAGTTCTTGATGAACACGGAGTTCCATGAGTCTGGCCCTGGGGCAGAGTACATGGGCATGTCATTTATCGCCTGTTCGAAGTCATTTGGCGTCAGGATAACATCAGATAGGCTTGTGTTTACCAAATTCTGTGGCTCTCAGTCTGGTTAGCGGCTTGCTAAAAATTGAGTCATATTGGGACTTGAGTAGCTCACTCATTTCCTTGCTGTCATCTGTGTAGGACCCATCTTGTTTAAGTAAGGGCCCAATCCTGGATGTTGTTTTCGACTTTGATTTGGCAAAAGAAAAGAAATACATTGGGTTTCTTTCGATTTCATTTATGGCTTTTAGTTCTTTCCGCGATTCCTGACTCCTATAAGATTCCTTTAGCTTTAGTTCGATGTTTGCTATTTCTCTGACCAGTGACTCCCTACACATTTCAGATATATTGGTCTCTTTTAGCCGCTCTGTTATTCTTTTCCGTCGCCTGTAAAGGGAGCGCCTGTCTCTTTCTATTTTACATCTACTCCTCCTTTTTCTTAAATGAGCATACATCGAGTGTCACTGAGTAATCTGTTCTAGGCATAAGTTGGGGTCTGTGTTGCTTAGTCTATATTCTCAGCTTTTATCGTTTAGGACTTGATTTACTTGGTCCCACTTCATGTTCTTGTTATTGTAGTTGAATTTGGTGAAGGCTCCCTCGTGACTGATCTCATTTTGTCGATCTGTGGCTCCGCGCATACATGTCTGAACCTCGATTATGTTGTGATCTGAGTATATTGTTTTTAATATGGTATCGGATCACCCGTCACAAGACTCACAGAGGGAAAATTCCTAGGAATCCACCTTGACAGTCGCTATAAGTTCCAGACACATATACAACAAACAACCAAGAAAATCTCTAAGACTGTAGACATATTATTAAAGATACGATACTATGTTCCACAATCAGCTCTCCTTGCTCTGTACTATTCACTCATCTACCCATATCTCACATATGGAATTTGTGCATGGGGATCGACAACATTAAATCACCCAAGACCAATAATAACCCAGTAAAAGGCAGCAGTCAGAATGATAACAAATTCCCACACCCGACAGCACACTCCTCCAGTATTCAAAAGTCTAAATCTGTTCACCATAAAGAACATCCATACTTATTCATGTGCCTACTACATACATAGAACAATACACTCAGACATAAACCCTCCACTCAAACTTCTCACCAATCTTAACAGGACACACGACCATAACACAAGACACTTATCTCTTTTTGATGTACCTCGTGTCCATATCTCACTGTATAAAAACTCTATGCACATAAAGGGCCCCAAAATTTGGAATTCATTACCAGAAAATACTAAAGTAACCCGGTCTGAAAATCATTTTAAGACTCTTCTCAAAAGCCAGTTAATCACCCTAGACTAAATACACAATACTCAATATTTAACACTACCAATAAATCTACTAATTACCTAAATCTTAAAACATCATAACTAGACAACCAGGCTCATATATTGACAAATTACCACATAGAAGTAAGTATACATACCTACCAAAACCGGTATTGCCCTTCACCAAATTGTAGCAGTTTCTTACTGCAAGCTAATGTAAACTACTGTAAACTACTGTAAACTACTGTAAACTACTGTAAACTGCTGTAAACTACTGTAAACTGCTGTAAACTACTGTAAACTACTGTAAACTACTGTAAACTATAGTAAACTAATGTACACTGCTGTAAACTGCTGTAAACTAGTGTAAACTAGTGTAAACTAGTGTAAACTAGTGTAAACTAATGTAAACTAGTGTAAACTAGTGTAAACTAATGTAAACTAGTGTAAACTAGTGTAAACTAGTGTAAACTAGTGTAAACTAATGAAAACTAGTGTAAACTACTGTAAGCTACTGTAAACTACTGTAAGCTAATGTAAACTACTGTAAACTACTGTAAACTACTGTAAACTACTGTAAACTAGTGTAAACTAATGTAAACTAGTGTAAACTAGTGTAAACTACTGTAAACTACTGTAAACTAGTGTAAACTAATGTAAACTACTGTAAACTAATGTAAACTAATGTAAACTAGTGTAAACTACTGTAAACTACTGTAAACTAGTGTAAACTAATGTAAACTACTGTAAACTAATGTAAACTACTGTAAACTACTGTAAACTAATGTAAACTACTGTAAACTACTGTAAACTACTGCAAACTAATGTAAACTACTGTAAACTACTGTAAACTACTGTAAACTAGTGTAAACTGCTGTAAACTAGTGTAAACTACTGTAAACTAGTGTAAACTAGTGTAAACTACTGTAAACTAGTGTAAACTACTGTAAACTACTGTAAACTAGCGTAAACTACTGTAAACTACAGTAAACTACAGTAAACTACTGTAAACTACTGTAAACTAATATAACCTACTGTAAACTAATGTAAACTACTGTAAACTACTGTAAACTACAGTAAACTACGGTAAACTACTGTAAACTAGTGTAAACTAGTGAAAACTACTGTAAACTACTGTAAACTACTGTAAACTAATGTAAACTACTATAAACTACTGTAAACTACTGTAAACTACTGTAAACTACAGTAAACTACGGTAAACTACTGTAAACTAGTGTAAACTAGTGAAAACTACTGTAAACTACTGTAAACTAATATAAACTACTGTAAACTAATGTAAACTACTGTAAACTACTGTAAACTACAGTAAACTACGGTAAACTACTGTAAACTAGTGTAAACTAGTGAAAACTACTGTAAACTACTGTAAACTACTGTAAACTAATGTAAACTACTGTAAACTACTGTAAACTAGTGTAAACTACTGTAAACTACAGTAAACTACAGTAAACTACTGTAAACTACTGTAAACTACTGTAAACTAATGTAAACTAATGTAAACTACTGTAAACTACAGTAAACTACTGTAAACTAGTGTAAACTACTGTAAACTACAGTAAACTACAGTAAACTACTGTAAACTACTGTAAACTACTGTAAACTAGTGTAAACTACTGTAAACTACTGCAAACTACTGTAAACTACTGTTAACTACAGTAAACTAGTGTAAACTACTGTAAACTACAGTAAACTACAGTTGCCTCCCACCCTCTCTTCTACTTCTCTCCGTGCCTCCCACCCTCTCTTCTACTTCTCTCCGTGCATCCCTCCCTCTCTTCTACTTCCCTCCGTGCCTCCCACCCTCTCTTCTACTTCCCTCCGTGCCTCCCACCCTCTCTTCTACTTCCCTCCGTGCCTCGCACCCTCTCTTCTACTTCCCTCCGTGCCTCCTACCATCTCTTCTACTTCCCTTCGTGCCTCCCTCCCTCTCTTCTACTTCTCTCCGTGCATCCCTCCTTCTCTTCTACTTCTCTCCGTGCATCCCTCCCTCTCTTCTACTTCCCTCCGTGCCTCCCTCCCTCTCTTCTACTTCCCTCCGTGCCTCCTTACATCTCTTCTACTTCCCTCCGTGCCTCCTTACATCTCTTCTACTTCCCTCCGTGCCTCCCTCCCTCTCTTCTACTTCTCTCCGTGCATCCCTCCCTCTCTTCTACTTCCCTCCGTGCCTCCCTCCCTCTCTTCTACTTCTCTCCGTGCATCCCTCTCTCTCTTCTACTTCCCTCCGTGCCTCCCTCCCTCTTTTCTGCTTTTCTCCGTGCCTCCCTCCATCTCTTCTACTTCCGTGCCTCCCTCCCTCTCTTCTACTTTCTTTCGTGCCTCCCTCCCTTTCTTCTACTTTCTTTCGTGCCTCCCTCCCTCTCTTCTACTTTCTTCCGTGCATCCCTCCCTCTCTTCTACTTTCTTTCGTGCCTCCTTCCGTCTCTTCTACTTCCTTCCGTGCCTCCCTCCTTCTCTTGCACTTCCCTCCGTGCCTCCCTCCTTCTCTTCCACTTCCTTCCGTGCCTCCCTTCCTTTCTTCTACTTTCTTCCGTGCCTCCCTTTCTTCTACTTCCCTCCGTGCCTCCTTCCCTCTCTTCTACTTCCTTCCGTGCCTCCCTCCCTCTCTTGTACTTCCCTCCGTGCCTCCCTCCCTCTCTTCTACTTCCTTCTGTGCCTCCCCCTCTCTCTTCTACTTCCCTCCGTGCCTCCCTCCCTCTCTTCTACTTCCTTCCGTGCCTCCCTCCCTCTCTTCTACTTCCCTCCGTGCCTCTTTCCTTCTCTTCTACTTCCCTCCGTGCCTCCCTCCCTCTCTTCTACTTCCTTCCGTTCCTCCCTCCCTCTCTTCTACTTCCCTCCGTGCCTCCCTCATTCTCTTCTACTTTCTTCCGTGCCTCCCTCTCTCTCTTCTACTTTCTTCCGTGCCTCCCTCCCTCTCTTCTACTTTCTTCCGTGCCTCCCTCCCTCTCTTCTACTTCCTTCCGTGCCTCCCTCCCTCTCTTCTACTTCCCTCCGTGCCTCCCTCCCTCTCTTCTACTTTCTTCCATGCCTCCCTCCTTCTCTTCTACTTTCCTCTGTGCCTCCCTCCTTCTCTTCTACTTCCGTGCCTCCCACCCTCTTTTGTGCTTCCCTCCGTTCCTCCCTCCTTCTCTTCTACTTCCTTCCGTGTCTTCCTCCCTCTTTTCTACTTCCTTCCGTGCCTCCCTCCCTCTCTTGTACTTCCCTCCGTGCCTCCCTCCCTCTCTTCTACTTAATTCCGTGCCTCCCTCCTTCTCTTCTACTTCCCTCTTTGCCTCCCTCCCTCTCTTGTACTTCCCTACGTGCCTCCCTCCTTCTCTTCTACTTTCTTCCGGGCCTCCCTCCCTCTCTTGTACTTCCCTCCGTGCCTCCCTCTTTCTCTTCTACTTCCTTCCGTGCCTCCCTCCCTCTCTTCTACTTTCTTCCGTGCCTCCCTCCCTCTCTTCTATTTTCTTCCGTGCCTCCCTCCTTCTCTTCTACTTCCTTCAGTGCCTCCCTCTTTCTTTTCTACTTCCATCTGTGCCTCCCTCCTTCTCTTCTACTTCCCTCCGTGCCTCCCTCCCTCTCTTGTACTTCTTTCTGTGCCTCCCTCCCTCTCTTCTACTTCCCTCCGTGCCTCCCTCCCTCTCTTCTACTTCCCTCTGTGCCTCCCTCCCTCTCTTCTACTTCCTTCCGTGCCTCCCTCCCTCTTTTCTACTTCCCTCTGTGCCTCCCTCCTTCTCTTCTACATCCTTCCGTGCCTCCCTTCCTCTCTTCTACTTCCCTCTGTGCTTCCCTCCCTCTCTTCTACTTCCCTCCGTGCCTCCCTCCCTCTCTTCTACTTTCTTCCGTGCCTCCTTACCTCTCTTCTTCTTTCTTCCGTGCCTCCCTCCTTCTCTTCTACTTCCTTCCGTGCCTCCCTCCCTCTCTTCTACTTCCTTCCGTGCCTCCCTTCCTCTCTTCTACTGTTCTCCGTGCCTCCCTCCCTCTCTTCTACTTCCCTCTGTGCCTCCCTCCCTCTCTTCTACTTCCCTCCGTGCTTCCCTCCCTCTCTTTTACTTCCCTCCGTGCCTCCCTCCTTCTCTTCTACTTCCCTCTGTGCCTCCCTCCCTCTCTTCTATTTCCCTTTTTGCTTCGCTCCTTCTCTTCTACATCCCTCCGTGCCTCCCTCTCTCTCTTCTACTTCTCTCCGTGCCTCCCTCCCTCTCTTCTACTTCCCTCTGTGCCTCACTGCCTCTCGTCTACTTCCCTCCGTGCCTCCCTCCCTCTCTTCTACTTTCTTCCGTGCCTCCCTCCCTCTCTTCTACTTTTTACCGTGCCTCCCTCCTTCTCTTCTACTTCCTTCCGTGCCTCCCTCCCACTCTTCCAATTCCCTCTGTGCCTCCCTCCCTCTCTTCTACTTCCCTCCGTGACTCCCTCCTTCTCTTCTACTTCCCTCCGTGCATCCCTCCCTCTCGTCTACTTCCCTCCGTGCCTCCCTCTCTTCTACTTCCCTCCTTTCTTCCCTCCTTCTCTTCTACTTCCCTCCGTGCCTCCCTCCCTCTCTTCTGCTTCTTTCCGTGCCTCCCTCCCTCTCTTCTACTTCTCTCCGTGCCTCCCTCCCTCTCTTCTACTTCCCTCTGTGCCTCCCTCCCTCTCTTCTACTTCCCTCCGTGCCTCCCTCCCTCTCTTCTACTTCTCTCCGTGCCTCTTTCTCTCCCTTCTACTTCTCTCCGTGCATCCCTCCCTCTCGTCTACTTCCCTCCGTGCCTCCCTCCCTCTCTTCTACTTCCCTCCTTGCTTCCCTCCTTCTCTTCTACTTCCCTCCGTGCCTCCCTCCCTCTCTTCTGCTTCTTTCCGTGCCTCCCTCCCTCTCTTCTACTTCTCTCCGTGCCTCCCTCCATCTCTTCTACTTCCCTCCGCGCCTCCCTCCCTCTCTTGTACTTCCCTCTGTGCCTCCCTCCCTCTCTTCTACTTCCCTCCGTGCCTCCCTTCCTCTCTTCTACTTCTCTCCGTGCCTCCCTCTCTTCTGCTTCCCTCCGTGCCTCCCTCCCTCTCGTCTACTTCCCTCCGTGCCTCCCTTCCTCTCTTCTACTTCCCTCCGTGTCTTCCTCTCTCTCTTCTACTTCCCTCCGTGCCTCCCTCCCTCTCTTCTGCTTCCTTCCGGGCCTCCCTCCATCCCCTACTTCCTTTCGTGCCTCCCTCCCTCTCTTCTACTTCCCTCCGTGCCTCCCTCCATCCCCTACTTCCTTTCGTGCCTCCCTCCCTCTCTTCTACTTTCTTCCGTGCCTCCCTCCCTCTCTTCTACTTCCCTCCGTGCCTCTTTCCCTCTCTTCTACTTTCTTCCGTGCCTCTCTTCTTCTCTTCTACTTCCCTCCGTGCCTCCCTCCTTCTCTTCTACTTCCCTCCGTGCCTCCCTCCCTCTCTTCTACTTCCCTCCGTACCTCCCTCCCTCTCTTCCACTTCCCTCCGTGCCTCCCTCCCTCTCTTCTACTTCCCTCTGTGCCTCCCTCCCTCTCTTCTACTTCCCTCCGTGCCTCTTTCCCTCTCTTCTACTTTCTTCCGTGCCTCTCTTCTTCTCTTCTACTTCCCTCCGTGCCTCCCTCCTTCTCCCTTCTCCGTGCCTCCCTCCCTCTCTTCTACTTCCCTCCGTGCCTCCCTCCTTCTCTTCTACTTCCCTCCGTGCCTCCCTCCTTCTCTTCTACTTCCCTCCGAGCCTCCCTCCCTCTCTTCAATTTTTTTTTTTTACACAGGGTCTGACAAGGTTAAGGATCCCTAGCTTTATTGACAAGCTATTTACAGGTTAAGGATTCCCAACTTTATTGACAAGCTAGGAGCTGTTACCTACATTAGCTCATTTGAAAGCATTTTTATTGTTATGAGACATACAAGTAGGGAACAGGATGAAATTTGAGCCATCTGTGGGCCAGCATTTTCATTTGATCAACTGACGTTATGTCGTAGACATCATTATGCTGTACGAATATGTTGCATACTCGAATCATCCTGGGAGTCATCCTCAGATGGAGTGATGTTCTGGAGAAGGGTACAGCCAGAGTGAAGTTGCTGCTTTCTGCCCGTCTTGTGGCATAAAAGCTTGTTTCACGCTGTCCTCGAAGTGGATGCAAGTGTGGTACTTTGACAATATTGGCCTTGTACATAACAGTAAGGCCACCCACATCCCTCCGGTGTTGAAGGCTCTGCTGAAATGACAGATCTATCCAGGATGGGTCCAGGCAAGAGATGAGACGTCTTTCTCTGTTCTCCACTCTGTCAAGCAGTTGAAGATGAGAGGGGCGGGAGGCAGGCAAACCAAGAAAGTGGAGCATACTAAAGATGAGAGCGTACTTGTGCCTCGTACAGAATCTTGCAACCCCTACTGTCAAGCAGATGCGAGATACGGCGAAGTACTGTTAGCTTCCTGGCTGCCTTGTTTGCAAGATTTACAACATGGTTCTTCATGGTTAGTTTTTAGTCAAATTTCACACCAAGGATATCAACTTCTCCAAGTGCCAACACCCTCCCATTCATCCTTACTACTGCACCAGCATTACCATTATGGTGCCTAGAGATCATTATTTGCGTTTTCTCAGGTGCAAATGTTACTTTCCATCTATTTCCCCAAGCTGATATAGCTCTTAGCTGGTGATTGATGTAGCTTAGAGCAGCTAGCATTTCTTCTTTTGGATAAGTGAGTGTGAGTGTTCATTCATCTGCATATGCATGTGATTCTGGGATAAGATGAAGAAGGTCGTTGAAGTAGACATTCCATAACAATGGTCCCAGCACGCTTCCTTGTGGAACACTTGCCCCAATAGGATGTCTTGCTGATTCCTTTCCATTCAGAACTACACTTAGAGATCTACCATGAAGGTAATCACTGAGGAGACATAGCGTAGAGCCTGCAATTCCCAGTGCTTGAAGTTTTGCAAGAGGCCCTGGTGCCACACCGGGTCGAAAGGACCAGCAATGTCCAGTGCTACCACACAACTGACTTTGGATTCATCCAGTGACTGGTGCCACTTAGTGGAGAGGTTTAGCAACAGATCAGCAGCAGAGTAACCTTCCTGAAGTCATATTGACGATCACAAAGTAGTGAGTTGTAGTCAAAAAACTCATTTGTCTTGAGATTGTTGTCTCAAGGATCTTACCAGTGATTGAAAGGAGTGAGACTGGTCTGTAGCTGCTGACTTCTGCTCTGCTCTTCTTTTTGTGAACAGGGACTACATTTGTTGTGCCTCCCTCCCTCTCTTCTACTTCCCTCCGTGCCTCCCTCCCTCTCTTCTACTTCTCTCCGTGCTTCTCTCCCTCCCTTCTACTTCTCTCCGTGCCTCCCTCCCTCTCTTCTACTTCCCTCCGTGCCTCCCTTCCTCTCTTCTACTTCTCTCCGTGCCTCCCTCTCTTCTGCTTCCCTCCGTGCCTCCCTCCCTCTCTTCTACTTCCCTCTGTACCTCCCTCCCTCTCTTCTACTTCCCTCCGTGCCTCCCTCGCTCTCTTCTACTTCCCTCCGTGTCTCCCTCCATCTCTTCTACTTCCCTCTGTGCCTCCCTCCCTCTCTTCTACTTCCCTCCGTGCCTCCCTCCCTCTCTTCTACTTCCCTGCTGCCTCCCTCCCTCCCTCTCTTCTACTTCCCTCTCCCTCCCTCTCTTCTACTTTCTTCCGTGCCTCCCTCCCTCTCTTCTACTTCCCTCAGTGACTCCCTCCCTCTCTCTACTTCCCTCTATCTTCCTTCCCTCCGTGCCTCCCTCCCTCTCTTCCACTTCCCTCTGTGCCTCCCTCCCTCTCTTCTACTTTCTTCCGTGCCTCCCTCCCTCTCTTCTACTTCCCTCTGTACCTCCCTCCCTCTCTTCTACTTCCCTCCGTGTCTCCCTCCATCTCTTCTACTTCCCTCTGTGCCTCCCTCTCTCTCTTCTACTTCCCTCCGTGCCTCCCTCTCTCTCTTCTACTTCCCTCCGTGCCTCCCTCCCTCTCTTCTACTTCCCTCCGTGTCTCCCGCCATCTCTTCTACTTCCCTCCGTGCCTCCCTCCCTCTCTTCTGCTTCTTTCCGTGCCTCCCTCCCTCTCTTCTACTTCTCTCCGTGCCTCTCTCCCTCTCTTCTACTTCCCTCCGTTCCTCAATCCCTCTCTTCTACTTCTTTCCGTGCCTCCCTCCCTCTCTTCTACTTCTCTCCGTGCCTCTCTCCCTCTCTTCTACTTCCCTCCGTTCCTCAATCCCTCTCTTCTACTTCTCTCCGTGCCTCCCTCCATCTCTTCTACTTCCCTCCGTGCCTCCCTCCCTCTCTTGTACTTCCCTCTGTGCCTCCCTCCCTCTCTTCTACTTCCCTCCGTGCCTCCCTCCCTCTCTTCTACTTCTCTCCTTGCCTCTCTCCCTCCCTTCTACTTCTCTCCGTGCCTCCCTCCCTCTCTTCTACTTCCCTTCGTGCCTCCCATCCTCTCTTCTACTTCTCTCCATGCCTCCCTCTCTTCTGCTTCCCTCCGTGCCTCCCTCCCTCTCGTCTACTTCCCTCCTTGCCTCCCTTCCTCTCTTCTACTTCCCTCCGTGTCTTCCTCTCTCTCTTCTACTTCCCTCCGTTCCTCCCTCCCTCTCTTCTGCTTCCTTCCGTGCCTCCCTCCATCTCCTACTTCCCTCCGTGCCTCCCTCCCTCTCTTCTACTTCCCTCCGTGCCTCCCTCCCTCCCTCTCTTCTACTTTCTTCCGTGCCTCCCTCCCTCTCTTCTACTTTCTTCCGTGCCTCCCTCCCTCTCTTCTACTTCCCTCCGTGCCTCCTTCCCTCTCTTCTACTTCCCTCTGTGCCTCCCTCCCTCTCTTCTACTTTCCTCCGTGCCTCCCTCCCTCTCTTCTACTTCCCTCCGTGCCTCCCTCCCTCTCGTCTTCTTCCCTCCGTGCCTCCCTCCCTCTCTTCTACTTCTTTCCGTGCCTCCCTCCCTCTCTTCTACTTCCCTCCGTGCCTCCCTCCCTCTCTTCTACTTCCCTCCGTGCCTCCCTCCATCCCCTACTTCCTTTCGTGCCTCCCTCCCTCTCTTCTACTTCCCTCCGTGCCTCCCTCCCTCCCTCTCTTCTGCTTCTTTCCGTGCCTCCCTCCCTCTCTTCTACTTCTTTCCGTGCCTCCCTCCCTCTCTTCTACTTCTTTCCGTGCCTCCCTCCCTCTCTTCTACTTCTTTCCGTGCCTCCCTCCCTCTCTTCTACTTCCCTCCGTGCCTCCCTCCCTCTCTTCTACTTCCCTCCGTGCCTCAATCCCTCTCTTCTACTTCTTTCCGTGCCTCCCTCCCTCTTGTCTATTTCCCTCCGTGCCTCCCTCCCTCTCTTCTGCTTCTTTCCATGCCTCCCTCCCTCTCTTCTACTTCTCTCCGTGCCTCCCTCCCTCTCTTCTGCTTTTTTTTTTTTTTTTTTTTTTTTTTTTTTTTTTTTTTTTTTTTTTTTTTTTTTTTTTTTTTTTTTTTTTTACACAGGGTTTGACAATGTTAAGGATCCCTAGCTTTATTGACAGCTATTTACAGGTTAAGGATTCCTTACTTTATTGGCAAGCTAAGAGCTGTTACCTACATCAGCTCACTTGAAAGCATTTTTATTGTTATGAGACATACAAGTAGGAAACAGGATGAAGTTGGAGCCATCTTTGGGCCAGCATTTTCATTTGATCAACTGACTTTATCTCGTTGACATCATTATCCTGTACGAATGTGTTCCATACTCGAGTCATCCTGGGTATGTATGATCTCAGATGGAGTGATGTTCTGGAGAAGGGTACAGCCAGAGTGAAGTTGCTGCTTTCTGCCCGTCTTGTGGCATAAAAGCTTGTTTCACGCTGTTCTCGAAGTGGATCCAAGTGTGGTATTTTGACAATATTGGCCTTGTACATAACAGTAAGGCCACCCGCATCCCTCCTATGTTGAAGGCTCTGCTGAAATGACAGATCTATCCAGGATGGGTCCAGGCGAGAGATGAGACGTCTTGCTCTGTTCTCTACTCTGTCAAGCAGTCGCAGATGAGAGGGGGGTCAGGCAAACCAAGAAAGTGGAGCAAACTCAAGGTGCAAGCGTACTTGTGCCTCGTACAGGATCTTGCAACCTTTACTCTCAAGCAGATGGGAGATACGGCGAAGTGCTGTAAGCTTCCTGGCTGCCTTGTTTGCAAGATTTACAACATGGTTCTTCATGGTTAGTTTGGAGTCAAATTTCACCCCAAGGATATCAACTTTTTCTCCAGGTGCCAACATCCTTCCATTCATCCTTACTACTGCACCAGCATTACCATCATGGTGCCTAGAGACGATCATCATTTGCGTTTTCTCAGGTGCAAATGTTACTTGCCATCTATTTCCCCAAGCTGATATAGCTCTCAGCTGGTGATTGATGTAGCTTAGAGCAGCTGGCATTTCTTCTCTTGGATAAGTGAATGCCAGTGTACAGTCGTCTGCATATGCATGTGATTCTGGGATGAGATGAAGAAGGTCGTTGAAGTAGACATTCCATAACAATGGACCCAGCACGCTTCCTTGTGGAACACTTGCCCCAATAGGATGTCTTGCTGATTCCTTTCCACTGAGAACTACACTTAGAGATCTACCATGAAGGTAATCACTGAGGAGACATAGCGTAGAGCCTGCAATTCCCAGTGCTTGAAGTTTTGCTGAGAGGCCCTGGTGCCACACCCGGTCGAAAGCGCCAGCAATGTCCAGTGCTACCACACAGCTGACTTTGGATTCATCCAGTGACTGGTGCCACTTAGTGGAGAGGTTTAACAACAGTTCAGCAGCAGAGTATCCTTTCCTGAAGCCATATTGACGATCACAAAGTAGTGAGTGGTAGTCAAAAAACTCTGTCATTTGTCTTGAGATTATTGTCTCAAGGATCTTACCAGTGATTGACAGGAGTGACACTGGTCTGTAGTTGCTGATTTCTGCTCTGCTCTTCTTTTTGTGAACAGGGACTACATTTGCCTCTTTCCATAGAGAGGGCCATTTACACTGTACTAGGCAGTGCTGAAAGATGCGAGTTAGAGGTGCTGCTAGCTGGTCTGCACATCTTCTCAACAATCTTGGGCTCAACTTGTCTGGGCCCACAGCCTTTTCTTGGTCAAGCGATTTAAGTAGGAAATGCACCTCCTCCTGCCTTATTGTCACCACTGACAGTTTTGACACAGTTCTTGTAGCTAGCCAAGGAGAGTCCCTTGCTGGATCAGGAACTTGCATTTTGGTAGCAAAGTGTTCAGCACAGAGGTCCGCTTTCTCTTGACTACTAATAGAGGTGGTCCCATCCTGTCGATTTAGAGGTGGAATAAGTTCATCAGGCAGATAACCTTGTCAGGTTTTGGAGCCTACCCTACCTGATGCTAACTTTCTTTTAGTGTCCACCTCCCATTTAGCTATGGCCCACTTTTGAACATCACCCATATGCCTACAGGCTTGCATGTGCAAGTTCCTGTTATAGGTGGTAAGATGTCTCTTATACCTTCGCCATGCTTTGTACTTAGCAGTAGCAGCCTCTCTACAACGAAAGCCAAACCAAGGCTGATCTGTAGGCTTCGTCACATATTGCCGGTGAGGAATGTGTTCTTGTTGTAGATTAAGGATGTGTCCAGTGAAGTCTTTCACTTGGTTGTCAACATCCCCTTGGAGAAGAGCATTCCAGTCGGTAGTGGCAAGCTCAGAGCAAAGGGCTGGCCAATTACCTCTTTCCCATAGCCAGGTTGCGCGTGTGGACTCCTCACCTCGTTCTGTTGGGATCTTAAGTGTGGTAAAAACAGCCTTGTGGTCAGACGATCCAACGTAGCCGAGGGGTTGAGAAGTGACTATGCCTTCTGCCAGATCACTCACTACTGGGTCAAAGGAGGAGCCAGAGATATGAGTAGGGAAATCAACAAAGTTTTTCATGTCAAACACTGCAAGAAGGTCATCAAAGTCCCTCTGTATAAGGTCCTGGTTGAGGTCACCAACAATTATAATATGTTGACAGTTGTGTTGTAGCAGAAGGGAGTCAATATTTTCCATTAGGAAGTTGATAGGGTCTGCATGTTGCCACTGAGGTCTGTACATTGCACATGCTAGTACAGAGGTACTAGTGTTTATACAGAGCTTGAAGAACATCATTTCAAGATGTGTAGGGGTGGCAACATCAATGTGCTGCGCATGAACACTTTTAGAGAAGCACACAGCAACATCTCCTCCTTGCCCTTGCCTGTCTCTTCTCATCCATGAGGTGTAGCCAGCAATTCTTGCAAAATTTTCTGGAGTCCTCTCATCCAAAAATTTTTCAACAACAGCTATCATTTCGGGACGCCGAGTGTTCACAAAACTATGTGTGAGCTCTCCAACATTAGTAATGAAACCTCTAATGTTGGCCGACAGGATGCTGATAGACTGACTCCTCATGATGAAGTGGTCAGCTTGAGGTGGTGGGTGTGTAGGGAATGTAAGGTGCCTGCCCTTGAGAGAGGTAGGGTACTGAGGCAGCTGCAGGGATGTAGGTCTGTGGTCTTGTATAAGGCACAATCCCACCTGCTGGGCTGGGATAGGAGTAGCTAAGTGGGTGACGTGTGAGAGTGTTCACCAATTCAGAGATCCTGCTGGTTTGTTCTGAGAACAGGTCTATAAACAGGTGGCCCTGTCTGTCAAGTTCCTTTTTCTTCCGACACTGGTCCTCGTTATGTCCTTTCTTGTAGAAGTAATTACACCTGGTATCTCGCAGGCAGTTGTTGGCAGTGTGCCCCTTCCGGTGACAGCGAGAGCACAGCCTAGGTGCCTGGGAGGGTGGACTAGGATTTGTTGCACCTCCTGTGTTTTGCAGATTTGTCCTCAGATTCTGCCGCTGGAACTGTGTTAGTGGAGGGTGAGACGGCTGTAGATGCCTTCCTCCTCCACGTCCTCCTCCACGTCCTCTGCCCCGTCCTCTACCAGTTCTGACAGATGTGTCCCTGCTGTTCGTACTTCGGCACAGTAGGTGATCAGGTGCAGTGATAGTTCCCTGATCATTAACTGCACCATTCTCTGGTGGAGAAACTCCTGGCTCAGAACTTGCTGACGAAGCACTGCTACCAGATTCTAGAATAGTGTCGGCAGGTGTGCTGACAGGTGTAGGATCAGAGATGGTATGTGCACTGTCAAGTAGACTGGCAGTGGCTGAAGCAGAGATGTCAGGTGTAGGAGAATTAACAGATCCAAGGCTTCCCTCGTTGCTGGGAAGAGGATTTGTTCCCTCTGTGGTGGTCAGAGGAATTGTGTTAGAATTCCCAAAGGTAGTGTTTTGAACTCTGTCAGTCTGTGGGACCTTAGCGATGACAGAATTCCACCAGTTGTTTACCCCTGAGATAAGCTCAGTGTGGGACTTCCAGTCTTTTTCAATAGTGTCACCATCAGCTGAGCAGCTTACGTCACTTGATGCAGGCTTGCACTGGCCTTCTACAATAGCTTGTAGGTTATCTAATGATTTGAGGAGCTCATGAAGTGCTTCCCTGTGATGGATTATCTTAGCTGCAACTTTACAACACAGCCCAAGAGGGCAGTCTTGATCTTTGGACAGGAGTCCCTGAGGTAGGACTTCTGAACCTTCCTCCTGTAGCTCCAGGTTTGTATCCACATATACCACAGGATTATGGATATCCTTAAATTTTCTGAAATTTTCAACCTGGCTGCAACAAAATTCTTCTTCTGGAATGCAATCTGTGTGGCAGTAGTTGGAACAAGTAGGCTCCTTACATCTAAGAAGAATTTTGTCCCTTGTGGTATACCCACAAACACTGCAGTAACTACTGGGACAATAGCCAGATAGTGTAGATATTCTTGCTGTTTTGTGGTGTGAAGTCATCCCAGAGGAGGCTTGTAGGTTTGAAGTTCACAGGAGAGAGAGGGTGGGTGGTGGTATCGTGGGTGGGGTGGAGTATCGTGGGTGGGGGTGTTTATAGCCGGGTGGGTAGTGAGGGCGGGCGGCAGTGGGCCGACTAGCTGGAAGTGTTGCCTTCTCACTATCACTTAATAAACACTGTTTATGCTATCCACTTTTCCACTAAAGAAAGATGTTACACAAATCACTATGTTGCATTGTACCAGCCACGTTGTTATAAAGCACCAGATGCTAGTACATAGCACAAAACACATATA
The DNA here is from genome assembly GCF_038502225.1 of Cherax quadricarinatus. Taxonomy (NCBI): domain Eukaryota; kingdom Metazoa; phylum Arthropoda; class Malacostraca; order Decapoda; family Parastacidae; genus Cherax; species Cherax quadricarinatus. The sequence goes on along the minus strand of NC_091314.1, from coordinate 41,670,637 downwards.
ATATTAGATAATATTAGATGCTCACTCTGAAGGCAATAGTGAAGTCACTCCTAAGGCCTGCCTCTGTCCCCTCACTCACACCATGTCTTCACCATACCACACTTAAATATCACTGATATTGCTTATATTCACTTCAGTGGAGGAGTTGGCTTACTTGTACTAATGTGTTGTAAGTAATACTGCGTCACTGAACAGTTTTTATCCTCACCAACCCTCGTATTTAAGTAATATTAAGAAAGTTTGTGGAGCACACTGTGACACGTCTTCACCCTCTCTCTCTCCCTCTCTCGCTTCTTTCCGTGCCTCCCTCCCTCTCTTCTACTTCTTTCCGTGCCTCCCTCCCTCTCTTCTACTTCTCTCCGTGCCCCCCTCCCTCTCTTCTACTTCCCTCCGTGCCTCCCTCCCTCTCTTCTACTTCCCTCCGTGCCTTAATCCCTCTCTTCTACTTCTTTCCGTGGCTCCCTCCCTCTCGTCTATTTCCCTCCGTGCCTCCCTCCCTCTCTTCTGCTTCTTTCCATGCTTCCCTCCCTCTCTTCTACTTCCCTCCTTGCCACTGCTCCGTGCCTCAATCCCTCTCTTCTACTTTCCGTGCCTCCTCACTGCTTCTATTCGTGCCTCCCTCTCTCTTCTACTTCTCCTGCCCCCCTCCCTCTCTTCTACTTCCCTCCGTGCCTCTTCTACTTCCCTCCGTGCCTTAATCCCTCTCTTCTACTTCTTTCCGTGCCTCCCTCCCTCTTGTCTATTTCCCTCCGTGCCTCCCTCCCTCTCTCTGCTCTGTGCTTCCCTCTCTTCTGCTTCTTTCCATGCTTCTCCCTCTACCTCTGCTTCTACTTCTCCGTGCCTCGTGCCTCCCTCCCTTTCCTCTGCTTCTACTCTTCTGCCTTTCCATGCCTCCTTCTCTTCTACTTCTCTCCGTGCTTTCTCTCTTCTTCTTCACTCCGTGCCTCCCTCCCTCTCTTCTACTTCTCTCCATGCCTCCCTTCCTCTCTTCTACTTCCCTCCATCCTTCCCCCCTCTCTTCTACTTCCCTCCATGCCTCCCTCCCTCCCTTCTACTTCCCTCCTTGCCTCCCTCCCTCTCTTCTACTTCCCTCCGTCCCTCCCTTGTCAGGTAGGGGGGTAATAACGTGAGGTCACTGGTGACTACATCTTCACCTCTCATTACTCTACCCACCACACTACTCACCCTCTCACTACTTGAAATAAAATAATGAATAAAAGAGCAAATAACGGGGACAGTGAATATTACTATTCTACTCAAACACAGTTTATTATTAAGTCCTTGTACAGTAATATATTTGGGAACAGGAGTACAATATTGGGGTTTAGATAAATGGGGTAGTACACATAGGCAGTGAGACAGGGAATACAATTAGCTTGGCGAAACAGAATATATCTTACAATATAGTTCAGAGGACAGTTCGTCACAGGAACTAAGCCACAGGTCCCAAGACCTACACAGCACGAGTACTGCGCCAAGCCAGTACTCTGCCCAGTGCCTCCAACAGTCTCCTCCAGAGACTTCAGCAGCCTTCTCCCGAGCCCTGCATCCCAGCCGCAGCTCCGCTCAAAGTCTCTGCTCAGGAGCTCTGCACCCAGGCCAGAGCTCCGCAGGAATCTCCTCTGCTCAGCTGTTCCTTGGGCTTATATCGTGGTCCAAGCACCCTCCACAACCATGTGTACAACCTGACGCCTGAATTTGACGCCGTCAAGAACAAAAGACAAAGACCTCAGACGTGGGCGTGGCTACCCGACATTTGCCAAGGCAGGTGTGACCATATAATTGGTTAAATTAGGTCTCCCCAGAGACCTCACAAGCCCAGCTGAACTACATCACATCCCACTTTCTCCCCCAATTTAAAATATCTGAGAACTAGTACAATTTGTCCTAAGTTATTGGACTATTTTAATCCTAACTCCTTAAATCTATTACAATACAAAGACAAAATTATACATAATACAAAATTATTCAATTACAAACATTTCCCTCAACCTTCTCATCTACCACAAGGCAGCGTAATCAGTACACCTCGCAGTTGACCAGCATAATAGTTGTTCTCTGGTGCAAAGCCTCCTTACCCGTCATTTCTCTTTAAACCTAAATATCGGGCTCCAGTGCCTTCCCTACTTCTACTAGAAATGCACTAGCCAATGCTAGTCGCCCTCGGACGTTAACCATTGGGCCAAACCTCTCTAGGCTTCTTTGGCATGGAAAACTGCTCCAACGGGTTGCATTCTTTCAAGTAACTGCAACTGGACCACTACTAGGATTCACTGGCCTCATAAAACAAGGCGGCCATAATCACTGGACCGTTTTCAAGGTCACCTTATTTCACACAGGTAACACTAACACTTCTGGTAAATCAAAGTAGGCTGGGGACATCTCACACTCTCAATTGTCTCTCATGGCTGGCAGGACATCCCCGCATACTGGTCGTACAGGTTGACCAGCAAGGCAGGATACACCTCCATACCACCCTTGATAGCAGGCTGGTCCCAGCAGCTGGAGTCCATCTCCGCGGCTCACGTCCTTCCACATCTCCGAGGATGGCAACTCCTTCATAGCAGATTCTCCTGTCCTGGCACACCAGCCAGAATCCCTCACACACCACTGCAGCATCACCTCCTCTTGAGCTAGGCAGCATCACAGCACGGCCGTATCACAGCAGCACACAGCACTGCCACAGCATCGCAGCACGGTCCCAGCATCACAGCACGGCCGCAGCATCTCAACATCACCGCACGACCGCAGCATCTCAACATTACAGCACGGCCGTATCACAGCAGCACACAGCACGGCCACAGCATCGCAGCATGGCTACAGCATCGCAGCACGGTCCCAGCATCTCAGCACGGTCCCAGCATCTCAGCATCACAGCACGACTGCAGCATCTCAACATCACAGCAGCACACAGCACGGCCACAGCATCGCAGCACGGCTACAGCATCGCAGCACGGCTACAGCATCTCAGCAGCCGACATCAGCAGTAGCAGGCTATGGTCAGTTGCTCGAGGTGAGGTGAGGTCACTTCAGGTCATCAACAGCAGGTGCGGTCACCCATCCCTGGCAACTGCGGATTACTGGCGGTCCCTGGGTGATTGTCACAGAGGCTGGGTGACGCAGACAGACACCCACTACACTGGATGACAGACCAGGGCAGCAATACATCTGCTGGGGCACATCAACTGAGTGACTGGGCACATCAGGTGGATAATAATCATAAGCAGCTCTTCAGTGGGTGACAGTTGTGGGTGAGTCTTCCAAGGCGGGCTGGGTGACTTCTCATTCCTCTGTAAACATTCAATTTCGGCCAGTAATTGCTTCCCCCAAAAGTCTCACCCAAATACTGATATTCTCCACCATTTATCTCAAACCAACAACCAACTCCACCAAATATAATATTACACCCAAACAATTACTCAGACCCACCGTCTGAAAAAAGGTCAGTTAAGGTCACTTGGATTATATCACACTGATATTTACTTTAACTTTACACACACCAGAAAAAAAATGGTAGCATAACATAAGTATAACCGAGCAGTCAAAAATAAGGCACATGGGACTGGTTCTTACTATAAAAATAATAAGAACCACCACCGCTGCCACCATGTCATGTAGGGGGGGGGGTATCGGAATGAATAGGATATAAGTGGGGAATATGGGAGTAAGGGAGTCAGTTGGCAGGGAGTAGGTAGGGGATTAGCTAGGAGGGATGAGTGTGCAAGCTTCAGAGCGGCCTTCCTGAGAACATTGGGTATTACTACCTGCTGTACTGAACGATCGTTCAGCTCCGTGATCCTATGTAGCACACCGTCTTTCATCTCGAATTCATCAATAGGGCGGCTTGGCTTGTGGCACGGGAGCTTCTCTCCCTCCAAATACTCAATTATCTCCTTCCACCTGTTCTCTTCCAGTTGGTACTCTCTTAATTTTTCATTGTTCACATTCTCAATATTAACATCAACATTTATTGCTGCTACATTCCTACTCAATACGTCTGGTACATGGTGTGAGGCTCCTGGTTTATAAAGAATCTGGTACGAGTGCGCTGACAGTTCGTAACCCCATCTAGACATCCTAGGACAGCGAGTTTTCTTTTTAAATATATGCACCAATGCCCTGTGATCTGTTATTATTTTAAAATGGCGCTGAAATACATACGGTTCAAAGTATCTCACACTTTCTACCACTGCCAAGGCTTCCCTCCGTGCGTCCCTCCTTCTCTTCTACTTCCCTCCGTGCGTCCCTCCTTCTCTTCTACTTCCCTCCGTGCGTCCCTCCTTCTCTTCTACTTCCCTCCGTGCGTCCCTCCTTCTCTTCTACTTCCCTCCGTGCGTCCCTCCTTCTCTTCTACTTCCCTCCGTGCGTCCCTCCTTCTCTTCTACTTCCCTCCGTGCGTCCCTCCTTCTCTTCTACTTCCCTCCGTGCCTCCCTCCCTCTCTTCTACTTCCCTCCGTGCCTCCCTCCCTCTCTTCTACTTCCTCCTGTGCCTCCCTCTCTCTCTTCTACTTCCCTCCGTGCCTCCCTCCCTCTCTTCTACTTCCCTCCGTGCTTCCCTCCCTCTCTTCTACTTCCCTCCGTGCCTCCCTCCCTCTCTTCTACTTCCCTCTGAGCTTCCCTCCCTCCCTCTCTCTCTTCTACTTCCCTGCGTACCTCCCTCCCTCTCTTCTACTTCCCTCCGTGCCTCCCTCCCTCTCTCCTACTTCCCTCCGTGCCTCCCTCCCTCTCTTCTACTTCCCTCCGTGCCTCCCTCCCTCTCTTCTACTTCCCTCCGTGCCTCCCTCCCTCTCTTCTACGTTCCTCCGTGCCTCCCTCACTCACAATCTGCTCTACACCATCCTCTTCCTCGCCCGTGCTCCTTGTCCGATGTTCTATATACCTTGTTCAGTGTTCCATGAGAGAGAGAGAGAGAGAGAGAGAGAGAGAGAGAGAGAGAGGGGAGGGGAGGGGTGTTGGGTGCCAGAAACCTCAAATCAAACAGGTGA
>NC_091314.1:41655652-41660652 GCF_038502225.1 Cherax quadricarinatus | reverse complement strand
GTAAAACAGCCTACGTGAGTATTTCTTCCCTAATCCACGTATCGAACTCCCACATGATACTAGTGAGTCAAGAACATTATCATACTTGTGAGTCAATAACATTATTATACACACTAGTGAGTCATGAACATTATTATACACACTAGTGAGTAAAGAACATTATCATACTAGTGAGTCAAGAACATTATCATACTAGTGAGTCAATAACATTATTATACACACTAGTGAGTCAAGAACATTATTATACTAGTGAGTCAAGAACATTATTATACTAGTGAGTCAATAACATTATTATACACACTAGTGAGTCAATAACATTATTATACACACTAGTGAGTCAATAACATTATTATACACACTAGTGAGTCAATAACATTATTATACTAGTGAGTCAAGAACATTATTATACACACTAGTGAGTCAATAACATTATTATACTAGTGACTCAAGAACATTATTATACACACTAGTGAGTCAATAACATTATTATACACACTAGTGAGTCAAGAACATTATTATACACACTAGTGAGTCAAGAACATTATCATACACACTACTGAGTCGAGAACATTATCATACACACTACTGAGTCAAGAACATTATTATACACACTAGTGAATCATGAACATTAGCATACACATTAGTGAATCAAGAACATTATTATACACACTAGTGAGTCAAGAACATTATCATACACACTACTGAGTCAAGAACATTATTACACAAACTTGTAAGTCATGAACATTGTCATACACACTACTGAGTCAAGAACAATATCATACGCACTAGTGAGTCAAGAACATTATTATACAAACTAGTAAGTCATGAATATTGTCGTACACACTACTGAGTCAAGAACAATATCATACGCACTAGTGAGTCAAGAACATTATTATACAAACTAGTAAGTCATAAACATTGTCATACACACTACTGAGTCAAGAACATGAGTGTAGCCAACATGATTCAACTGTCATATCATTAAAAAAGGAGAATGGAAAGATGTTTGCTGTATAGACAGAGACGACGATTCATCTAACTTCTCAGAGGATCCAGACTTTCTAAAGAAACAAAATAAATACTGATGAAAGAAATAGTGAACATCGAGCTAAAGTTGGAAGTATCATCCAGAGAACAGAAAACACCACAAACCTGTCAGCCAAATTGAAAAGGAAGAAAAAATGTCTTATGCAAAAACACTACTTCTAGCATTAGACCCTTTCTGAAGACAAATGAAACACTACTTCTGAAGACAAATAAAACACTACTTCTAGCATTAGACCCTTTCCGAAGACAAATAAAACACTACTTCTAGCATTAGACCCTTTCTGAAGACAAATGAAACACTACTTCTGAAGACAAATAAAACACTACTTCTAGCATTAGACCCTTTCTGAAGACAAATAAAACACTACTTCTGAAGACAAATAAAACACTACTTCTGAAGACAAATAAAACACTACTTCTGAAGACAAATGAAACACTACTTCTGAAGACAAATGAAATACTTCTGAAGACAAATGAAACACTACTTCTGAAGACAAATGAAACACTATTTCTGAAGACAAATGAAACACTACTTCTGAAGACAAATGAAACACTACTTCTGAAGACAAATGAAACACTACTTCTGAAGACAAATGAAACACTACTTCTGAAGACAAATGAATACTATTTCTGAAGACAAATGAAACACTACTTCTGAAGACAAATGAAATACTATTTCTGAAGACAAATGAAACACTACTTCTGAAGACAAATGAAACACTACTTCTGAAGACAAATGAAATACTATTTCTGAAGACAAATGAAACACTACTTTCTGAAGACAAATGAAACACTACTTCTGAAGACAAATAAAACACTACTTTCTGAAGACAAATGAAACACTACTTTCTGAAGACAAATGAAACACTACTTCTGAAGACAAATGAAACACTACTTCTGAAGACAAATGAAACACTACTTCTGAAGACAAATAAAACACTACTTCTGAAGACAAATGAAACACTACTTCTGAAGACAAATGAAACACTACTTCTGAAGACAAATGAAACACTACTTTCTGAAGACAAATGAAACACTACTTCTGAAGACAAATGAAACACTATTTCTGAAGACAAATGAAACATTACTTCTGAAGACAAATGAAACACTACTTCTGAAGACAAATGAAACACTATTTCTGAAGAAAAATGAAACACTATTTCTGAAGACAAATGAAACACTATTTCTGAAGACAAATGAAACATTACTTCTGAAGACAAATAAAACACTAATCTGAAGACAAATGAAACACTACTTCTGAAGACAAATGAAACACTATTTCTGAAGAAAAATGAAACACTATTTCTGAAGAAAAATGAAACACTATTTCTGAAGACAAATGAAACACTATTTCTGAAGACAAATGAAACACTACTTCTGAAGACAAATGAAACACTACTTCTGAAGACAAATGAAACATTACTTCTGAAGACAAATGAAACACTACTTCTGAAGACAAATGAAACACTATTTCTGAAGACAAATGAAACACTACTTCTGAAGACAAATAAAACACTATTTCTGAAGACAAATGAAACATTACTTCTGAAGACAAATGAAACATTACTTCTGAAGACAAATAAAACACTACTTCTGAAGACAAATGAAACACTACTTCTGAAGATAAATGAAACACTACTTCTGAAGACAAATGAAACACTACTTCTGAAGACAAATAAAACACTACTTCTGAAGACAAATGAAACACTACTTATGAAGACAAATGAAACACTACTTCTGAAGACAAATGAAATACTATTTCTGAAGACAAATAAAACACTACTTCTGAAGACAAATGAAACACTACTTCTGAAGACAAATAAAACACTACTTCTGAAGACAAATGAAACACTACTTCTGAAGACAAATGAAACACTACTTGAAGACAAATAAAACACTACTTGAAGAACAAATGAAACACTACTTGAAGACAAATGAAACACTACTTCTGAAGACAAATAAAACACTACTTCTGAAGACAAATGAAACACTACTTTCTGAAGACAAATAAAACACTATTTCTGAAGACAAATGAAACACTACTTCTGAAGACAAATGAAACACTACTTCTGAAGACAAATGAAACACTACTTCTGAAGACAAATGAAACACTACTTCTGAAGACAAATGAAACACTACTTCTGAAGACAAATGGAACACTACTTCTGAAGACAAATGAAACACTACTTCTGAAGATAAATGAAACACTAATTCTGAAGACAAATAAAACACTACTTCTGAAGACAAATGAAACACTACTTATGAAGACAAATGAAACACTATTTCTGAAGACAAATGAAACACTACTAAAGACAAATAAAACACTACTTCTGAAGACAAATGAAACACTACTTCTGAAGACAAATGAAACACTACTTCTGAAGACAAATAAAACACTACTTCTGAAGACAAATGAAACACTACTTCTGAAGACAAATGAAACACTACTTCTGAAGACAAATAAAACACTATTTCTGAAGACAAATGAAACACTACTTCTGAAGACAAATGAAACACTATTTCTGAAGACAAATGAAACACTACTTCTGAAGACAAATAAAACACTACTTCTGAAGACAAATGAAACACTATTTCTGAAGACAAATAAAACACTATTTCTGAAGACAAATGAAACACTACTTCTGAAGACAAATAAAACACTACTTCTGAAGACAAATGAAACACTATTTCTGAAGACAAATAAAACACTATTTCTGAAGACAAACTAATGTTCTTGACTCACTAGTGAGTATAATAATGTTCTTGACTCACTAGTGTGTATAATAATGTTCTTGACTCACTAGTGAGTATAATAATGTTCTTGACTCACTAGTGTGTATAATAATGTTCTTGACTCACTAGTGTGTATAATAATGTTCTTGACTCACTAGTGTGTATAATAATGTTCTTGACTCACTAGTGTGTATAATAATGTTCTTGACTCACTAGTGTGTATAATAATGTTCTTGACTCACTAGTGTGTATAATAATGTTCTTGACTCACTAGTGTGTATAATAATGTTCTTGACTCACTAGTGTGTATAATAATGTTCTTGACTCACTAGTGTGTATGATAATGTTCTTGACTCACTAGTGTGTATGATAATGTTCTTGACTCACTAGTGTGTATAATAATGTTCCTGACTCACTAGTGAGTATGATAATGTTCTTGACTCACTAGTGTGTATGATAATGTTCCTGACTCACTAGTGTGTATGATAATGTTCTTGACTCACTAGTGAGTATAATAATGTTCTTGACTCACTAGTGTGTATAATAATGTTCTTGACTCACTAGTGTGAATAATAATGTTCTTGACTCACTAGTGTGTATGATAATGTTCTTGACTCATTAGTGTGTATAATAATGTTCTTGACTCACTAGTGCATATAAGAATGTTCTTGACTCACTAGTGTGTATGATAATGTTCTTGACTCACTAGTGTGTATAATAATGTTCTTGACTCACTAGTGTGTATGATAATGTTCTTGACTCACTAGTGTATATAATAATGTTCTTGACTCACTAGTGTGTATAATAATGTTCTTGACTCACTAGTGTGTATGATAATGTTCTTGACTCACTAGTGTGTATAATAATGTTCTTGACTCACTAGTGTGTATAATAATGTTCTTGACTCACTAGTGTGTATAATAATGTTCTTGACTCACTAGTGTGTATAATAATGTTCTTGACTCACTAGTGTATATAATGTTCTTGACTCATTAGTGTATATAATAATGTTCTTGACTCACTAGTGTGTATAATAATGTTATTGACTCACTAGTGTGTATAATAATCTTGACTCACTAGTGTATATAATAATGTTCTTGACTCACTAGTGTATATAATAATGTTCTTGACTCACTAGTGAGTACAATAATGTTCTTAACTCTCTAGTGTATATAATGATCTTGACTCACTAGTGTATATAATAATGTTCTTGACTCACT
>NC_091314.1:41580652-41648152 GCF_038502225.1 Cherax quadricarinatus | reverse complement strand
CGGAGGAAAGTAGAGAAGAGGGAGGGAGGCACGGAGGGAAGTATAAGAGAGGGATGGAGGTACGGAGAGAGAGAAGAGATGGAGGGAGGCACGGAGGGAAGTAGAAGAGAGGAGGGAGGCATGGAGGGAAGAGAAGAGAGGGGAGAGGGAGGGAGGCACTGAGGAGTAGAAGAGAGGGAGGAGGACGGTAAGGGAAGTGAGAAGAGAGGGAGGGAGGCACAGAGGGAAGTACAAGAGAGGGAGGGGAGGCACGGTGGGAAGTAGAGGAGAGGGAGGGAGGCACGGAGGGAAGTATAAGAGAGGGATGGAGGTACGGAGGGAAGTAGAAGAGAGGGAGGGAGGCACGGAAGGAAGTAGAAGAGAGGGAGGGAGGCACGGAGGGAAGTAGAAGAGAGGGAGGGAGGCATGGAGGAAAGTAGAAGAGAGGGAGGGAGCATGGAGGAAAGTATAAGAGAGGGAGGGAGGCACGGAGGGAAGTAGAAGAGAGGGAGGGAGGCACGGAGGGAAGTAGAAGAGAGGGAGGGAGGCACGGAAGGAAGTAGAAGAGAGGGAGGGAGGCACTGAGGAAAGTAGAAGAGAGGGAGGGAGGCACGGAGGGAAGTAGAAGAGAGGGAGGGAGGCACGGTGGGAAGTAGAAGAGAGGGAGGGAGGCACGGAGGGAAGTAGAAGAGAGGGAGGGAGGCACGGAGGATAGTAGAAGAGAGGGAGGGAGGCACGGAGGATAGTAGAAGAGAGGGAGGGAGGCACGGAGGGAAGTAGAAGAGAGGGAGGGAGGCACGGAGGGAAGTAGAAGAGAGGGAGGGAGGCACGGTGGAAAGTAGAAGAGAGGGAGGGAGGCACGGTGGGAAGTAGAAGAGAGGGAGGGAGGCACGGAGGGAAGTAGAAGAGAGGGAGGGAGGCACGGTGGGAAGTAGAAGAGAGGGAGGGAGGCATGGAGGGAAGTACAAAAGAGGGAGGGAGGCACGGAGGAAAGTAGAGGAGAGGGAGGGTGGCACGGAGGAAAGTAGAGGAGAGGGAGGGTGGCACGGAGGGAAGTATAAGAGAGGGATGGAGGTACGGAGGGAAGTAGAAGAGAGGGAGGGAGGCACGGAAGGAAGTAGAAGAGAGGGAGGGAGGCACGGAGGAAAGTAGAAGAGAGGGAGGGAGGTACGGAGGGAAGTAGAAGAGAGGGAGGGAGGCACGGAAGGAAGTAGAAGAGAGGGAGGGAGGCACGGAGGAAAGTAGAAGAGAGGGAGGGAGGCACGGAGGGAAGTAGAAGAGAGGGAGGGAGGCACGGAAGGAAGTAGAAGAGAGGGAGGGAGGCATGGAGGAAAGTAGAAGAGAGGGAGGGAGGCACTGAGGAAAGTAGAAGAGAGGGAGGGAGGCACGGAGGGAAGTAGAAGAGAGGGAGGGAGGCACAGAGGTAAGTACAAGAGAGGGAGGGAGGCACGGAGGGAAGTAGAAGAGAGGGAGGGAGGCACAGAGGGAAGTACAAGAGAGGGAGGGAGGCACGGTGGGAAGTAGAAGAGAGGGAGGGAGGCATGGAGGGAAGTAGAAGAGAGGGAGGGAGGCACGGAGAAAAGTAGAAGAGAGCGAGGCACGGAGAGAAGTACAAAAGAGGGAGGGTGGCACGGAGGAAAGTAGAAGAGAGGGAGGGAGGCACGTAGGGAAGTAGAAGAGAGGGAGGGAGGCACAGAGGGAAGTACAAGAGAGGGAGGGAGGCACGGTGGGAAGTAGAAGAGAGGGAGGGAGGCATGGAGGAAAGTAGAAGAGAGGGAGGGAGGCACAGAGGGAAGTAGAAGAGAGGGGGAGGCACGGAGGAAAGTAGAAGAGAGGGAGGGAGGCATGGAGAGAAGTATGAGAGAGGGAGGGAGGCACGGAGGAAAGTAGAAGAGAGGGAGGGAGGCATGGAGAGAAGTATGAGAGAGGGAGGGAGGCACGGAGGAAAGTAGAAGAGAGGGAGGGAGGCACGGAGGAAAGTAGAAGAGAGGGAGGGAGGCATGGAGGAAAGTAGAAGAGAGGGAGGGAGGCATGGAGGAAAGTAGAAGAGAGGGAGGGAGGCACAGAGGGAAGTAGAAGAGAGGGAGGGAGGCACAGAGGGAAGTAGAAGAGAGGGAGGGAGGCACAGAGGGAAGTAGAAGAGAGGGAGGGAGGCATGGAGGGAAGTAGAAAAGAAGGAGGGATGGAGGCATGGAGGGAAGTAGAAGAGAGGGAGGGAGGCACGGAGGGAAGTAGAAGAGAGGGAAAGAGGCACGGAGGAAAGTATTAGAGAGGGAGGGAGGCATGGAGGGAAGTAGAAGAGAGGGAGAGAGGCACAGAGGGAAGTAGAAGAGAAAGAGGGAGGCACAGAGGGAAGTAGAAGAGATGTCAGCATAGTTGCTGATCCCCTTACATGTGTTGTATAGCTCATCTGAGTATCATTGTACCATCCATATATTTTATATAGACGATCCCTACTAGGCCTAGTGACTGTGTGACGTCACGTGATGCACAGGTGTGTGTGAGTACCTCTGTAACTTCCTCAGCCCACGGATAGACCTTCAACAGGCAACAAGGCAGGCTGGGCCTTCCCTTACCACAGTCTGACAATATATAGTGTTACCGTCCACAAGTGTGTTTATCTTCAACCATCATATCTCCTTTCAAACCCCCACGACAAATTGGTGATAGCGGTGTGGGCGTAAAATTGATAATTATACTGATGCACGGAGATAAATTCTCGCAGCCTATGATGGACATTTTGTGTGGTCAGTAGGCCGACCTACCCCAAGCAAGCTTTTACCAGCCCTCTACACTATTCACTGGTCAGTTTCTGTGTATTAGTGTTTATCTTGCTATTTGCATTACCTCCAAGGGGTTGACCCAGGTTTGCAAAGTAAGCCAAGCCACCTAAGACAGTCTGTGGTGGGGGAGTCAGCCCAAGCCCAGTCCAGCCAGCCTTACACTATCCAGCCTTGCCTGCCAAGCCAGCTTTCCACCCCTGCTGTGCTCATCATTACAAGTTATCAAGCCAGTCTGTGTGAAGGTTTTAAGCCAAGCCAACCAGCAACTAACCCAGGTGACTAACCCAGTACTCAAGTAAGCCACGTGGGTATAGTCTTCTTCATCGCTTTGTGCTTCAAGTTCTAGCTGTTCTGAGTGCTTTTATCATTCCTGTGGTGTTGTGGTATTTTGTGGGTTTGTTTTTAAGCCAGCTGGCTTAGAATATTTTGTGCCTAGTGCGGGTGTCCCCAGAGTGGCTTACGCCATTCATCCCATAGGCCCAGTCACCACACGGTGTCTCACCACCGTGCTGCCTCAACCACCCACCTCACCCACTACCATTGTTTTTGTACCCTTATTACGGGTTCTAGCACCATATTTTTACGGGCCACATATGGGGTCAAGAGCCGAGTGTGTTCCTTCGTCAGTTTGTGCCACCGTAAAAGCCTCCTGTGTGAGTTCATCTTCGATTTAAGTGCAAATTCTTCGATCGCAAATTCTTCGATCACTTGTGGAGAGTAGTCAGCAAACGCCGCCAACCATGAGTCTCAGCCTCTACCCTTCAGTACCATCTACCTCATTCTACACCATGTTGCTACACTATTAATGAATAATATTTTTTCAGAGAGACATTTGCGAGTGTTGAGACATTTTTTTTTTTTTTTCCAGTGATTTCTTAGTGACATTCAGTAACTCTTGATTAGACTCAGTGTTCATTATATACTGTTTGCAATTTTTTTTTCTCTTCTTTCTTCAGTGTTAAATTTCGTGCTTTATTTTATGTCTGTTGTGTTGTGTTTCTTTTTTATATATACTTGAAGTAAGTACTTTAGTGTTTTTCCTTGTTGTGTGCAATATATAAGCAGTATAAAACTTGTGTTTACACTTCACAATTATCTTGTGTTCACGGTATTGCAGTGAAGTAATTCAGTAATTTATTACCTTATATTCTGCATCACAACTCAGTGTTGTCTGTTATATTTTTTCTCCCAGCATTTGTGTATTCTTGCTGTTTTTGTTTTCATTCATTTGCCATTTTAATTTTTCTCTGTGTGTTGCACATTCTTGTGTTAATTCTTTTCATTTAACCAGTGTCTAATTTGTCTTATCTCCACAGTCAATAGTGCAAGCAAGACAATTATTTTCCAGATTTTTCATACCTCAAGTTCCATTGCAAGAAAATTACAGTATTGTGTTTATATTGATGTGTTGTGTTCTGCATCACTGTAAGTGTTCAAACCTTTTTGTTCTGTGCTTTTGCATCTATTATTTTTATATTTCATTGAATAAATTCACTCTTAGTGCAATTTTTAAGTTCTTCTTTTAAAGTACATCATTCTTTTGCTTGTTCAGTCAGTGTTGCTTCAGCTGCAATTAAGAGTTAAAGTGTTCAGTCAGTTCATTCCTTGATAATATTTTTTTTTCTTGTGAACTGTATTTTCTTGCGTGTGTTTTTTTATTATTATTGCAATATTGACTCATTTTGCAATAATTCTTGTGTTAACATTGTGTTGCCATTAAAATTTTTCTTTCAGAAATTTAATGTAGTGTTGTGCAGTACTTTTGATTAGAAATTGTTGTTTGCAATATTGATACAGTTTATTTCAGTGCAATATTCTGTGATTTCTGTTTTACATTTTCTGTGCATAATATTTTGTTCCTTGTGTGTCACTTAATATTTTCACTTAGAATTGCTTTCCCAGTTTGTTTTAATTTTGTGCAAGCTTTATTGAGTCCATTTTAACATTTTGATTGATTTATCATTTTATTGTTGAATTTCCTTATTGCATTGAGAGTAAAGACAACTCACTGTGCCATTAATTCAATTTAAAGTAAATTTGAGCAAATTAGATTTGAGTAAAGTACGATTTCTCTTGATTTTCAAAGTGTTGCTTATTCAGTTGAGTATTTTCTTTTGTGAGTGTGAGTTTTCCTTGCTTACAGTGTGACTTGTCAATTTTATTTACTTATGCAGAATAGTTAAGTAATTTCTTCCCATTTAAGTTTTCTGTGTTGTGTTACATTTTGCTAACATGTCTCAAGTCTCCTCGAGTGATGCCTCAGCACATTCTGCTAGTCCAACCATTAATGCATCAGTCCCAAATTCGAGTAATTCTTTATCAAACAATAGACACACACAGACTTCGAGCCTTTGCAATTTTAGTCGTGACCCTTATGATGCTATGCCGTTGTTCAGTGGTAACCCAGACAACCTGAAAGGATGGTTTGCTGCTGTTCGTGCTAGAGCAAATGCCTCAGTAGATGGTCCTCCATCAGAGAGTTGCCTAATTAGTATCGGAAAGGAGAGTTTATCTCATTCACCAGCTGCCTCGCATGTTTTCAACTTGATCCATGTGAAAGACTTTCAGGATCTAACCAAGTGGCAAGATTATGAGCAATTAATCTGTAACTATCTTGAACCAGTACGAGAAACTGATCCTTTTGTTGTTCTTAAGGAATTAGTGTGTACAGCTCCGAGGCCAGAGGAATCCTTAGATGAGTTTGCTCTTTGTTTAAATAACCTCATGACCTCATTTGTTAAGGCAGGTCAAAGTTCCAAGTACCTTAAAGACGATGATAAACCAGCTCTTGAGGGGTTTGCTAAATTAGCATTATTTGCAGTTATTAAACAGCTAATGCCACCAATGTCAATGTATGTGTATAATTCCAGTCCTCTAAATGCCACAATGGGACTGCTTGCAGCTCTTATCCATGTGCATAATTTGTGTCCCGAGGGAACCTTCCCCTATCGAAGGCCTAAGTCAACCACTTTGTCTATTTCTGTACCTCCTCTTGTTTGTGCTACAACCAAAACTCTTGATCTAAATCATTCGCGACCATCATCCAAAGCTAGTGTCAAGAGTCATCATTCCCGTAGCACTCGTAGCATGTATAGTACCCATAGCCAAAGAACTTGCTATAATTTTGGTTACCATGGCCACATCGCGGTAAATTGCCCTGATAGTCGCAATAAGAGGCATCGTAATGCTGATAAGTACCAGTCCGATTTGCCTTATTGTACTTATCACAGAATTCATGGCCATGACACATCCGAGTGCAATGCTCTCTATAACCTCCAGTACTCTAGATCTTTCTGTGGCCATTCCAACCGCAGAGCCAGGAGAGGAAATAGAGGTTGGGGTTCTCAAAATAACCAGAACCAGCCTCATTTTTCCAATTCGGGGGAATCCTAGTGCCCCAGTCTACTCGTCCAGTCCAGTCGTGACAGTAGGTGATAATGAGTACACCATCCCTGTTCACAATTCCTATGAAGCCTTAAGCAGTCTTGAGAATGACAACCCTGCTGATGATGTTGCTTCACATATCTCTGACGTAGATGAATTTGGGGATGAAGTGGAACATGCCTTCTCTGATGACAGCCCACCCTTCTGTTTGCGCATAACCCCCAATGAAACGATAGGTCCTATAGTACAAGCATCTATTCATAATGCGCCCGGTCGTGTGTTCATGGACTCTGGTGCGCAAGTTAATATCATCAGGTTTAGTTTGTTTAAAGAGAAGCAGTTACGATGTGTCCTCCTTGTTGAACCAACTACTGTAACCTCCCTTAGTGGAGTAGCTGGTTCCCTTCTGCGTGTCCGAGGTCAGACTTCACTCACCTTTTCTATCCGAGGTAGAGACTTTACTGCTTCTTTCCTTGTTGTTGACCAGATTACTTTCCCTGGTGACCTTCTACTGGGATTTGTTTCTATGAGAGACTTACGTATTGTGCTTGACCTGTACCAATGGCATGCCCAAATTGACGACTTGATCATTCCATTTTGGGGTTTCCAGCTTGGATCAGAGATCTGCCATACTGCCACAGAGTACGATGTACAGATTAAGACCTTACAAGCCAATGCATTTTCCAGTAGCGTACCCAAGCGGTCAGGCACTAATAACTCTGTCTCTCCCATCTGTGTTCTGCCTACAGACATGCAAGATAGTTTGTTGCCTCAAGTGTCCAAGGATGCTCAGACTGCCTCGAGTGCTCAGCCTATCCCTGCAATGTCTCCTAGTCCAAGTAGTAGTTTCTCCACAGGGGACGCCTTGTCAGAAAACGATTACTTGAAACTAGTAATGCCATCTCTTCTTGATGTCACATGCCGTCTGTAGAAAGACGTCTTTGTTGCGGCTAGTGCTCTCACTAGAGTGTCTGTTGTTGTTCCTAGTGTTCCAGATGGTGATAATGTCCTAGTTGACAGTGATTCCTGCAAGGTCAAGGGTTTATTTGTTAAACCTTCCTTACATGTTGTAAGAGACAGTAAGATCCATTTATTCCTTGCTAACACTTCGGGTCACAGTGTACGTCTCAGAGCAAATACCAATCTCGTTGACCTGGTTCACTATCCTTACCCTGTTCAAGTACAGGATGATGTGCCACCTGACCAGTGGGTCGGTGCTATTTCAACAGGGGAGACCTCATCCACTCCACTGGATCAATCCATTCCACCAGTTGAGGAGAAAGACTTAGCTCCCACTGACTTCCCAGATGAAGTCAAGCGTTTGTTGACTCTGTTGAACAAACGTCGTAAAGCCATTGCCTTACTAGGTGAGAAGATGGGTATAACGAACTTATTGTCCCATCATATTCCACTTGAACCTGGTACTAGACCTATCTATATACCTGCGTACAGAATGCCTCATTCCCAAGTTGCTGTCGCAGAAGAATTGATCAATCAAATGCTCGATGATAGAGTTATTGCACTTAGTAATTCACCCTGGAATGTGCCCTTGATCCTAGTGCCTAAGAAGAACGGTACTTGGCGCCCGGTGATTGACTTTAGGAAGTTAAATGCGAAAACTATTCCAGATCGCTTCCCACTTCCTGTACTGGGTGATCTTTTACGTAACATCGGAGGTAACAAAGTCTTCTCGACCCTGGACTTGTTACAAGGGTTTTGGCAAGTCCCTCTTCATGAGGACAGCCAAGAGTTAACTGCATTCTCCACTCCCACAGGTCATTATCACTTCCTTAGAATGGCCTTTGGATTATGATCCTCTCCTATCATGTTCTCTAGACTCATGACCAATATCTTTAGAGGTCTCATAGGTAAAGCACTTATGGTGTACTTAGATGACGTAATCGTCATGTCCGAAGATGTGGATACACATCTGAAAAGACTTGATATAGTACTTGGTAAGCTTGAAGAAGCCAATTTAAAGATCAAACTGTCCAAATGTCAATTTTTCAGATCAGAAATTAAGTTTCTTGGTCACGTAGTCACTCCTAGAGGGGTTACAACTGATCAAAGTAAAGTAATGGCAGTATTAAATTTTCCATCCCCCAAAACTGCTGATGCTGTAAGATCCTTTGTGGGTCTAGCAGGCTTCTATAGATCGTTCATTGCTAATTTTTCTTCAATAGCAGCTCCTTTAACTGAATTGCTTAAGAAAGATGCTCCTTTCGTTTGGACCTTCCGTCAAGAAAGAGCATTCCAGACACTAAAAGAAAAGCTAACGTCCGCTCCCATTTTGAAATTCCCAGATTTTTCTAAGCCCTTCTCTCTGACAACTGATGCTAGTTCAATTGGCATAGGTGCCATACTAGCTCAGAAGACTGATGACAAGTACAACACGGTTGCATTTGCTAGTAGAGTCCTTACAAAGGCTGAACGTAATTATACAGTAACGGAGCAAGAAGCTTTAGCAATAGTATGGTCTTTAAAGCACTTCCAAGACATTTACCAGTACCCTGTTCATGTCTTGACAGACCATGCACCACTGATATCGTTATTCCAGAACAAACAATCTACTAGAAGGTTATCCAGATGGACCTTGACTATCCAAGAGTTCAATCCCACTTTTGAACATTTACCTGGCAAGTCAAATGTAGTCGCAGATGCTTTTTTGTGGCACGTTAGTATAGTAACTGCAGACCCTCCATTTACTGACAAGGATGTAAAGAATGCCCAAAGAACAGATCCCATGTGGTCTGGTGTGATTCGATTCCTGCTCAAGGAAGATCTTATTCTGACTGTGAAGCCACCAGCACCCATTAGTGACTTTGTAATGAGTCAAGATTTACTGTATCGAACAGCTGAGTTGGGTACTCCAAGCAGAAGAGTATACCAGTTAGTAATTCCACAGTCACTAGTGAATGTAGCTCTACAGCTAGTTCATGATGCACCAGGTGTTGCACACTCTGGTATGGATCGTTCTGTGAAACAAGCCAGAATGAAATACTTTTGGCCACGTATGGCAACTGACATTTCAGAGTATGTTAAGAAATGTAGTGGTTTGCATGCAACAAAAATCTGTGTGTTATGGTAGACCATTTCACCAGATATTGTGAGTTAGTTCCTATTGCAGATAAGACTGCTGAGACAGTAGCTAAAGCGTTTAAAGAACACATTATCTGCAGGCATACCACCCCTAAGTCCTTAGTAACAGATAATGGAGGTGAATTCTGTAATGAGATTCTTGAAAATTTGTGTACCTTGTAAAAGATCTCTAAATCCACCATTGTTCCTCATCATCCTGCCAGCAATGGGTTAGCTGAATGAATAAGAAAGTACTTGATGTCTTGAGAGCCACTCTCAATAGTGAAACTTGGGATGAAGTTATACCAGATGTTCAGTGTGCCATAAATTCTGCTTACAATGCTTCCATAGGTGACACTCCACATTATGCATTGTATGGTGTAGACAAGCGTTTACCCTATGAGTTGTTATAATCCACTCCGAAACCCAATTACAACCCTGAGGATTTCGTAGCAACTCATACCAGCATAACTCAAAGTGTTTTTAGAAGAATCCATGAAACACTTCATAAATCAACAGCAGAATTTACTAGAGTAACTAATAGCCGTGCTAAGCTGTCAAAAGTTAAAGTAGGTTCGAGAGTAATGCTGACCAATTTCAACAAAACATCCGCAATGCCTAAGCTCGATCAAAAGTTTGTTGGCCCTTATCGAGTTGTTGAACATATCACTGGCAATAAGTATAAGGTTAGAGAAATTAGCACTGGTAAGTACAAAGAATCGCATTTAGATCACATGAAATTAGTATGCGATGTTGATGATATTGCTACCCAAACTAATGTGACAGCTGCTGACAATCCTCTTGGCTCTGTACCCTCTACCTCAAATACTCAGTCAGATAATCAACCTGAATGTCGTTATTCTTTGCGTACTCGACAAGTAATGAGAAACCCACAAGTATCTTTTGTAGATGCTCCCTCAGATTGTCCTCAGTCAAGGCATGTGTTAGCCATTGCAGAAGAATTTGATCCTCCCATAGATGATAACCATTCTGCATATGTAAATCTTACCCTCGCAGAGTTGGGTTTAAATGTACATAGTCTGTATAATTAGATGTCCAAGATGAATGAAATTGTCAACTGTGTGTCTTGTTATTAGTTGATCAGTTTTTCAGAATTTTTTTTTCATGTTCACGTTCCCTCCGAATTCTGAGAATTTAACAGTAATGATCTGTGTGCACCAGATTTGCCTTTGCTGTTAATTTCACCTTGTATATATATTTATTCTTCCTCAGAATCCGTAGAGTGCATGAATACAGATCGATCAATCAATTCCATCCTTTATTATGCCATGATTTGTTCGTATAATTCGTAATGCATTATGTTAAAGCTCATTACGTTAAAACTCATTATGTTAACATCCATTATGATACTATCCATTAGTTCTAAGTTATATATGTCTTTGTTATTGTATAGAATCAGCCCAGAGCCACCTGCCTGTTCAGCCTATAGCGTAGTAGTGTATGTCGAGACGACATACGTAACATGACCGAGCTGTCAGCATAGTTGCTGATCCCCTTACATGTGTTGTATAGCTCATCTGAGTATCATAGTACTATCCATATGTTTTATATAGACGATCCCTACTAGGCCTAGTGACTGTTTGTGTGACGTCACGTGATGCGCATGTGTGCGCGAGTACCTTTGTAACTTCCTCAGTCCACGGATAGACCTACAACAGGCAACAAGGCAGGCTGGGCCTTCCCTTACCACAGTCTGACAATATATAGTGTTACCATCCACAAGTGTGTTTATCTTCAACCATCATATCTCCTTTCGAAACCCCACGACAGAGAGGGAGGGAGGCATGGAGGGAAGTAGAAGAGAGGGGGGGAGGCATGGAGGGAAGTAGAAGAGAGGGAGGGAGGCACAGAGGGAAGTAGAAGAGAGGGAGGGAGGTACAGAGGGAAGTAGAAGAGAGGGAGGGAGGCACGGAAGGTTGTAGAAGAGAGGGAGGGAGGCATGGAGAGTAGAAGAGAGGGAGGGAAGCATGGAAGGAAGTAGAAGAGAGGGAGGGAGGCACAGAGGGAAGTAGAAGAGAGGGAGGGAGGCACGGAGGGAAGTAGAAGAGAGGGAGGGAGGCATAGAGGGAAGTAGAAGAGAGGGAGGGAGGCACGGAGGATAGTAGAAGAGAGGGAGGGAGGCACAGAGGGTAGAAGAGAGGGAGGGAAGCACGGAAGGAAGTAGAAGAGAGGGAGGGAGGCATGGAGGGAAGTAGAAGAGAGGGAAGGAGAGTAGATAAATAACGGTGTCCAGTAGTTAGGTCATTACCGCCCTCAGCTCACACACTGAGGTCCGGAGTTCGAATCTCGGGTAGGGACGTGTTTCCATAAAATCCCTGGTGTCCCTGTCCACCCATCAGTATAAAATGGGTACCTGGGTGTTAGTTGACTGGTGTGGGTCGCATCCTGGGATAAAACTTACCTAATTTGCCTGAAATGCTCTGCATAACAAGCAGCTTTATATATAGTAGTATGTCATTGTACATGTATACCATGTACATGTACTTGTAGAAATAAAGATATTATTATTATTATTATTATTATTATTATTATTATTATTATGGAGGAGAGAGAGGGGTGGTGGGAGGGAGAGAGAATGGAAGGGAAAATCATTAGGCAACTGACAGGCCTACACAAAACAATAAAAATGAGGTTACCTAAAAACTACAGTAAAGAAACACTGATAAACAGGCAACACAGTTGTGACTGTAGTGTTATAACAAGTTGCATGGGTGTAAATGATGCCTGGGAAACAGTCACAACAATGTTGACTGTCATCCTTGATAATATTGCAACAGTTAAACTGGTTAAGGTTAAATGAAGAACTGAACTCTGAATATCTGCTCAGATATTAGATAATATCAAATTCAGGAATCAGTTGCCAAAAAGATTTAGGATAAAACAGACAGGATATTGCAGCGCTAAATGATTTCCAGAGAGTAAAGAAGATAATGCAGAGACTTGTAAAAGGAGCAAAGAGTAAGGAAGATAATGCAGAGACTTGTAAGAGGAGCAAAGAGTAAAGAAGATAATGCAGAGACTTGTAAAAGGAGCAAAGAGTAAGGAAGATAATGCAGAGACTTGTAAGAGGAGCAAAGAGTAAGAAAGATAATGCAGAGACTTGTAAAAGGAGCAAAGAGTTAGGAAGATAATGCAGAGACTTGTAAAAGGAGCAAAGAGTAAGAAAGATAATGCAGAGACTTGTAAGAGGAGCAAAGAGTTAGGAAGATAATGCAGAGACTTGTAAAAGGAGCAAAGAGTAAGAAAGATAATGCAGAGACTTGTAAGAGGAGCAAAGAGTAAGAAAGATAATGCAGAGACTTGTAAGAGGAGCAAAGAGTAAGAAAGATAATGCAGAGACTTGTAAAAGGAGCAAAGAGTTAGGAAGATAATGCAGAGACTTGTAAAAGGAGCAAAGAGTAAGGAAGATAATGCAGAGACTTGTAAAAGGAGCAAAGAGTAAAGAAGATAATGCAGAGACTTGTAAAAGGAGCAAAGAGTTAGGAAGATAATGCAGAGACTTGTAAAAGGAGCAAAGAGTAAGAAAGATAATGCAGAGACTTGTAAGAGGAGCAAAGAGTTAGGAAGATAATGCAGAGACTTGTAAAAGGAGCAAAGAGTAAGGAAGATAATGCAGAGACTTGTAAGAGGAGCAAAGAGTTAGGAAGATAATGCAGAGACTTGTAAAAGGAGCAAAGAGTAAGGAAGATAATGCAGAGACTTGTAAAAGGAGCAAAGAGTAAGAAAGATAATGCAGAGACTTGTAAAAGGAGCAAAGAGTAAGAAAGATAATGCAGAGACTTGTAAAAGGAGCAAAGAGTAAGAAAGATAATGCAGAGACTTGTAAAAGGAGCAAAGAGTAAGAAAGATAATGCAGAGACTTGTAAAAGGAGCAAAGAGTAAGGAAGATAATGCAGAGACTTGTAAAAGGAGCAAAGAGTAAGAAAGATAATGCAGAGACTTGTAAAAGGAGCAAAGAGTAAGAAAGATAATGCAGAGACTTGTAAAAGGAGCAAAGAGTAAGAAAGATAATGCAGAGACTTGTAAAAGGAGCAAAGAGTAAGAAAGATAATGCAGAGACTTGTAAAAGGAGCAAAGAGTTAGGAAGATAATGCAGAGACTTGTAAAAGGAGCAAAGAGTAAGAAAGATAATGCAGAGACTTGTAAAAGGAGCAAAGAGTTAGGAAGATAATGCAGAGACTTGTAAAAGGAGCAAAGAGTAAGAAAGATAATGCAGAGACTTGTAAAAGGAGCAAAGAGTAAGGAAGATAATGCAGAGACTTGTAAAAGGAGCAAAGAGTAAGGAAGATAATGCAGAGACTTGTAAAAGGAGCAAAGAGTAAAGAAGATAATGCAGAGACTTGTAAAAGGAGCAAAGAGTTAGGAAGATAATGC
Organism: Cherax quadricarinatus; assembly: GCF_038502225.1. Classification (NCBI taxonomy): domain Eukaryota; kingdom Metazoa; phylum Arthropoda; class Malacostraca; order Decapoda; family Parastacidae; genus Cherax; species Cherax quadricarinatus. The sequence continues at coordinate 41,634,533 of NC_091314.1, read as the reverse complement.
AGAGACTTGTAAAAGGAGCAAAGAGTAAGAAAGATAATGCAGAGACTTGTAAGAGGAGCAAAGAGTTAGGAAGATAATGCAGAGACTTGTAAAAGGAGCAAAGAGTAAGGAAGATAATGCAGAGACTTGTAAGAGGAGCAAAGAGTTAGGAAGATAATGCAGAGACTTGTAAAAGGAGCAAAGAGTAAGGAAGATAATGCAGAGACTTGTAAAAGGAGCAAAGAGTAAGAAAGATAATGCAGAGACTTGTAAAAGGAGCAAAGAGTAAGAAAGATAATGCAGAGACTTGTAAAAGGAGCAAAGAGTAAGGAAGATAATGCAGAGACTTGTAAAAGGAGCAAAGAGTAAGAAAGATAATGCAGAGACTTGTAAAAGGAGCAAAGAGTAAAGAAGATAATGCAGAGACTTGTAAAAGGAGCAAAGAGTAAAGAAGATAATGCAGAGACTTGTAAAAGGAGCAAAGAGTAAGAAAGATAATGCAGAGACTTGTAAAAGGAGCAAAGAGTTAGGAAGATAATGCAGAGACTTGTAAGAGGAGCAAAGAGTAAGGAAGATAATGCAGAGACTTGTAAAAGGAGCAAAGAGTAAGAAAGATAATGCAGAGACTTGTAAAAGGAGCAAAGAGTAAAGAAGATAATGCAGAGACTTGTAAAAGGAGCAAAGAGTAAGAAAGATAATGCAGAGACTTGTAAAAGGAGCAAAAAGTAAAGAAGATAATGCAGAGACTTGTAAAAGGAGCAAAGAGTTAGGAAGATAGTGCAGAGACTTGTAAAAGGAGCAAAGGCGAGCCAATATTGCTTACAAATCGAGGAATACAAGAATAATCCCAACTAAACGAGCTGGGGTATAGCCATAAACTCGTAGATAGGTCTAATATAGTGCTAGAATATCGATAACGAGGTATGCCAAGAAACAACTAAAGTTGCAAATTGTTTCAATTCATATTACACTTCTGTTGCATCAACACTAGTAAGTAAATTATCGGTTGGATCGAATACCCTTAACACAAATTCCAATAAGTTTAAAACAATCTACACTAATAAAGACGTCAAACAGTTGTTGATAGTAGGTTTATCTTATGACTTCGTGAGAAAAAAACAAAGTAATTAAACCCAAAGAAAAACACCTGTCCAGACAGCTTCTTGTCTGAGTTTCTAAAAGATGGCGTCTCTGATTTGCCAGTCCCCTGACGCACATGATAAATTTGTCCATCACCACTAAAACCGTTCCGGAGGGGTTCAAGGAGGCCAGAGTTACTCCTGTCTTCAAGAAAAATAGTAGGTCTGATGTCAGCAAATTTAGTCCTGTTAGTATACTGAGCGTGATGTCCAAAATTCTAGAGAAGGCTGTGGACTGTCAAGTAGTTAGGTATCTTAATGACAAAAAAATTCTCCATAGTTACCAATCAGGTTTCAGAAGATCATACTCGACCAACACGTCCCTAATTAATCTGATGGACTACCTGAGGACTCAAATATCGCTGGTCTTCGATACTGTCAGCCGCAATATATTATGTATGAAACTACAAGCAATCGGCATAGATTCTGTAGACTGGTTTAAGTCCTACATAAGCAACAGGAAACAGATTGTTAAGATCAATAAGAAACTCAGAACGCCCGCGATAGTATATGGGGTTCCCAGGGTAGTATTCTGGGTCCCTTATTGTTCCTGTATTACGTGAATGACACGGTGGTGTGAATGACACGGTGGAGGTGTGAATGACACGGTGGTGGTGTGAATGACACGGTGGTGGTGTGAATGACACGGTGGTGGTGTGAATGACACGGTGGTGGTGTGAATGACACGGTGGTGGTCTGAATGACACGTCCATCTGCAGTATGCAGACGACAGTGCTGTGTTAGTGCCAGGTAAAGATCCCACAAGATACAGCTAATGTACTATCACTAGAACTAGAGTCCTGCAGCAGATGGTTAGTAGATAACAAATTATCGTTACACCTCGGGAAAAGGGTAAATAATTTTAATGTTCGGTGTAATGGGAAACCCTGTGTGTGTGTCTGTGTGTGTGTGTGTGTGTGTGTGTGTGTGTGTGTACTCACCTAGTTGAGGTTGCAGGGGTCGAGTTCAAGCTCCTGCGTGTGTGTGTGTGTGTGTGTGTGTGTGTGTACTCAGCTAGTTGAGGTTGCAGGGGTCGAGTCCGAGCTCCTGGCCCCGCTTCGGCTTCCAACTGTGTCCCCTTGTTACTGTGTCCAATCTTTGGAACATCCTGTTTTTGTCCACCTTGTCAATTCCTCTCAGTATTCTGTATGTCGTTATCCTGTCCTCCAGTGTCGTCAGGTTGATTTCCCTTAACCTCTCCTCGTAGGACATACCTCATAGCTCTGGGACTAGTCTTGTTGTAAACCTTTGCACTTTCTCTAGTTTCTTTACGTGCTTGGCTAGGTGTGGGTTCCAAACTGGTGCCGTATACTCCAATATGGGCCTAACGTACACGGTATACAGGGTCCTGAACGATTCCTTATTAAGATGTCGGAATGCTGTTCTGAGGTTTGCTAGACGCCCATATGCTGCAGCCGTTATTTGGTTGATGTGCGCTTGAGATGTGCCTGGTGTTATACTCACCCCAAGATCTTTTTCCTTGAGTGAGGTTAGTTTCATCGTCTACCCGTCCTCATCATAGGCAGAGGTTGTTTTGATAAGGACCTGCCTCGCAGGGCCAGTAGGCCTTCTACAGTGTTCCTCCATTCTCTTATGACATTCCTCAGGTCACGTGCGTCACATCTCACTCTCCGCCTATATATATAATGTCTTTCTACCTCTGTATGTTAGAAGTGATCAAGGTCCCAGGACCGAAACGTTTTCTAATAAATATGTTATAGTGTTTGCTTACGTGTCTTTCTAAACCGAGGTTAGTAGTCTCTGGCCCCCTAGACTGTACTCCGTCTGCGGTCTTCTTTACCCTTCCCCAATCTTCATGACTTTGCACTTGGTGGGATTGAACTCCAGGAGTCAATTGCTGGACCAGGTCTGCAGCATGTCCAGATCCCTTTGTAGTTCTGCCTGGTCTTCGATCGAGTGAATTCTTCTCATCAACTTCACGTCATCTGCAAACAGGGACACCTCGGAGTCTATTCCTTCCGTCATGTCGATCACAAATACCAGAAACAGCACTGGTCCTAGGACTGACCCCTGTGGGACCCCGCTGGTCACAGGTGCCCACTCTGACACCTCGCCACGTACCATGACTCGCTGCTGTCTTTCTGACAAGTATTCCCTGATCCTTTGTAGTGCCTTCCCTGTTATCCCTGCTTAGTCCTCCAGTTTTTGCACTAATCTCTTGTGTGGAACTGTGTCAAACGCCTTCTTTCAGTCCAAGAATATGCAATCCATCCACCCCTCTCTCTCTCTTGTCTTACTGCTGTCACCATGTCATAGAACTCCAGTAGGTTTGTGACACAGGATTTCCCATCCCTGAAACCATGTTGGCTGCTGTTGATGAGATCATTCCTTTCTAGGTGTTCCACCACTCTTCTCCTGATAATCCTCTCCATGATTTTGCATACTATACATGTCAGTGACACTGGTCTGTAGTTTAGTGCTTCATGTCTGTCTCCTTTTTTAAAGATTGGGACTATATTTGCTGTCTTCCATGCCTCAGGCAATCTCCCTGTTTCGATAGATGTATCGAATATTGTTGTTAGGGGTACACATAGCGCCTCTGCTCCCTCTCTCAGGACCCATGGGGAGATGTTATCTGGCCCCATTGCCTTTGAGGTATCTAGCCCACTCAGAAGCCAACAGAATGAGGTAAGGAGTCCACACGCACTACCTGGCTATTGTAAAGAGGTAATTGGCTAGCCCTTTGCTCTGAGCTCGCCACCACCGATTGGAATGCTCTTCTCCAAGGGGATGTTGACAACCAAGTGAAAGCCTTCACTGGACACATCCTTAATCTACAACAAGAACACATTCCTCACCGGCAATATGTGACAAAGCCTTGGTTTGGCTTTCATTGTAGAGAGGCTGCTACTGCTAAATACAAAGCATGGCGAAGGTATAAGAGACATCCTACCACCTATAACAGGAACACAGGAACTTGCACAGGCAAGCCTGTAGGCATATGGGTGATGTTCAAAAGTGAGCCATTGCTAAATGGGAGGTGGACACTAAAAGAAAGCTAGCATCAGGTAGGGTAGGCTCCAAAACCTGGTGGTCCCTGGTCAAGGACAGACAAGGTTATTTGCCTGATGAACTCATTCCACCTCTAAATCGACAGGATGGGACCACCTCTACTAGTAGTCAAGAGAAGGCAGACCTCTTTGCTGAACACTTTGCTACCAAAATGCAAGTTCCTGATCCAGCAAGGGACCCTCCTTGGCTAGATGCAAGAACTGTGTCAAAACTGTCAGTGGTGACAATAAGGCAGGAGAAGGTGCATTTCCTTCTTAAATCGCTTGACCAAGAAAAGGCTGTGGGCCCAGACAAGTTGAGCCCAAGATTGCTGAGATGTGCAGACCAGCTAGCAGCACATCTAACTCACATCTTTCAGCACTGCCTAGTACAGTGTAAATGGCCCTCTCTATGGAAAGAGGCAAATGTAGTCCCTGTTCACAGAAAGAAGAGCAGAGCAGAAATCAGCAACTACAGACCAGTGTCACTCCTGTTAATCACTGGTAAGATCCTTGAGACAATAATCTCAAGACAAATGACAGAGTTTTTTTGACTACCACTCACTACTTTGTGATCGTCAATATGGCTTCAGGAAAGGTTACTCTGCTGCTGATCTGTTGTTAAACCTCTCCACTAAGTAGCACCAGTCACTGGATGAATCCAAAGTCAGCTGTGTGGTAGCACTGAACATTGCTGGCGCTTTCGACTGGGTGTGGCACCAGGGCCTCTTAGCAAAACTTCAAGCACTGGGAATTGCAGGCTCTATGTTATGTCTCCTCAGTGATTACCTTCATGGTAGATCTCTAAGTGTAATTCTCAATGGAACGGAATCAGCAAGACATCCTACTGGGGCAAGTGTTCCACAAGGAAGCGTACTGGGACCATTGTTATGGAATGTCTACTTCAACGACCTTCTTCATCTCATCCCAGAATCACATGCATGTGCAGACGACTGTACACTGACATTCACTTATCCAAGAGAAGAAATGCCAGCTGCTCTAAGCTACATCAATCACCAGCTGAGAGCTATATCAGCTTGGGGAAATAGATGGCAAGTAACATTTGCACCTAAGAAAACGCAAATGATGATTGTCTCTAGGCACCATGATGGTAATGCTGGTGGAGTAGTAAGGATGAATGGGAGGGTGTTGGCACCTGGAGAAGAAGTTGATATCCTTGGGGTGAAATTTGAGTCCAAACTAACCATGAAGAACCATGTTGTAAATCTTGCAAACAAGGCAGCCAAGAAGCTTACAGCACTTTGCCGTATCTCACATCTGCTTGACAGTAGGGGTTGCAAGATTCTGTACGAGGCACAAGTACGCTCACACCTTGAGTATGCTCCACTTTCTTGGTATGCCTCCCCCCCCTCATCTGGGACTGCTTGACAGAGTAGAGAACAGTGCAAGACGTCTCATCTCTCGCCTGGGCCCATCCTGGATAGATCTGTCATTTCAGCTATGACCACGATGTTTAGCACACCCCACATGTTTTTTTTCTTCCCTCCCTGTAGGAAGCTTTTATTTCCATGTCCATATATATATATGTGTTTTTTATTTTGTGTTCTGTGCCCTTTTCCTACGAGAGAGAGACCGAGTTTTTTTTACCGCCAGACCTAGGCCACCTACCACATGGTCGACCCGACCATGTGGTAGGTGGCCTAGCGTATGTAGATAGCCTGTACTGTCTGCATAGACAGCCTATGCTGTCTGCCAGCTTAGTTCATATTTTGCACCATGGTGGTGCTGCCACCTATAGGCCTTGCCACTTCAGTATGCCCAGACTTGCCTCTGCCTCACTCTGGCGACACCCTTCACTCAGTCAAGAACTGTCCACTCCTCTCTCCCTCGTGGGATGGCCCTCCCGGGCCATGGGCACAACACACATGCCTGTGTACCCACCACGACTTAACAATAAAGTAAGAAGCCTCCGATGACGTATCATTACTCCCCGCTACCAGCATCTACCAAACAAACTTGTTATACAGATGGCTCCAACTTCATCCTGTTCCCTACTTGTATGTCTCATAACAAAAGTGCTTTCAAAGGAGCTGATGTAGGTAACAGCTCTTAGCTTGCCAATAAAGTTAGGAATCCTTAACCTGTAAATAGCTTGTCAATAAAGCTAGGGATCCTTAACCTTGTCAAACCCTGTGTAAAAAAAAAAAGAAAAAAAAGGAGTGAGGGGGAGAGTGAGAAGGGAAAAGGGGGAAGAGAGTGAAAGAGAGAGATAGAGAAGGGGAGAGAGAGGGCGAGAGAGAGAGAGGGGGAGAGAGAGAGAGGGGGAGAGAGAGAGGGGGAGAAGGGGAGAGACGGGAGAGAGAGGATAGGGGGAGAGAGAGGGGAGGAGGGGAGAGAGGTGGGAAAAGGGAGAGGGGAGAGATGGGAGAGGGGAGAGAGAGAGATAGGTAGAGAGACAGGTAGAGAGGGAGACAAGTAGGGAGAGAGAGAGGAGGAGTGAGGTTTAGATGGTCAGTCCACAGGAAGGTGTGAAATTCTGTGTATGTGTGTTTGTGTGTGTGCTGCAGCTTTTACAAGTGTTTGTTCCTGTGTGTGTGTACTCACCTATTTGTACTCACCTATTTGTGGTTGCAGGGGTCGAGTCTTAGCTCCTGGCCCCGCCTCTTCACCGGTTGCTACTGGGCCCTCTCTCTCCCCGCTCCATGAGCTTTATCAAACCTCGTCTTAAAACTGTGTATGGTTCCTGCCTCCACTACGTCATTTTCTAGGCTATTCCACTGCCTTACAACTCTTTGACTGAAGAAATACTTCCTATCTCTATGACTCATTTGTATCTTCAACTTCCAATTGTGGCCTCTTGTTTCTGTGTCCCCTCCCTGGAACATCCTGTCTTTGTCCACCTTGTCTATTCCACGCAGTATTTTATATGTCGTTATCATGTCTCCCCTGACCCTCCTGTCCTCCAATGTCGTCAGGCCGATTTCCCTTAATCTTTCTTCATAGGACATTCCCCTTAGCTCTGGAACTAACCTTGTCGCAAACCTTTGTACTTTCTCTAGTTTCTTGACGTGCTTTATCAAGTGCGGGTTCCAAACGGGTGCTGCATACTCCAGTATGGGCCTGACATACACGGTGTACAGTGTCTTGAACGATTCCTTACTAAGGTATCGGAATGCTGTTCTCAGGTTTGCCAGGCGCCCATATGCTGCAGTAGTTATCTGATTGATGTAAGAATTTAGTCCTAGTTACCATACACGACAGCTGAAAATTTGAAGCCTATTTCCCAGCTGCTATAGGAATTCTATGGGTTTAGCGCTTCTCTCTGATGAAAATTAAAATATCTGAACGACATTAGTCTTTGTTCCTACCTCTTCGTCTTCTCTCATTGTTCTTATTTTGCTTTCTTCCATTTCATGTTTCTCCGCCAACACAGGCTTCCCCGGCTGATCTATTATCTCTTCCTCCAAAATCTCAAAGGCTCAAAACTCCCCCAGTCACAAAAAGTCTCTTCCGGTTTCTTGCTCCTCCACATTTAACATTCCCTATCTCTATGTCTCCCCTGTGCCTCCTCCTGCGTCTGCGGCAGTTGTGGACATCCATCCACCACCCCATTCTGCTACTACTCCCTCTGTCTCTACCAGATTCCTTCCTCCCAGAACACCACTACTCTCTTTGTCTCTTCCAATTTACACAGATGCAAATGTCTCTCCAACCTGTGCTCCCTCTACCTCTTCCTTCTCTTGCGTCACGTTTCCTGCTACTGCTTTGTCTTCAGAAACTCTTGAGGCCATATCATCTTAAAAGATGGACACCGACTCGCCTCTCTTACCTTGACAGTCCCACTACACCTGCTCCTAACCAACGTCTTTCTTCTAGGGTTGTTATCCACTACACCAAACATCGACGTTACTAACCACCCTAGCTAGCCCACAACCACCGCCTGCTTGCTTTTCTTGTCTTATTATTTACTGATAATTGGCTCTATTACAATGGAATATCAGCGGATGTAGAGAAAGTTGTGGGGAGCTCCAAATGTTATTCTTCCAGCTTTCCCTTGTATGAATATGTTTATAGGACCTTGAACAAACCATACCACGGGTGGGGTTTGATCCCGCGGTCAGAGAGTCTCAAAACTCCAGACCGTCGCGTTAGCCACTGGACCAGCTAGCCACAATAAGATTCATCCAACTAGGTATATTTCTACACCATAGGAAGGTTAGCATAGGCACGACTGTGACCACAAATGCAAGTGGTCACAGTGGTGCCTATGCTAACCTTCCTATGGTGTAGAAATGTACCTAGTTGGACGAATCTTATTGTGGCTAGCTGGTCCAGTCAGTGGCTTACACGACGGTCTGGAGTTTTGAGACTCTCTGACCGCGGGATCAAACCCCCACCCGTGGTATGGTTTGTTTGCAATCGTGTCATTACGATTTCATGAGTCAGGACCTTAAATTATGTTCCACAGTTGCACTTCTTGTTTCTAGCTATGTTTTGTTACTGTAACTTGATCCATTTCCCTGCGAGACATTCGAAGAGAGTAACACTTCTTGTGCACAGTGATGTTCCTTATTCTCGACTCTCCGTTCAAACTCCCTTTCATAAAACTGCAGCCACCGTCTATTTGGCTTAGTGATACACTTTTTTTTTTTTTATCTTTTCTCTTCTAGCCCATTTTCTGATTTCTTCCTTACCTCCTTCACTCCACATATTAGGTGAAGTGAATAATCATTTCCTCTGGGGAGAGTCTCACTGTGACTTTCATGGAGACCAGTTAGAGTCTCACTCTCTCTCTCTCTCTCTCACGCGCACGCACCTCATTTCTTCTTTGGTTGCTCTCTAGTGCCTGATCCTCATGACTCATGAGAGAGATCATTTTCGTCTTTTTACTTCTCATTCTTACACTCGACACCCCGTCCCCCCGCCTCGACCTCCTTATCGCTCCCGGTGGCAATTTGAGCAAACAGCTCGTGCACAAATTTTCACTAATTCTATTCATGCCGAAGCATCAACTGAAATCCCCCGCAGTATGGGGAAAATATTGTTCTGACGTTGCTAGTGCTGTGTATTTAACACGCGCTGCGTGGGGCCGTTCCGTCACAGCAGAACTGCCAATCGGTTCCTAACTTTCAAAACAAGCGTGAGAATATGCTCGCCGTGTTATGTGGGTGGCGAAACATACTTGTTGGCAGCCTTGTGTGTCCATGTCAGTTCCAGTACCTGTGTACTCACCTAATTGTACTCACCTAATTGTGGTTGCAGGGGTCGAGACTCAGCTCCTGCCCCGCCTCTTCACTGACTGCTACTAGGTCCTCTCTCTCCCTGCTCCACGAGCTTTATCATATCCCATCTTAAAGCTATGTATGGTTCCTGCCTCCACTACTTCACTTACTAGGCTATTCCACTTCCTGACTACCCTGTGACTGAAGAAATACTTCCTAACCTCCCTTTGATTCATCTAGGTCTTCAACTTCCAATAGTGATACCTTGTTTCTGTGTCCCCTCTCAGGAACATCCTGTCTCTGTCCACCTTGTCTATTACACGCAATATTTTGCATGTCGTTATCAAGTCTCCCCTAACTCTCCTGTTGTGTGTGTGTGTGTGTGTGTGTATAGTTTGGAAGAAGATACAGAAGTTGACTGGCAAGTACTCTCCAGACTCTACTCCTGTTCTTTCGGCTGCTGGCGATAGACTTACAGACCTTGTTGAGGTTGCCACAGCACTCAGATCAGGCATCACCTCCGTGTATCTCAAGGGGTCCATCTCTCTTTCTCCCTCATTTGTTTCCTCTAAGCTTGAGAAGGAATCGGTCCCTCTGGATTTTACTACTCACACTAAAGAACCTTACAACGTACCCTCGTCTGCTCTTTCCATTTGCCATACGACAGCAGCTGGGCCTGATGACACCCATGTCCGTATTCTTCAACACTCGCACCATACAACACTTGTGGTTCTCTTACATCTTTTCAATCTTATTTGGTCCCAAGGGGTTCTACCTCATCAATGGAAAACTGCTACCCATTCATAAATTAGATACTTAGGGCCGTGACACTTATAATTATTTACCCATAATTATTTACCCATTGATATTACTAGTACAACTCTTCCCTCGTCAGTTTGGTTTTCAAATGGACCAATACTCAATCACTCTCACTACTACTACTCTGCACCTCTCCTTCCGACAGTATTTAAGTCTCCGCACTGTCGCTTGATCTTCCAGACCATGGAACTGAACTTCTCCAGGCTGAGGGACTGACAACCTCAAATCTACGACTTTAAGGGTGATGGACTGATAAAATCGTCTTCACATCTCTACTGTTCCTGCATACTTTCTGTATTCGACTGAAGAAGCCTACTGTGTAGGCGAAACGTTTCGGAATAAAGTTGCCTAACTGTTGCCTATGTGTCTTACCTACCAACTCTTAATCCATTGGGATACCAACGTTCGCAGTATCACAGTCAGTTACTGCCTTTTTTTTTTTATCTCGAGAAAGTTTACGGAAGTTTAGCCTAAACCCATTCCTTACGCCTCCGAGACAATTTGCCAATTTTCCTTAAAGATTTCTTTCAGAGAAACACTTTTGTGTCCAGGTAAATAATAGCTTTTCCCTGACTGTCCAGTTGAAGGAGTCCCTCAGGGTTGTGTTCCCTGACTGTCCAGTTGAAGGAGTCCCTCAGGGTAGTGTTCGCTGACTGTCCAGTTGAAGGAGTCCCTCAGGGTTGTGTTCCCTGACTGTCCAGTTGAAGGAGTCCCTCAGGGTTGTGTTCCCTGACTGTCCAGTTGAAGGAGTCCCTCAGGGTTGTGTTCCCTGACTGTCCAGTTGAAGGAGACCCTCAGGGTTGTGTTCCCTGACTGTCCAGTTGAAGGAGTCCCTCAGGGTTGTGTTCCCTGACTGTCCAGTTGAAGGAGTCCCTCAGGGTTGTGTTCCCTGACTGTCCAGTTGAAGGAGTCCCTCAGGGTTGTGTTCCCTGACTGTCCAGTTGAAGGAGTCCCTCAGGGTTGTGTTCCCTGACTGTCCAGTTGAAGGAGTCCCTCAGGGTTGTGTTCCCTGACTGTCCAGTTGAAGAAGTCCCTCAGGGTTGTGTTCCCTGACTGTCCAGTTGAAGAAGTCCCTCAGGGTTGTGTTCCCTGACTGTCTAGTTGAAGGAGTCCCTCAGGGTTGTGTTCCCTGACTGTCCAGTTGAAGGAGTCCCTCAGGGTTGTGTTCCCTGACTGTCCAGTTGAAGGAGTCCCTCAGGGTTGTGTTTCCTGACTGTCCAGTTGAAGGAGTCCCTCAGGGTTGTGCTCCCTGACTGTCCAGTTGAAGGAGTCCCTCAGGGTTGTGTTCCTTGACTGTCCAGTTGAAGGAGTCCCTCAGGGTTGTGTTCCCTGACTGTTCAGTTGAAGGAGTCCCTCAGGGTTGTGTTCCCTGACTGTCCAGTTGAAGTCCCTCAGAGTTGTGTTCCCTGACTGTCCAGTTGAAGGAGTCCCTCAGGGTTGTGTTCCGTGACTGTCCAGTTGAAGGAGTCCCTCAGGGTTGTGTTCCCTGACTGTCTAGTTGAAGGAGTCCCTCAGGGTTGTGTTCCCTTACTGTCCAGTTGAAGGAGTCCCTCAGGGTTGTGCTCCCTGACTTCCAGTTGAAGAAGTCCCTCAGGGGTGTGTTCCCTGACAGTCCAGTTGAAGGAGTCCCTCAGGGTTGTGTTCCCTGACTGTCCAGTTGAAGGAGACCCTCAGGGTTGTGTTCCCTAACTGTCCAGTTGAAGGAGTCCCTCAGGGTTGTGTTCCCTGACTGTCCAGTTGAAGGAGTCCCTCAGGGTTGTGTTCCCTGACTGTCCAGTTGAAGGAGACCCTCAGGGTTGTGTTCCCTGACTGTCCAGTTGAAGGAGTCCCTCAGGGTTGTGTTCCCTGACTGTCCAGTTGAAGGAGTCCCTCAGGGTAGTGTTCGCTGACTGTCCAGTTGAAGGAGTCCCTCAGGGTTGTGTTCCCTGACTGTCCAGTTGAAGGAGTCCCTCAGGGTTGTGTTCCCTGACTGTCCAGTTGAAGGAGTCCCTCAGGGTTGTGTTCCGTGACTGTCCAGTTGAAGGAGTCCCTCAGGGTTGTGTTCCCTGACTGTCCAGTTGAAGGAGTCCCTCAGGGTTGTGTTCCCTGGCTGTCCAGTTGAAGGAGTCCCTCAGGGTTGTGTTCCCTGACAGTCCAGTTGAAGGAGTCCCTCAGGGTTGTGTTCCCTGACTGTCCAGTTGAAGGAGTCCCTCAGGGTTGTGTTCCTTGACTGTCCAGTTGAAGGAGTACCTCAGGGTTGTGTTCCCTGACTGCCCAGTTGAAGGAGTCCCTCAGGGTTGTGTTCCCTGACTGTCCAGTTGAAGGAGTCCCTCAGGGTTGTGTTCCCTGACTGCCCAGTTGAAGGAGTCCCTCAGGGTTGTGTTTCCTGACTGTCCAGTTGAAGGAGTCCCTCAGGGTTGTGTTCCCTGACTGTCCAGTTGAAGGAGTCTTTCAGGGTTGTGTTCCCTGACTGTCCAGTTGAAGGAGTCTTTCAGGGTTGTGTTCCCTGACTGTCCAGTTGAAGGAGCCCCTCAGAGTTGTGTTCTCTGACTGTTCAGTTGAAGGAGTCCCTCAGGGTTGTGTTCCCTGACTGTCCAGTTGAAGGAGTCCCTCAGGGTTGTGTTCCCTGACTGTCCAGTTGAAGGAGTCCCTCAGAGTTGTGTTCTCTGACTGTTCAGTTGAAGGAGTCCCTCAGGGTTGTGTTCCCTGACTGTCCAGTTGAAGGAGTCCCTCAGGGTTGTGTTCCCTGACTGTCCAGTTGAAGGAGACCATCAGGGTTGTGTTCCCTGACTGTCCAGTTGAAGGAGTCCCTCAGGGTTGTGTTCTCTGACTGTCCAGTTGAAGGAGTCCCTCAGGGTTGTGTTCCCTGACTGTCCCGTTGAAGGAGTCCCTCAGGGTTGTGTTCCCTGACTGTCCAGTTGAAGGAGTCCCTCAGGGTTGTGTTCTTAGCACTTTCCACTTCTTGTTGCCATTAATGAACTTACCTTCCTTCACACTTCCAATATTTGATCTTTTTTATGTCGACGATTTTGCCACGGCTTACACGGGTGCTGACTGTCATCCTGGTGCTGACTGTCATCCTGGTGCTGACTGTCATCCTGGTGCTGACTGTCATCCTGGTACTGACTGTCATCCTGGTGCTGACTGTTATCCTGGTGCTGACTGTCATCCTGGTACTGACTGTCATCCTGGTGCTGACTGTCATCCTGGTACTGACTGTCATCCTGGTACTGACTGTCATCCTGGTGCTGATTATCATCCTCGTGCTGACTGTCATTCTGGTGCTGACTGTCATCGTGGTTCTCTCATCCTGCTGCTGACTGTCATCCTGGTGTTGACTGTCATCCTGGTGCTCACTGTCATCCTGATGCTGACTGTCATCCTGGTGCTCACTGTCATCCTGGTGCTAACTGTCATCCTGGTGCTCACTGTCATCCTGGTGTTGACTGTCATCCTGGTGCTTACTGTCATCCTGGTGTTGACTGTCATCCTGGTGCTGACTCATCCTGGTGCTGGCTGTCATCCTGGTGCTGACTGTCATCCTGGTGCTGACTCATCCTGGTGCTCACTGTCATCCTGGTGCTGACTGTCATCCTGGTGCTGACTCGTCCTGGTGCTCACTGTCATTCTGGTGCTCACTGTCATCCTGGTGCTCACTGGCATCCTTGTGCTCACTGTCATCCTGGTGCTCACTGTCATCCTGGTGCTCACTGTCATCCTGGTGCTGACTCATCCTGGTGCTCACTGTCATCCTGGTGCTCACTGTCATCCTGGTGCTGACTGACATCCTGGTGCTCACTGTCATCCTGGTGCTCACTGTCATCCTGGTGCTGACTCATCCTGGTGCTCACTGTCATCCTGGTGCTGACTCATCCTGGTGCTCACTGTCATCCTGGTGCTCACTGTCATCCTGGTGCTGACTCATCCTGGTGCTCACTGTCATCCTTGTGCTCACTGTCATCCTGGTGCTGACTCATCCTGGTGCTCACTGTCATCCTGGTGCTGACTCATCCTGGTGCTCACTGTCATCCTGGTGCTCACTGTCATCCTGGTGCTGACTCATCCTGGTGCTCACTGTCATCCTGGTGCTCACTGTCATCCTGGTGCTGACTGACATCCTGGTGCTCACTGTCATCCTGGTGCTCACTGTCATCCTGGTGCTCACTGTCATCCTGGTGCTCACTGTCATCCTGGTGCTCACTGGCATCCTGGTGCTCACTGTCATCCTGGTGCTCACTGTCATCCTGGTGCTCACTGTCATCCTGGTGCTGACTCATCCTGGTGCTCACTGTCATCCTGGTGCTCACTGTCATCCTGGTGCTGACTCATCCTGGTGCTCACTGTCATCCTGGTGCTCACTGTCATCCTGGTGCTCACTGTCATCCTGGTGCTCACTGTCATCCTGGTGCTCACTGTCATCCTGGTGCTGACTGACATCCTGGAGCGACTCTCTCTAAAATGTTATGATGTAAATGGTTTCGAAAACCGACAAGTTGAAGAATGAGACACGTGCAACATTTAGGAATCGTTATTGTTGAAACGTTTCGCCAATCAGTGGCTTCTTCAGTCCAGTACAGTGAAGAACGGTGGAAAATAGGGAGTTTGAGGAAATCAGTCTCTCTTCCTGGGGTCGACATGTTCTGTACATCAATATTGATAAAAATACAGCATACCTGGAGTTTACCTGGAGAGAGTTCCGGGGGTCAACGCCCCCGCGGCCCGGTCTGTGACCAGGCCTCCTGGTGGATCAGAGCCTGATCAACCAGGCTGTTACTGTTGGCTGCACGCAAACCAACGTACGAGCCACAGCCCGGCTGGTCAGGAACCGACTTTAGGTGCTTGTCCAGTGCCAGCTTGAAGGCTGCCAGGGGTCTGTTGGTAATCCCCCATATGTATGCTGGGAGGCAGTTGAACAGTCTCGGGCCCCTGGCACTTATTGTATGGTCTCTTAACGTGCTAGTGACACCCCTATGCATATGCATGGAGAAGCGGCTTAAATACTGCAGACAGGTGAGATGAAGCAGCAGTATATAAGACACGTCTCCGCGCATATTCTGTATTTTTCTGAAGATTAATGGACTGAACACATCGATTCCTCACCTTCATCCGTTCTTTTGTGTACTGGACTGACGAAGCCAGTGGCTGGATTCCCACAAGACCCCCTGTTATTCCTCGTACCGTTCTTTACTTGTATAGTTCCCATTCCCTGAACAGGACACACTCGAATTTCTCGGTCTTCTGTTTGGTCGCCAAATGTCGTGAAATCTCGCATAACCTCCATGAAAGCTGCTTGTCATAGTCGCCTCTAGCCAGTCTTTCTTGGGAAGCTGATAGACTAATCGTTCTTCACCTTCATTCAAGAAGACACGAAACCAAGTACCAGAGGATCAGGAAGATGCAGTGAAAGCCAAGTACCAGAGGATCAGGAAGATGCAGTGAAAGCCAAGTACCAGAGGATCAGTAAGACAAAGTCAAGTGCCAGAGGATCGGGAAGACAATCAAAGCCAAGTATCAGAGTATCAGGAAGACACAATGAGACTTCTGATTCCATATCCTTGCCAAAATTACAAGCTTCTAATGAACTGTCAACTGTAAAACCTTCAACACTGTTATATATGGTATATTCATATATACCAGTCACTGCACACTCCAAGAAAGGCATATCAGTTTCCTTTAGGCCTAATCACCTCTACCTCCATTCATATACATATGTATGGATGGATCTGCATATGTATGCATGTATGTATATGCATACTCATATGTATGCGCATTTGCTTATGTATACATGTTTGAATGTACATTTTTATATGTATGCATGAGCATAAGTATATGTGTGAGCATAAGTATGAATGTGCATGTATTTTTGTTTGCGTTTAAAAACTGAGTGTTTAAAACTAGCAGTGTTCAGAGAGAGAGTGAAAATAACAGTCAGTGCTTGAACTACTAAAAAAATATCAGTGTTCACAGTGTTTAAAATATCAGTGTTCACAGTGTTTTAAAATATCAGTGTTCACAGTTTTTAAAATATCAGTGTTCACAGTGTTTTAAAATATCAGTGTTCACAGTGTTTAAAATATCAGTGTTCACAGTGTTTTAAAATATCAGTGTTCACAGTTTTTAAAATATCAGTGTTCACAGTGTTTTAAAATATCAGTGTTCACAGTGTTTTAAAATATCAGTGTTCACAGTGTTTTAAAATATCAGTGTTCACAGTGTTTAAAAATATCAGTGTTCACAGTGTTTTAAAATATCAGTGTTCACAGTGTTTTAAAATATCAGTGTTCACAGTGTTTTAAAATATCAGTGTTCACAGTGTTTTAAAATATCAGTGTTCACAGTGTTTTAAAATATCAGTGTTCACAGTGTTTTAAAATATCAGTGTTCACAGTGTTTTAAAATATCAGTGTTCACAGTGTTTAAAAATATCAGTGTTCACAGTGTTTTAAAATATCAGTGTTCACAGTGTTTTAAAATATCAGTGTTCACAGTGTTTAAAATATCAGTGTTCACAGTGTTTATAATATCAGTGTTCACAGTGTTTTAAAATATCAGTGTTCACAGTTTTCAAAATATCAGTGTTCACAGTGTTTAAAATATCAGTGTTCACAGTGTTTATAATATCAGTGTTCACAGTGTTTAAAATATCAGTGTTCACAGTGTTTTAAAATATCAGTGTTCACAGTGTTTTAAAATATCAGTGTTCACAGTGTTTATAATATCAGTGTTCACAGTGTTTAAAATATCAGTGTTCACAGTGTTTTAAAATATCAGTGTTCACAGTGTTTATAATATCAGTGTTCACAGTGTTTTAAAATATCAGTGTTCACAGTTTTCAAAATATCAGTGTTCACAGTGTTTAAAATATCAGTGTTCACAGTGTTTATAATATCAGTGTTCACAGTGTTTATAATATCAGTGTTCACAGTGTTTAAAATATCAGTGTTCACAGTGTTTTAAAATATCAGTGTTCACAGTGTTTAAAATATCAGTGTTCACAGTGTTTAAAATATCAGTGTTCACAGTGTTTAAAAATATCAGTGTTCACAGTGTTTTAAAATATCAGTGTTCACAGTGTTTTAAAATATCAGTGTTCACAGTGTTTAAAATATCAGTGTTCACAGTGTTTATAATATCAGTGTTCACAGTGTTTTAAAATATCAGTGTTCACAGTTTTTAAAATATCAGTGTTCACAGTGTTTAAAATATCAGTGTTCACAGTGTTTATAATATCAGTGTTCACAGTGTTTAAAATATCAGTGTTCACAGTGTTTTAAAATATCAGTGTTCACAGTGTTTAAAATATCAGTGTTCACAGTGTTTATAATATCAGTGTTCACAGTGTTTTAAAATATCAGTGTTCACAGTTTTTAAAATATCAGTGTTCACAGTGTTTAAAATATCAGTGTTCACAGTGTTTAAAATATCAGTGTTCACAGTGTTTAAAATATCAGTGTTCACAGTGTTTATAATATCAGTGTTCACAGTGTTTTAAAATATCAGTGTTCACAGTGTTTTAAAATATCAGTGTTCACAGTGTTTAAAATATCAGTGTTCACAGTGTTTAAAATATCAGTGTTCACAGTGTTTATAATATCAGTGTTCACAGTGTTTAAAATATCAGTGTTCACAGTGTTTATAATATCAGTGTTCACAGTGTTTAAAATATCAGTGTTCACAGTGTTTAAAATATCAGTTTTTTTATCATGGGTTTTACATAAAATCAAATTTGATTGTCAAACTGACACCCACAGTCTCTAAAATCAATACAAAAATACATCTAATTTAGATACACCAGATTTTAGGTTTGAAAATGATCGGAAGAAGCATTCTCTGGTTACTGCATGGAAAACAATCTTAAATTTTGTTAAATTGGCAAATTAAAATTTACACAGCTCCAAGCAAACACCAAATTTTCTTTTAGTAAAGCTCCTCAATGCTCAAAGTTTGAAGCCGAGCAGAAAAGGCATTCTGCAGTTAAGCCATGAATTTCACCGATTTCAAGTTTTTTTTTATTTATTTATTTTACTATCGTAACAAGACTCACGAAATCATAATGACACGATTACAAACAAACCATACCACGGGTGGGGTTAGAACCCGCGATCAGAGAGTCTGGAGTTTTGTGACTCTGATCGCGGATTCTAAACCCACTCGTGGTATGGTTTGTTTACTATGGTAACAAGTTTGCTGGTTCACAAGGTAAACTTAATGAGCGCTATCGTGGCAGTAAGAGCAAACAACTATTAAATACTGCAGCCGTCCAGAGGAGATAAACTAATAATTCCACACACTGAGTTACACACAAAACTGGCGAATCCGCACACTTGTATGGCAATGTTATCGAATTAGAAGGCCCTTGTTTACACACTCCACCACAGACTCAATGAAATATATTTTTCTCTTTAGATTCAGAATAACATTTGCGAAATTACTGCATACACAAATTTTCGCTTGCCCTATTAGGCAAGAAGTGCGTTGCTATTACAGCCAAAATCGCAAGTTTTACGTATTCGGCACGTTTAGCAAGTTATTGAAGCCCTCCAGGACGCTGGTCACGGTACACCTGCACATGATAGCAAATTATTGAAGCCCTCCAGGACGCTGGTCACGGTACACCTGCACGTGTAGCAAGTTATTGAAGCCCTCCAGGACGCTGGTCACGGTACACCTGCACATGATAGCAAGTTATTGAAGCCCTCCAGGACGCTGGTCACGGTACACCTGCACGTGTAGCAAGTTATTGAAGCCCTCCAGGACGCTGGTCACGGAACACCTTCACATGATAATTGTTCCTAGACTCTTACCCTCGTTACCATTCAGCTGTGTTGAAAAACTGAAGCTCGTCAGATGAGACCTTCTTGTGTTATGACAGCGATAAAGCAACAAAACTTGGAGGAAGGAAAAAAATCTGACAATCACTTTAAGGTCTGCTTCCTATGGGGATACCTAACTAGATTTATTATAGGGATACCTAACTAGATGTATTATAGAGATACCTAACTAGATGTATTTTGGGGATACCTAACTAGATGTATTTTGGGGATACCTAACTAGATGTATTTTGGGGATACCTAACTAGATGTATTTTGGGGATACCTAACGAGATGTATTTCAGGGATACCTAACTAGATATATTATAGGGATACCTAACTAGATGTATTATAGGGATACCTAACTAGATGTATTTTGGGGATACCTAACTAGATGTATTTTGGGGATACCTAACGAGATGTATTTCAGGGATACCTAACTAGATATAGGGATACCTAACTAGATGTATTATAGGGATACCTAACTAGATGTATTATAGAGATACCTAACTAGATGTATTTCAGGGATACCTAACTAGATTTATTATAGGGATACCTAACTAGATGTATTATAGAGATACCTAACTAGATGTATTTTGGGGATACCTAACGAGATGTATTTCAGGGATACCTAACTAGATATATTATAGGGATACCTAACTAGATGTATTATAGGGATAACTAACTAGATGTATTATAGAGATACCTAACTAGATGTATTTTGGGGATACCTAACGAGATGTATTTCAGGGATACCTAACTAGATATATTATAGGGATACCTAACTAGATGTATTATAGGGATACCTAACTAGATGTATTATAGAGATACCTAACTAGATGTATTTTGGGGATACCTAACGAGATGTATTTCAGGGATACCTAACTAGATATATTATAGGGATACCTAACTAGATGTATTATAGGGATACCTAACTAGATGTATTATAGAGATACCTAACTAGATGTATTATAGCGATACCTAACTAGATGTATTACAGGGATACCTAACTAGATGTATTTTGGGGATACCTAACGAGATGTATTTCAGGGATACCTAACTAGATATATTATAGAGATACCTATCTAGATGTAGTTTGGTCAGTGTGTGATCCGAGGAATGTATCTTCATAACATATGACTACAGGGTCCAGCGTCTACCATATCCCTCACACGAACCTCCAGATCTCCAGAGAGGACAGGGGCTACAGCTAACTTCCTGAAGAGAGGGTGGAGGTGAGAGAGGTGTAGCTCCTGGACCTCTTGGGAGTTCCAGGGGCTAGAGATTGACATTTTGAAGGCTCTTCAGAGGCTGGTAAGGGCTCATGATCCAAGGAATCGGATATAATTTCCCTTCAGACTGAAATTGATTCTTACCCAATCTTCCTGGCACTGTGTGACCCCTACGGGTTTAGTGTGCCCCAATAATAGTAACAATAATACATAGAGGAGGTTTAAAAGTTTTATTTAGCTCAACACACACAAGCAGTCTAGCAGCTTTGGTTTACCACCTTCAAAAGTCCCAGAACAGTAGATTAACATCTTTAAGAGAGCCACTAAAATACATCCACGTTGACGGTTTGAAGCCTGTCTGTAGAAGCAGTCTCAAGATGATACACAGAAATAAACAGCCCAATTTGCTTAATAAAACTGACAATGACTAAAACTGCTCACGAGCACGTTGTAGCACTCTGGTGCTACTCCAGTGTTGTAGCACCCTGGTGCTACTCCAGTGTTGTAGCACCCTGGTGCTACTCCAGTGTTGTAGCACTCTGGTGCTACTCCAGTGTTGTAGCACCCTGGTGCTACTCCAGTGTTGTAGCACCCTGGTGCTACTCCAGTGTTGTAGCACTCTGGTGCTACTCCAGTGTTGTAGCACCCTGGTGCTACTCCAGTGTTGTAGCACTCTGGTGCTACTCCAGTGTTGTAGCACTCTGGTGCTACTCCAATGTTACAGCACTCTGGTGCTACTCCAGTGTTGTAGCACTCAGGTGCTACTCCAGTGTTGTAGCACTCTGGTACTACTCCAGTGTTGTAGCACTCTGGTGCTACTCCAGTGTTGCAGCACTCTGGTGCTACTCCAGTGTTGCAGCACTCTGGTGCTACTCCAGTGTTGTAGCACTCTGGTGCTACTCCAGTGTTGCAGCACTCTGGTGCTACTCCAGTGTTGTAGCACTCTGGTGCTACTCCAGTGTTGTAGCACTCTGGTGCTACTCCAGTGTTGTAGCACTCTGGTGCTACTCCAGTGTTGTAGCACTCTGGTGCTACTCCAGTGTTGTAGCACTCTGGTGCTACTCCAGTGTTGTAGCACTCTGGTGCTACTCCAGTGTTGTAGCACTCTGGTGCTACTCCAGTGTTGTAGCACTCTGGTGCTACTCCAGTGTTGTAGCACTCTGGTGCTACTCCAGTGTTGTAGCACTCTGGTGCTACTCCAGTGTTGCAGCACTCTGGTGCTACTCCAGTGTTGTAGCACTCTGGTGCTACTCCAGTGTTGTAGCACTCTGGTGCTACTCCAGTGTTGTAGCACTCTGGTGCTACTCCAGTGTTGCAGCACTCTGGTGCTACTCCAGTGTTGCAGCACTCTGGTGCTACTCCAGTGTTGCAGCACTCTGGTGCTACTCCAGTGTTGTAGCACTCTGGTGCTACTCCAGTGTTGCAGCACTCTGGTGCTACTCCAGTGTTGCAGCACTCTGGTGCTACTCCAGTGTTGTAGCACTCTGGTGCTACTCCAGTGTTGTAGCACTCTGGTGCTACTCCAGTGTTGTAGCACTCTGGTGCTACTCCATTGTTTCAGCAATCTGGTCCTACTCCAGTGTTGTAGCACTCTGGTACTACTCCAGTGTTGCAGCACTCTGGTGCTACTCCAGTGTTGCAGCACTCTGGTGCTACTCCAGTGTTGCAGCACTCTGGTGCTACTCCAGTGTTGTAGCACTCTGGTGCTACTCCATTGTTTCAGCAATCTGGTGCTACTCCAGTGTTGCAGCACTCTGGTGCTACTCCAGTGTTGTAGCACTCTGGTGCTACTCCATTGTTTCAGCAATCTGGTGCTACTCCAGTGTTGTAGCACTCTGGTGCTACTCCAGTGTTGTAGCACTCTGGTGCTACTCCAGGGTAGTAGCACTCTGGTGCTACTCCAGTGTTGTAGCACTCTGGTGCTACTCCAGTGTTGTAGCACTCTGGTGCTACTCCAGTGTTGCAGCACTCTGGTGCTACTCCAGTGTTGTAGCACTCTGGTGCTACTCCAGTGTTGCAGCACTCTGGTGCTACTCCAGTGTTGCAGCACTCTGGTGCTACTCCAGTGTTGCAGCACTCTGGTGCTACTCCAGTGTTGTAGCACTCTGGTGCTACTCCAGTGTTGTAGCACTCTGGTGCTACTCCAGTGTTGTAGCACTCTGGTGCTACTCCAGTGTTGCAGCACTCTGGTGCTACTCCAGTGTTGTAGCACTCTGGTGCTACTCCAGTGGTGCAGCACTCTGGTGCTACTCCAGTGTTGCAGCACTCTGGTGCTACTCTAGTGTTGCAGCACTCTGGTGCTACTCCAGTGTTGCAGCACTCTGGTGCTACTCCAGTGTTGTAGCATTCTGGTGCTACTCCAGTGTTTCAGCACTCTGGTGCTACTCAAGTGTTGCAGCACTCTGGTGCTACTCCAGTGTTGTAGCACTCTGGTGCTACTCCAGTGTTGCAGCACTCTGGTGCTACTCCAGTGTTGTAGCACTCTGGTGCTACTCCAGTGTTGTAGCACTCTGGTGCTACTCCACTGTTGTAGCACTCTGGTGCTACTCCAGTGTTGTAGCACACTGGTGCTACTCCAGTGTTGTGGCACTTTGGTGCTACTCCAGTGTTGTAGCACACTGGTGCTACTCCAGTGTTGCAGCACTCTGGTGCTACTCCAGTGGTGCAGCACTCTGGTGCTACTCCAGTGTTGTAGCACTCTGGTGCTACTCCAGTGTTGCAGCACTCTGGTGCTACTCCAGTGTTGCAGCACTCTGGTGCTACTCCAGTGTTACAGCACTGGTGCTACTCCAGTGTTGTAGCACTCTGGTGCTACTCCAGTGTTACAGCACTGGTGCTACTCCAGTGTTGTAGCACCCTGGTGCTACTCCAGTGTTGTAGCACACTGGTGCTACTCCAGTGTTGTAGCACTCTGGTGCTACTCCAGTGTTGCAGCACTCTGGTGCTACTCCAGTGTTGTAGCACCCTGGTGCTACTCCAGTGTTGCAGCACTCTGGTGCTACTCCAGTGTTGCAGCACTGTGGTGCTACTCCAGTGTTGTAGCACTCTGGTGCTACTCCAGTGTTGTAGCACTCTGGTGCTACTCCAGCGTTACAGCACTGGTGCTACTCCAGTGTTGTAGCACCCTGGTGCTACTCCAGTGTTGTAGCACTCTGGTGTTACTCCAGTGTTGTAGCACTCTGGTGCTACTCCAGTGTTGCAGCACTCTGGTGCTACTCCAGTGTTGCAGCACTCTGGTGCTACTCCAGTGTTGTAGCACTCCGGTGCTACTCCATTGTTGCAGCACTCTGGTGCTACTCCGGTGTTGTAGCACTCTGGAGGTACTCCAGTGTTGCAGCACTCTGGTGCTACTCCAGTGTTGTAGCACTCCGGTGCTACTCCATTGTTGTAGCACTTTGGTGCTACTCCAGTGTTACAGCACTCTGGTGCTACTCCAGTGTTGTAGCACTCTGGTGCTACTCCAGTCTTGCAGCACTGTGGTGCTACTCCAGTGTTCCAGCACTCTGGTGCTACTCCAGTGTTGCAGCACTCTGGTGCTACTCCAGTGTCACAGCACTCTCGTGCTACTCCAGTGTTGCGGCACTCTGGTGCTACTCCAGTGTTGTAGCACTCTGGTGCTACTCCAGTGTTGTAGCACTCAGGTGCTACTCCAGTGTTGTAGCATTCTGGTGCTACTCCAGTGTTGTAGCACTCTGGTGCTACTCCAGTGTTGTAGCACTCTGGTGCTACTCCAGTGTTGCAGCACTCTGGTGCTACTCCAGTGTTGCAGCACTCTGGTGCTACTCCAGTGTTGTAGCACTCTGGTGCTACTCCAGTGTTGTAGCACTCTGGTGCTACTCCAGTGTTGTAGCACTCTGGTGCTACTCCAATGTTGCAGCACTCTGGTGCTACTCCAGTGTTGCAGCACTCTGGTGCTACTCCAGTGTTGTAGCACTCTGGTGCTACTCCAGTGTTGCAGCACTCTGGTGCTACTCCAGTGTTGCAGCACTCTGGTGCTACTCCAGTGTTGTAGCACTCTGGTGCTACTCCAGTGTTGCAGCACTCTGGTGCTACTCCAGTGTTGCAGCAGGTGCTTCTCCAGTGTTGCAGCACTCTGGTGCTACTCCAGTGTTGTAGCACTCTGGTGCTACTCCAGTGTTGTAGCACTCTGGTGCTACTCCAGTGTTGTAGCACTCTGCTGCTACTCCACTGTTGTAGCACTCTGGTGCTACTCCAGTGTTGTAGCACTCTGGTGCTACTCGAGTGTTGTAGCACTCTGGTGCTACTCCAGTATTGTAGCACTCTGGTGCTAATCCAGTGTTGCAGCACTCTGGTGCTACTCCAGTGTTGCAGCACTGTGGTGCTACTCCAGTGTTGCAGCACTCTGGTGCTACTCCAGTGTTGCAGCACTCTGGTGCTACTCCAGTGTTGTAGCACTCTGGTGCTACTCCAGTGTTGAAGCACTCTGGTGCTACTCCAGTGTTACAGAACTCTGGTGCTACTCCAGTGTTGTAGCACACTGGTGCTACTCCAGTGTTGCAGCACTCTGGTGCTACTCCAGTGTTGCAGCACTCTGGTGCTACTCCAGTGTTGCAGCACTCTGGTGCTACTCCAGTGTTGTAGCACTCTGGTGCTACTCCAGTGTTGTAGCACTTTGGTGCTACTCCAGTGTTACAGCACTCTGGTGCTACTCCAGTGTTGTAGCACTCTGGTGCTACTCCAGTGTTGTAGCACTCTGGTGCTACTCCAGTGTTGCAGCACTCTGGTGCTACTCCAGTGTTGTAGCACTCTGGTGCTACTCCAGTGTTGTAGCACTCTGGTGCTACTCCAGTGCTGCAGCACTCTGGTGCTACTCCAGTGTTGCAGCACTCTGGTGCTATTCCAGTGTTGCAGCACTCTGGTGCTACTCCAGTGTTGTAGCACTCTGGTGCTACTCCAGTGTTGTAGCACTCTGGTGCTACTCCAGTGTTGTAGCACTCTGGTGCTACTCCAGTGTTGTAGCACTCTGGTGCTACTCCAGTGTTGCAGCACTCTGGTGCTACTCCAGTGTTGTAGCACTCTGGTGCTACTCAAGTGGTGCAGCACTCTGGTGCTACTCCAGTGTTGCAGCACTCTTGTGCTACTCTAGTGTTGCAGCACTCTGGTGCTACTCCAGTGTTGCAGCACTCTGGTGCTACTCCAGTGTTGTAGCACTCTGGTGCTACTCCAGTGTTGCAGCACTCTGGTGCTACTCCAGTGTTGTAGCACTCTGGTGCTACTCCAGTGTTGCAGCACTCTGGTGCTACTCCAGTGTTGTAGCACTCTGGTGCTACTCCAGTGTTGTAGCACTCTGGTGCTACTCCA
Organism: Cherax quadricarinatus; assembly: GCF_038502225.1. Lineage (NCBI taxonomy): Eukaryota > Metazoa > Arthropoda > Malacostraca > Decapoda > Parastacidae > Cherax > Cherax quadricarinatus. The sequence goes on along the minus strand of NC_091314.1, from coordinate 41,609,059 downwards.
GTGTTGTAGCACTCTGGTGCTACTCCAGTGTTGTAGCACATCTGGTGCTACTCCAGTGTTGCAGCACTCTGGTGCTACTCCAGTGTTGTAGCACTCTGGTGCTACTCCAGTGTTGCAGCACTCTGGTGCTACTCCAGTGTTGTAGCACTCTGGTGCTACTCCAGTGTTGTAGCACTCTGGTGCTACTCCAGTGTTGTAGCACACTGGTGCTACTCCAGTGTTGTAGCACTCTGGTGCTACTCCAGTGTTGCAGCACTCTGGTGCTACTCCAGTGTTGCAGCACTCTGGTGCTACTCCAGTGTTGTAGCACTCTGGTGCTACTCCAGTGTTGTAGCACTCTGGTGCTACTCCAGTGTTGTAGCACTCTGGTGCTACTCCAGTGTTGTAGCACTCTGGTGCTACTCCAGTGTTGTAGCACTCTGGTGCTACTCCAGTGTTGCAGCACTCTGGTGCTACTCCAGTGTTGTAGCACTCTGGTGCTACTCCAGTGTTGCAGCACTCTGGTGCTACTCCAGTGTTGCAGCACTCTGGTGCTACTCCAGTGTTGTAGCACTCTGGTGCTACTCCAGTGTTGCAGCACTCTGGTGCTACTCCAGTGTTGTAGCACTCTGGTGCTACTCCAGTGTTGTAGCACTCTGGTGCTACTCCAGTGTTGCAGCACTCTGGTGCTACTCCAGTGTTGTAGCACTCTGGTGCTACTCCAGTGTTGTAGCACTCTGGTGCTACTCCAGTGTTGTAGCACTCTGGTGCTACTCCAGTGTTGTAGCACTCTGGTGCTACTCCAGTGTTGTAGCACTCTGGTGCTACTCCAGTGTTGCAGCACTCTGGTGCTACTCCAGTGTTGCAGCACTCTGGTGCTACTCCAGTGTTGCAGCACTCTGGTGCTACTCCAGTGTTGCAGCACTCTGGTGCTACTCCAGTGTTGCAGCACTCTGGTGCTACTCCAGTGTTGTAGCACTCTGGTGCTACTCCAGTGTTGCAGCACTCTGGTGCTACTCCAGTGTTGTAGCACTCTGGTGCTACTCCAGTGTTGCAGCACTCTGGTGCTACTCCAGTGTTGCAGCACTCTGGTGCTACTCCAGTGTTGCAGCACTCTGGTGCTACTCCAGTGTTTCAGCACTCTGGTGCTACTCCAGTGTTGCAGCACTTTGGTGCTACAATATTGCAGCACTCTGGTGCTACTCCAGTGTTACAGCACTCTTGTGCTACTCCAGTGTTGCAGCACTCTGGTGCTACTCCAGTGTTGTAGCACTCTTGTGCTACTCCAGTGTTGTAGCACTCTGGTGCTACTCCAGTGTTACAGCACTCTGGTGCTACTCCAGTGTTGTAGCCCTTTCGTGCTTCTCCACTATTGCAGCACTCTGGTGCTACTCCAATGTTACAGCACTGGTGCTACTCCAGTGTTGTAGCACTCTGGTGCTACTCCAGTGTTACAGCACTCTGGTGCTACTCCAGTGTTGCAGCACTCTGGTGCTACTCCAGTGTTACAGCACTCTTGTGCTACTCCAGTGTTGCAGCACTATGGTGCTACTCCAGTGTTACAGCACTGGTGCTACTCCAGTGTTGTAGCACTCTGGTGCTACTCCAGTGTTACAGCACTCTGGTGCTACTCCAGTGTTACAGCACTCTGGTGCTACTCCAGTGTTGCAGCACTCTGGTGCTACTCCAGTGTTGTAGCACTCTGCTGCTACTCCAGTGTTGCAGCACTCTGGTGCTACTCCAGTGTTGCAGCACTCTGGTGCTACTCCAGTGTTGTAGCACTCTGGTGCTACTCCAGTGTTGCAGCACTCTGGTGCTACTCCAGTGTTGTAGCACTCTGGTGCTACTCCAGTGTTGTAGCACTCTGGTGCTACTCCAGTGTTGCAGCACTCTGTTGCTACTCCAGCGTTGCAGCACACTGGTGCTACTCCAGTGTTGTAGCACTCTGGTGCTACTCCAGTGTTGTAGCACTCTGGTGCTACTCAAGTGTTGTAGCACTCTGGTGCTACTCCAGTGTTACAGCACTCTGGTGTTACTCAAATGTTGTAGCACTCTGATGCTACTCCAGTGTTGCAGCACTCTGGTGCTACTCCAGTGTTGCAGCACTCTGATGCTACTCCAGTGTCGCAGCACTCTGGTGCTACTCCAGTTTTGTAGCACTCTGGTGCTACTCCAGTGTTGTAGCACTCTGGTGATACTCAAGTGTTGTAGCACTCTGGTGCTACTCCAGTGTTGCAGCACTCTGGTGCTACTCCAGTGTTACAGCACTCTGGTGCTACTCCAGTGTTGTAGCACTCTGGTGCTACTCCAGTGTTGCAGCACTCTGGTGCTACTCCAGTGTTTCAGCACTCTGGTGCTACTCCAGTGTTGCAGCACTCTGGTGCTACTCCAGTGTTTCAGCACTCTGGTGCTACTCCAGTGTTGCAGCACTCTGATGCTACTCCAGTGTTGTAGCACTCTGGTGCTACTCCAGTGTTACAGCACTCTGGTGCTACCAAAGTGTTGCAGCACGCTGGTGCTACTCCAGTGTTGTAGCACTCTGGTGCTACTCCAGTGTTACAGCACTCTGGTGCTACCCCAGTGTTGCAGCACGCTGGTGCTACTCCAGTGTTGTAGCACTCTGGTGCTACTCCAGTGTTGTAGCACTCTGGTGCTACTCCAGTGTTACAGCACTCTGGTGCTACTCCAGTGTTGTAGCACTCTGGTGCTACTCCAGTGTTGCAGCACTCTGGTGCTACTCCAGTGTTACAGCACTCTGGTGCTACTCCAGTGTTGCAGCACTCTGGTGCTACTCCAGTGTTGTAGCACTCTGGTGCTACTACAGTGTTACAGCACTCTTGTGCTACTCCAGTGTTGCAGCACGCTGGTGCTACTCCAGTGTTGTAGCACTCTGGTGCTACTCCAGTGTTGTAGCACTCTGGTGCTACTCCAGTGTTGTAGCACTCTGGTGCTACTCCAGTGTTGCAGCACTCTGGTGCTACTCCAGTGTTGCAGCACTCTGGTGCTACTCCAGTGTTGTAGCACTCTGGTGCTACTCCAGTGTTGCAGCACTCTGGTGCTACTCCAGTGTTGTAGCACTCTGGTGCTACTCCAGTGTTGTAGCACTTTGGTGCTACTCCAGTGTTACAGCACTCTGGTGCTCACACTCTGGTGCTAGTGTTGCAGCACTCTGGTGCTACTCCACTGTTACAGCACTCTGGTGCTACTCCAGTGTTGTAGCACTCTGGTGCTACTCCAGTGTTGCAGCACTCTGGTGCTACTCCAGTGTTGTAGCACTCTGGTGCTACTCCAGTGTTGTAGCACTCTGGTGCTACTCCAGTGTTGCAGCACTCTGGTGCTACTCCAGTGTTGTAGCACTCTGGTGCTACTCCAATGTTACAGCACTCTGGTGCTACTCCAATGTTGTGGCACTCTGGTGCTACTCCAATGTTACAGCACTCTGGTGCTACTCCAGTGTTGTAGCACTCTGGTGCTACTCCAATGTTACAGCACTCTGGTGCTACTCCAATGTTGTAGCACTCTGGTGCTACTCCAATGTTACAGCACTCTGGTGCTACTCCAGTGTTGTAGCACTCTGGTGCTACTCCAGTGTTGCAGCACTCTGGTGCTACTCCAGTGTTGTAGCACTCTGGTGCTACTCCAGTGTTGCAGCACTCTGGTGCTACTCCAGTGTTGCAGCACTCTGGTGCTACTCCAGTGTTGTAGCACTCTGGTGCTACTCCAGTGTTGTAGCACTCTGGTGCTACTCCAGTGTTGCAGCACTCTGGTGCTACTCCAGTGTTGTAGCACTCTGGTGCTTCTCCAGCGTTGTAGCACTCTGGTGCTACTCCAGTGTTGTAGCACTCTGGTGCTACTCCAGTGTTGCAGCACTCTGGTGCTACTCCAGTGTTGCAGCACTCTGGTGCTACTCCAGTGTTGTAGCACTCTGGTGCTACTCCAGTGTTGCAGCACTCTGGTGCTACTCCAGTGTTGTAGCACTCTGGTGCTACTCCAGTGTTGCAGCACTCTGGTGCTACTCCAGTGTTGCAGCACTCTGGTGCTACTCCAGCGTTGCAGCACACTGGTGCTACTCCAGTGTTGTAGCACTCTGGTGCTACTCCAGTGTTGCAGCACTCTGGTGCTACTCCAGTGTTGCAGCACTCTGTTGCTACTCCATTGTTTCAGCACTCTGGTGCTACTCCAGTGTTGCAGCACTCTGGTGCTACTCCAGTGTTGTAGCACTCTGGTGCTACTCAAGTGTTGTAGCACTCTGGTGCTACTCCAGTGTTGTAGCACTCTGGTGCTACTCCAGTGTTGCAGCACTCTGGTGCTACTCCAGTGTTGCAGCACTCTGGTGCTACTCCAGTGTTGTAGCACTCTGGAGCTACTCCAGTGTTGTAGCACACTGGTGCTACTCCAGTGTTGTAGCACTGTGGTGCTACTCCATTGTTGTAGCACTCTGGTGCTACTCCAGTGTTGTAGCACTCTGGTGCTACTCCAGTGTTGTAGCACTCTGGTGCTACTCCAGTGTTGTAGCACTCTGGTGCTACTCCAGTGTTGCAGCACTCTGGTGCTACTCAAGTGTTGTACACTCTGGTGCTATTCCAGTGTTGTAGCACTCTGGTGCTACTCCAGTGTTGCAGCACTCTGGTGCTACTCCAGTGTTGCAGCACTCTGGTGCTACTCCAGTGTTGTAGCACTCTGGTGCTACTCCAGTGTTGTAGCACACTGGTGCTACTCCAGTGTTGCAGCACTCTGGTGCTACTCCAGTGTTGCAGCACTCTGGTGCTACTCCAGTGTTTTAGCACTCTGGTGCTACTCCAGTGTTGTAGCACTCTGGTGCTACTCCAGTGTTGCAGCACTCTGGTGCTATTCCGGTGTTGTAGCACTCTGGTGCTACTCCAGTGTTGCAGCACTCTGGTGCTACTCCAGTGTTGCAGCACTCTGGTGCTATTCCAGTGTTGCAGCACTCTGGTGCTACTCCAGTGTTGCAGCACTCTGGTGCTACTCCAGTGTTGCAGCTCTCTGGTGCTACTCCAGTGTTGTAGCACTCTGGTGCTACTCCAGTGTTGTAGCACACTGGTGCTACTCCAGTGTTGCAGCACTCTGGTGCTACTCCAGTGTTGCAGCACTCTGGTGCTACTCCAGTGTTGTAGCACTCTGGTGCTACTCCAGTGTTGTAGCACTCTGGTGCTACTCCAGTGTTGCAGCACTCTGGTGCTACTCCAGTGTTGCAGCACTCTGGTGCTACTCCAGTGTTGTAGCACTCTGGTGCTACTCCAGTGTTGCAGCACTCTGGTGCTACTCCAATGTTACAGCACTCTGGTGCTACTCCAGTGTTGTACCCCTCTGGTGCTACTCCAGTGTTGCAGCACTCTGGTGCTACTCCAGTTTTTCAGCACTCTGGTGCTACTCCAGTGTTTCAGCACTCTGGTGCTACTCCAGTGTTTCAGCACTCTGGTGCTACTCCAGTGTTTCAGCACTCTGGTGCTACTCCAGTGTTGTAGCACTCTGGTGCTACTCCAGTTTTTCAGCACTCTGGTGCTACTCCAGTGTTGTAGCACTCTGGTGCTACTCCAGTGTTTCAGCACTCTGGTGCTACTCCAGTGTTGTAGCACTCTGGTGCTACTCCAGTGTTTCAGCACTCTGGTGCTACTCCAGTGTTTCAGCACTCTGGTGCTACTCCAGTGTTGTAGCACTCTGGTGCTACTCCAGTGTTTCAGCACTCTGGTGCTACTCCAGTGTTGCAGCACTCTGGTGCTAGTCCAGTTTTTCAGCACTCTGGTGCTACTCCAGTGTTTCAGCACTCTGGTGCTACTCCAGTGTTGCAGCACTCTGGTGCTACTCCAGTGTTTCAGCACTCTGGTGCTACTCCAGTGTTGCAGCACTCTGGTGCTACTCCAGTGTTTCAGCACTCTGGTGCTACTCCAGTGTTGCAGCACTCTGGTGCTACTCCAGTGTTTCAGCACTCTGGTGCTACTCCAGTGTTTCAGCACTCTGGTGCTACTCCAGTGTTTCAGCACTCTGGTGCTACTCCAGTGTTGTAGCACTCTGGTGCTACTCCAGTGTTGTAGCACTCTGGTGCTACTCCAGTGTTGCAGCACTCTGGTGCTACTCCAGTTTTGCAGCACTCTGGTGCTACTCCAGTGTTGCAGCACTCTGGTGCTACTCCAGTGTTGTAGCACTCTGGTGCTACTCCAGTGTTGTAGCACTCTGGTGCTACTCCAGTGTTGCAGCACTCTGGTGCTGCTCCAGTGTTGTAGCACTCTGGTGCTACTCCAGTGTTGCAGCACTCTGGTGTTACTCCAGTGTTGTAGCACTCTGGTGCTACTCCAGTGTTGTAGCACACTGGTGCTACTCCATTGTTGCAGCACTCTGGTGCTACTCCAGTGTTGCAGCGCTCTGGTGCTACTCCAGTGTTGTAGCACTCTGGTGCTACTCCAGTGTTGTAGCACTCTGGTGCTACTCCAGTGTTGCAGCACTCTGGTGCTACTCCAGTGTTGCAGCACTCTGGTGCTACTCCAGTGTTGTAGCACTCTGGTGCTACTCCAGTGTTGCAGCACTCTGGTGCTACTCCAATGTTACAGCACTCTGGTGCTACTCCAGTGTTGCAGCACTCTGGTGCTACTCCAGTGTTGCAGCACTGTGGTGCTACCCCAGTGATGCAGCACTCTGGTGCTACTCCAGTGTTGTAGCACTCTGGTGCTACTCCAGTGTTGTAGCACTCTGGTGCTACTCCAGTGTTGCAAGCACTGTGGTGCTACTCCAGTGTTGCAGCACTCTGGTGCTACTCCAGTGTTGCAGCACTCTGGTGCTACTCCAGTGTTGTAGCACTCTGGTGCTACTCCAGTGTTGCAGCACTCTGGTGCTACCCCAATGTTGTAGCACTCTGGTGCTGCTCCAGTGTTGCAGCACTCTGGTGCTACCCCAGTGTTGCAGCACACTGGTGCTACTCCAGTGTTGCAGCACTCTGGTGCTACCCCAGTGTTGCAGCACACTAGTGCTACTCCAGTGTTGCAGCACTCTGGTGCTACCCCAGTGTTGCAGCACCCTGGTGCTACTCCAGTGTTGCAGCACTCTGGTGCTACCCCAGTGTTGCAGCACACTGGTGCTACTCCAGTGTTGCAGCACTCTGGTGCTACCCCAGTGTTGCAGCACTCTGGTGCTACTCCAGTGTTGTAGCACTCTGGTGCTACCCCTGTGTTGCAGCACTCTGGTGCTACCCCAGTGTTGCAGCACTCTGGTGCTGTCTTAATTCTAGAGACTGTGATAATTGTTAGCTGTGAGGTCAGACATTATTCTAGAATATATTTTTCATTACAGCTGTATTCTGCTGTAGTATGTCACTTATTTTTTTTTGTATTAGTGTCACTTATTTGTCTCTGACGGCTGATAATGAGTTCCATCTTATAATGGAGTTTGCAGAAGTTGGTAATCTTAGGCTTATCGGTAATATTGTAAGATATTTCCTGATTTTTCTTATAACTTGTACAGCAGTTTATGTCTCTTAAGTAATGAGGGTTTTAGTCGGAATAATGAGATCTTTTCATGAGGTTGGAGATTATAAACACTGCACCGAAAAGTTTGTGGCTAGAAATCCACTTGGTCTTGTGGACACTAGTTCTTACAACAGACTGTCACTCCTCAGAATGTGAGGACGAGTCCTCCCCCTGTTTCCCCTGTCCTCTTCTGTCCCCCTGTCCTCTCCTTTCCACCATTTAACTGCCTCTCACCATCCAACACACACTCGAACATATCTGCAGGATTTTTTTTCCGTACACATGTAAAGAGTTTGCCAGAGTTTTCCTCTCTCTCTCTCTCTCTCTCTCTCTCTCTCTCTCTCTCTCTCTCTCTGTCTCACACACACACACACACACACATACACACACACACACACACACACACACACACACACACACATGCCGGGCCAGGAGTTGTGACTCGATCCCTCTAATCGCAATCACATATAAGTGAGTACGCGCACATACACACTTATAGACGTACCACTTTAAGCATTCCAAGTGTCTATCAATAAGTGCCTTTGACAACCGGTAATAAATATATATATATATATATATATATATATATATATATATATATATATATATATATATATATATATATATATATATATATATATATATATTAATGAAACCACGAAACAAGTGGTATTGAATCATTTACCAAGCTGCGGCCAGCCGGGATTAGATTCTGCGACCCATTTTCCTGTCTCAAGAGACAGAACATTGTTCACATTGCATTAACCACTTAGCCAACGATCCTATAAGAATCATGCACCCAGCAGAGGTAGGTGTTGTTCATGATGCAAGGACACACTTGCCGGATAGGCCGAACTCCTTTAAAAATTTGGCTTTTCAAAAAAATTTTACAGACATAATATTTAATTAGTGATATAAAAAATTTCATTTTGGAAGCAAACCTAACTCAGAAACTTCACCTAACCTAACTTAAATTAGCTTATTTTATTAGTTAAAGTCTACAAATGTACACGAATGATAACTAATTAATTCATACTGTGATTAATGCCATTAAACATGTGTCGAGAGAGAGAGAGACAGAGAAAGAGAGAGAGATAGAGAGTGGCTGGGAAGGGGTTAGAGGGGGAGGGGGAGGTGGAAGTCTCGACTCAATCAAGGAACGGTTCATGAACAACTTCGGTACTGGCAAATGGAACTTCACAGACGTCAGTGTGTCTCAGAGTATGTTGACAGTAGGAGGGTCGTTACCCATCAGTACTGTACACTCGCTAGCAAGGTTATAATACATCGACAGATGTGTGAATATCTGTGTGTATATATATATACACACCCTTGAGAATTATATTTGAGCATATACACTAATTTAAGTGAATCCACATTTTAGTTATTGAGACAACAATGAGTGGTGTTGAACGGGTGACATGCAGCCGCAATAACCCTAGTGTAGTCAGTACACCTTTAACCTAATACTGTGTGGCCCTCGTGGGTTTAGCACTTAGTTTTGATTGATTTAAAACAAAAATGCAACTAACCAAGACTAGTAACTCCCTAAATCGTGAATAAAGTGCATATAAAGGATATACAGCTAGTTATATACAACCCTGCGTAGTTATTGGCATGCTCAGTGTTGATGTAGCAAGTGCTCAGTGTTGATGTGGCAAGTGCTCAGTGTTGATGTGGCAAGTGCTCAGTGTTGATGTGGCAAGTGCTCAGTGTTGATGTGGCAAGTGCTCAGTGTTGATGTGGCAAGTGCTCAGTGTTGATGTGGCAAGTGCTCAGTGTTGATGTGGCAAGTGCCCAGTGTTGATGTGGCAAGTGCTCAGTGTTGATGTGGCAAGTGCTCAGTGTTGATGTGGCAAGTGCCCAGTGTTGATGTAGCAAGTGCTCAGTGTTGATGTGGCAAGTGCTCAGTGTTGATGTGGCAAGTGCTCAGTGTTGATGTAGCAAGTGCTCAGTGTTGATGTGGCAAGTGCTCAGTGTTGATGTGGCAAGTGCTCAGTGTTGATGTAGCAAGTGCTCAGTGTTGATGTGGCAAGTGCTTAGTGTTGATGTAGCAAGTGCTCAGTGTTGATGTGGCAAGTGCTCAGTGTTGATGTGGCAAGTGCTCAGTGTTGATGTGGCAAGTGCTCAGTGTTGATGTAGCAAGTGCTCAGTGTTGATGTGGCAAGTGCTCAGTGTTGATGTGGCAAGTGCTCAGTGTTGATGTGGCAAGTGCTCAGTGTTGATGTGGCAAGTGCTCAGTGTTGATGTGGCAAGTGCTCAGTGTTGATGTGGCAAGTGCTCAGTGTTGATGTAGCAAGTGCTCAGTGTTGATGTGGCAAGTGCTCAGTGTTGATGTGGCAAGTGCTCAGTGTTGATGTGGCAAGTGCTCAGTGTTGATGTGGCAAGTGCTCAGTGTTGATGTAGCAAGTGCTCAGTGTTGATGTAGCAAGTGCTCAGTGTTGATGTAGCAAGTGCTCAGTGTTGATGTGGCAAGTGCTCAGTGTTGATGTGGCAAGTGCTCAGTGTTGATGTGGCAAGTGCTCAGTGTTGATGTGGCAAGTGCTCGGTGTTGATGTGGCAAGTGCTCAGTGTTGATGTGGCAAGTGCTCAGTGTTGATGTGGCAAGTTCCCAGTGTTGATGTAGCAAGTGCCCAGTGTTGATGTGGCAAGTGCTCAGTGTTGATGTAGCAAGTGCCCAGTGTTGATGTGGCAAGTGCCCAGTGTTGATGTGGCAAGTGCTCAGTGTTGATGTAGCAAGTGCTCAGTGTTGATGTGGCAAGTGCCCAGTGTTGATGTGGCAAGTGCTAGCATCCACAAAAATCATGGCAAGTAATTCTCTTAATTTTAATGTTTTAAAATGTTACGTTTTGATGTTGAAGTGTTGATGTTAGCGAAGTGTTGACGACGGAAGCGTTACAGAGACGGAAGTGTTGAAGAACTTTGTCCCCAGGCACCACCTGGTCCCCAGCACCACCTGGTCCCCAGCACCACCTGGTCCCCAGCACCACCTGGTCCCCAGGCACCACCTGGTCCCCAGGCACCACCTGGTCCCCAGGCACCACCTGGTCCCCAGGCACCACCTGGTCCCCAGGCACCACCTGGTCCCCAGGCACCACCTGGTCCCCAGGCACCACCTGGTCCCCAGGCACCACCTGGTCCCCAGGCACCACCTGGTCCCCAGCACCACCTGGTCCCCAGCACCACCTGGTCCCCAGCACCACCTGGTCCCCAGGCACCACCTGGTCCCCAGCACCACCTGGTCCCCAGCACCACCTGGTCCCCAGCACCACCTGGTCCCCAGGCACCACCTGGTCCCCAGGCACCACCTGGTCCCCAGGCACCACCTGGTCCCCAGGCACCACCTGGTCCCCAGGCACCACCTGGTCCCCAGGCACCACCTGGTCCCCAGGCACCACCTGGTCCCCAGGCACCACCTGGTCCCCAGGCACCACCTGGTCCCCAGGCACCACCTGGTCCCCAGGCACCACCTGGTCCCCAGCACCACCTGGTCCCCAGGCACCACCTGGTCCCCAGGCACCACCTGGTCCCCAGGCACCACCTGGTCCCCAGCACCACCTGGTCCCCAGGCACCACCTGGTCCCCAGGCACCACCTGGTCCCCAGCACCACCTGGTCCCCAGCACCACCTGGTCCCCAGGCACCACCTGGTCCCCAGCACCACCTGGTCCCCAGGCACCACCTGGTCCCCAGGCACCACCTGGTTCCCAGGCACCACCTGGTCCCCAGCACCACCTGGTCCCCAGCACCACCTGGTCCCCAGCACCACCTGGTCCCCAGCACCACCTGGTCCCCAGCACCACCTGATCCCCAGGCACCACCTGGTCCCCAGCACCACGTGGTCCCCAGCACCACGTGGTCCCCAGCACCACCGGGCTAGTCAGGTCAGCCACACATCACCTACCATCATGGAAGGTGAGTTATAACACAGAGGCGTCAACTAATACTTGTTAAATAATAACTTGACAAGTTTTGTATTGAGAATACTTGCAAGACTTGTAGGTTGAAGAGATATAACTGAGGGATACTGCAGGTGCAGGTTGAAGGGTATAACAGGGATACTGCAGGTGCAGGTTGAAGGGTATAACAGGGATACTGCAGGTGCAGGTTGAAGGGTATAACTGAGGGATAGTGAAGGTGCAGGTTGAAGGGTATAACTGAGGGGATACTTACTGTAGGTGCAGGTTAAAAGGTATAACTGAGGCATACTTATTGTAGGTGCAGGTTAAAGGGTATAACTGAGGCATGCTTATTGTAGGTGCAGGTTGAAGGGTATAACTGTGGCATACTTACTGTAGGTGCAGGTTAAAAGGTATAACTGAGGCATACTTATTGTAGGTGCAGGTTAAAGGGTATAACTGAGGCATGCTTATTGTAGGTGCAGGTTGAAGGGTATAACTGAGGCATACTTATTGTAGGTGCAGGTTGAAGGGTATAACTGAGGCATACTTATTGTAGGTGCAGGTTGAAGGGTATAACTGAGGCATACTTACTGTAGGTGCAGGTTGAAGGGTATAACCGATGGATACTTATTGTAGGTGCAGGTTGAAGGATATAACTGAGGGATACTGTAGGTGCAGGTTGAAGGGTATAACTGAGGGATACTTGCATTAGGTGCAGGTTGAAGGGAATGACTTGGGATACTTTCTGAAGGTTTAGGTTGAATGGTATAACTAAGGGTTACTTATTAAAGGTGTAGGTTGAAGGGTATAACTGGGGATATTAATTGAATGTGCTGATTAAAGGGTTGAACTGTGGATACTAATTGAGGGTGCAGGTTGAAAGGTATAGCTGGGGATTCTTGCTTAATGTGTAGGCTCAAAGGCATAATGGAATATTTCCTTGAAATTCAGGATGAAAGGTATAACCGGGGATACTTGCATTAGGTGCAGGTTCGAAGGCATAATGGAATACTTCCTGGGGGTTATAGGCTGAAATTTATAACTAAGAATACAGTCAGAAAGAATTGGCTGAAGGGTATACCTGGGTTTGAGATTTAAGTATTAATAAATATCCTTTACTTTGCAGGTAAGTGGAAGTTAACAGATCATCGTGGGACAACACACACTCAGGAAGGTAAGTTCAGTATTCACACCAGTTGTCACTGACTTTTTCTGAAATTACGAAATATCTATGTAATATTTAGTACGAATGTTAGTGCGTCAGAATCCCCTACAATCCCCTACATTCTCTTTAAATGGACTTCAACACGCAAGATTCCATGGTCTTGGCTTGGCCAGATTTTATATAGTATAGCTTTCCGTCCTTGGTTAATATAAGTGATGTCCCTCGCATGTGTAAGTGATGTCCCTCGCATGTGTAAGTGATGTCCCTCGCATGTGTAAGTGATGTCCCTCGCATGTGTAAGTGATGTCCCTCGCATGTGTAAGTGATGTCCCTCGCATGTGTAAGTGATGTCCCTCGCATGTGTAAGTGATGTCCCTCGCATGTGTAAGTCAGGAAGGACTTGAAAGTCTTTCGGTTAATTAAGACGGAAGTATTATTTTTCTTATCGAACTGAGTAGTTAACTCTTCCCAGAACGAGGTCACCTGAGTGCTTCCGTTTACTATGGTGATTCACAAACTTTTTTAAAGAGCCAGACTATGAGATTACATTCGCTTTAGACCTCCAGTATCTGTACGTACTTAGAACTCCAGTAAATCGTCGTCTAGCTGAATGATCATCCACAGTGGTTACGAAGTTTACCAGAAAAATGGCGGGAGTAAATGTTATCGAAAGTCTCACTTCAAGGCTTCTCGTACTACTGACGTTTTAATACAGTATTATATCGTATATATAAAATCAAGCCGCGCTCACACCTGCTTTTCAATTATTTATTTTTATTAACTCCTGACGGATCTTTATATATCTTCTTGCTAGTATTGAAAATTTAGTTTTTCACTTTTTGGAATAGGGATCATCCGGGACCCATCAGAGGACCCTAGCAACATAACTGTAATATTACTACGTACCCTCACATCCTTATCCCGTGATTAATAATTAAAAAAAGTGTCTGGTGTTGAATCTACAATAAAATAACAGGTAAGCTTGTTAAAGCTTTGAACTCATTAGTCATGCAGTAGCGTGTTATATTAAAGGGTTTTATTCTACTAATTAATTATACCCCAAATAGAACTAATAAATCATTTTGAAAATTTCTTGGTCATTGTAACACATAACGATGCCACTTGCTCGTTATTCTGTCCATGTTTAGTTCATACGATGATACTTGTATACGTCAGCTACCTACACCGCTGATTCAGCGACCTACACCGCTGATTCAGCGACCTACACCGCTGATTCAGCGACCTACACCGCTGATTCAGCGACCTACACCGCTGATTCAGCGACCTACACCGCTGATTCAGCGACCTACACTGCTGATTCAGCGACCTACACCGCTGATTCAGCGACCTACACTGCTGATTCAGCGACCTACACCGCTGATTCAGCGACCTACACTGCTGATTCAGCGACCTACACCGCTGATTCAGCGATCTACACTGCTGATTCAGCGACCTACACCGCTGATTAAGCGACCTACACTGCTGATTCAGCGACCTACACCGCTGATTCAGCGACCTACACTGCTGATTCAGCGACCTACACCGCTGATTCAGCGACCTACACCGCTGATTCAGCGACCTACACCGCTGATTCAGCGACCTACACCGCTGATTCAGCGACCTACACCGCTGATTCAGCGACCTACACTGCTGATTCAGCGACCTACACCGCTGATTCAGCGACCTACACTGCTGATTCAGCGACCTACACCGCTGATTCAGCGACCTACACTGCTGATTCAGCGACCTACACCGCTGATTCAGCGACCTACACTGCTGATTCGGCGACCTACACCGCTGATTCAGCGACCTACACCGCTGATTCAGCGACCTACACCGCTGATTCAGCGACCTACACCGCTGATTCAGCGACCTACACCGCTGATTCAGCGACCTACACCGCTGATTCAGCGATCTACACTGCTGATTCAGGGACCTACACCGCTGATTCAGCGACCTACACTGCTGATTCAGCGACCTACACCGCTGATTCAGCGACCTACACTGCTGATTCAGCGACCTACACCGCTGATTCAGCGACCTACACTGCTGATTCAGCGACCTACACCGCTGATTCAGCGACCTACACTGCTGATTCAGCGACCTACACCGCTGATTCAGCGACCTACACCGCTGATTCAGCGACCTACACCGCTGATTCAGCGACCTACACTGCTGATTCAGCGACCTACACCGCTGATTCAGCGACCTACACCGCTGATTCAGCGACCTACACTGCTGATTCAGCGACCTACACCGCTGATTCAGCGACCTACACCGCTGATTCAGCGACCTACACCGCTGATTCAGCGACCTACACCGCTGCTGATTCAGAGACCTACACCGCTGATTCAGCGACCTACACCGCTGATTCAGCGACCTACACCGCTGATTCAGCGACCTACACCGCTGATTCAGCGACCTACACTGCTGATTCAGCGACCTACACCGCTGATTCAGCGACCTACACCGCTGATTCAGCGACCTACACCGCTGATTCAGCGACCTACACTGCTGATTCAGCGACCTACACCGCTGATTCAGCGACCTACACCGCTGATTCAGCGACCTACACCGCTGATTCAGCGACCTACACTGCTGATTCAGCGACCTACACCGCTGATTCAGCGACCTACACCGCTGATTCAGCGACCTACACTGCTGATTCAGCGACCTACACCACTGATTCAGCGACCTACACCGCTGATTCAGCGACCTACACCGCTGATTCAGCGACCTACACCGCTGATTCAGCGACCTACACTGCTGATTCAGCGACCTACACCGCTGATTCAGCGACCTACACCGCTGATTCAGAGACCTACACCGCTGATTCAGCGACCTACACCGCTGATTCAGCGACCTACACTGCTGATTCAGCGACCTACACCGCTGATTCAGCGACCTACACCGCTGATTCAGTTTCTGTTTTTTTTTTTTAACTTTATCAGAGTGTAATTTGCCATAAAAGGAGGCAATAGCGAGACAATCTTACTTAGATATTCTCTTAAAACACTGATCGAAAATACTGACAAATTTGATGATTTCTTTGATTTTTAATGTATTGTGACAAGTGAGATGGAGATGGTCGAGCTTATTTTTGTGTTCTTACGCCAAGTTCAAACCTACGGCATCGCAAAAGAAAATAGGTCCTTTACTCGGTTACTTTTCTTCAAAACCTCCAGTTCTTCTTTTGGAAAATGGTGGCCAAATTTTGCAAAAGAGAAAGATGTATAGAACTTTTTTTTTATTTTAGTCAGACTTTCTTCACTGATGATGTTTTCCTCGAAGTGTTGCAATATTGACAGAAACACGTAGCAGTTACGGCGTGCAACCAGAAATGTGGCTTGCCACAGTAGCAGTGATTATTTAAAAATGCTCTGATTTCTTAAGAGCCAAATCATCCTTGCTACTTCAAATTGACTTCATTTAGCCATGAAAAATATCTGCTAAATAGGACATCGTCATTATGCAACCGTCACTACACAACAAATCTGCCAAATTCATTTGGATTCTGTCCTGGGATACAGTGTGATGCAGTGTATGGCAATGATCCACTTCTGTTTATAAACATGAACCTTTCAGAACCACACCGACACTAACACCCTGGAGGCCAAACTTCACGGTGAGTAAAAGTGTGATTCCAAATAATATAGTTGGTAGCTACTTCTAATATTTTTCCAACAACCCAGCTGTTTCTTCGCTTGTGCTGCACTGTCGCTTGTATTTTTTTTTTTGCACTCTTGCAACATTTGGGTAACTTTATTCTGGAAATGTTTTGCCAGCCAGTGGGTTCTTCAGTTTGATGCAGAAAAAGATGGATGATATGATGAAGTAATCAGTCCCTCTGCCTGGAATCGGTGTGTTCAGTTCATCAGTCTATCAGGATTGATGGATTCAACACATCGACTCCAGACTGAGGGAATAATTACCTCAAACTACTCCTCATCTTCCATCTATCTCTGCATTGGACTAAAGAAGCCACTGGCTGGCGAAACTTTTCCAGAACAAAATAACCCAAATGATGTATCAACTTGTCGGTTTTCTAAAGTATTTATTCACAGAAATATCAGATTTCTCATCAAGTTGCATTGTAAGTTTTCCAGCAGACTCTTGATGTACAACCAACTGGATTTCTAAGTCTTGTGCAACTTCAGCTCTCTAGGAAACACACTTATCACTGAGGACACTTTTCAACGTGTACAAATTTATTATCGTACGTTAAATTCACTGGGAGATAAAGGTTTTCAGCAATTGTATAGGGCCGTTGAAGAGGTAAATGTTAGGTCAAGTGAAGTGTGCTCTGAAGTTTAGAGCATTTAACAGTGTAATGAGAAAGGAAGGCATCTATTGAGACAAAGCCACGACTAACATTCATATTAGGAAATTTGTATATAAGGGATGCTTTAACAAGACGGCGTCTGTGAAGGCTAGAAGAAGGGTTAGCATAGGACTAGTTAATAGGATGGCTGTGATCTCTATCTAGCATGACAGAAAAGTACATTGTTAGTGTCAAACTTAATGGTGCTCATTAAGACTACCAGAAAGAGAGCGGCCAGTGTCACCAAAGTATTTGAGAGGACAAGAGCAGGATATGGGGTAGACACCGGAAGCATCAGTGGATGGAGATGTATGAATTAGATTACCATTAAGTGTATTTGTAGGGCAAAAAACAGGCCTAAAATGCACGACTGGAAATAGAGAAAGCAGAGATAATTTCACATGGAGAGGGAGTCTGGTAGAGAAGAAAGTCCGTTTAGCATGTGAGAAGGCAAAGTTTATGAAATCGGAAGAGCAGCCAAGGCGTGAGGACGAACCTAAGAAGAGTAGAAATATCTGAAACATTCGTCGCTCAACCTTTGGGACGAGCGGACGTGAGCTGAGCCTGCCCTCTGCTGTCAGCCGGTGACAACTTGGTTTTCTCAAAATGGCGCAGCCGGCAAGAAGAAGGGTAAACACTGTCGGCATTGAAGTGGTGCGTGGGGCTGTGCATGCCCACTCAGCTCAAGTTTTATTACCTGCCATCATCAGGGACACATACGGCATTGCCAACGAAGAGCTGTATGGTGTAGCCTTGAACGGGGCATATAGAATTTTTGTGAAATTTCTCAATGCAAGTGTATATGAGGACATAGTCGCCAGGTTCCAAGATCTTTGTGTACCAGTGAATCCTGCAGTGACGGTAAGGCTACATGATGTGTCCCGCCATTATACGTGGGTGAAGATAAAAAATGTACCCTTTGAGGCTAATGAGGCAGACCTACGTGCCGTCTTCGAGAAGTTTGGGACTGTTCATATGGCGACATTGGGGAAATGGAAGGAAGGATCATATTCTGGGATGCCTGAAGGAAGTTTTTCCTTAAAAATGACATTGAGGCATCCTATTCCTTCCTATATTTTCCTAGAAGACTTCAGGACTCAAGTAATGGTGACTTACGCAGGGCAACAACGTACCTGTCGATTATGTGGTGCTTATGATCACATTGCTGCGCAGTGTGTTAAGCAACAGGGTACACAGGCGAAGGAGCAGCATAAGGAGGCATCAGAGGACCTTGGGACGTTGGATTTGGCACGACCTGAGTCGGTTTCCTTGAACAAGGCTTGGAGTGTGGAGGTCGAGGAGGCCTTGAGGGAGGAAGAGTGTGTAACTCTTCCGAGAGAGACATGCACTGCCGGGCAGGCACCGGCGACCAAAGATGTGGTGTCTCTGGGTGAGGACAGGGCCGTGGAGGCTACCATTGATTCAGTCCTCCACGACCTGTTAGGGACCCCAGGAGAGGTCACAGTTGAGGGGCTTGTGGGTGCCCTGGATGCTGCTGGGGTTCCAGGTGGTGAGAGGGGGGGAGGCATGTCAGAGACCCAGGTTGAGGCTGGGTTGCAAATTGGCACAGTGGTGGCGGAAGTGCACGGGGATGGCTTCCAGGTGGAGGCGGGAAGAAAGGCTCGAGTGTCACGGAAGAGAGCGGCAGTACCCTCGGACGTGGACGATGTGGATGTGCTCACTCCGGCACAGCGTTTGGGCAAAAAGGTTTGGGCTGAAGTGGTGGAGCATGGACCTGGGGGGTCCAGGGGCAAGGGGCATGTGAAAGCAGATCACAGAATGGTGATTGAAGATCAAGGGCGTATAAAGGGGAAGGGGGATAAAGGTGGTGCAATACGTAAAGGAAAACCTCCATTGACAAATTCAAGAGTCTCTCTATAAATGTTAATGGTCTGAAAAATTCTAGGAAGTGTGAATGGTTTCATGAGATGCTCATTAGGTATGGTGTAGATGTAGTGTTTGTGCAAGAGCACAACCACAAGCCGGGTTGTATGTTGATGATTGAGGGGTATACTGTATATGCGGCACACTCAACGAGATTGAAAGGAGGAGTGGCTATTTTGGTGAGGGAGGCTAGCCCGTTTACTGTACATCATTGTGAGGAGGGGGGTGAGGGGAGGGTTATAAGAGTGGATGGGACATGGGGAAGAGATAAGATGTCTTTTGTGTGTGTTTATGGTCCGGCGGAGGGGGACAGTCGAGTGAAGAATGAGTTTGTACGTGAAGTGTTGGTGTATCACTTAAGGTCGCTTCCAGCATTAGCTGTGGTGGGAGGGGACTGGAATTGCGTTATACGCCGCAAGGATGTGGAACCTAGGGGAGCAGGATATTGTTCTGGCATTCTGAGGGACCTGTTAACAGGGGTGGGGTTGGTGGATGTAGAGGGGGGGGCAGCGTGGGAGGTGCAGCACACCTTTGTGAGGCAGGGGTATGCTGCACGGCTGGACAGGATATACGTGACAAGGAAAGCTGTGGTACGGAGTGTAAGGGTTTTGGATGTCTTTTTTTCTGATCATAGAGGTGTTTTGGTGGATTTGGGATGGGAGGGTCGGCCGAACAGGTATAAGAGTTATTGGAAATTGAATGTTCGGTTGCTTCAAGATGTTGAGGGGAGGGTCCTATTTGCACAATGGTGGAAAGGCTTATGGGAAGGGATGGAAGTCAATGGGGATGTGTTGAGATGGTGGGATGTGACGGCGAAGACGAGGATTCGAGAGTTCTATGTCCGACAGGGAAGGCACGAGAATCAGTTGGCTTATGGGCTTATTAGGTATCTTGAGGGGCAGTTAAGGGAGTATTATGAGAGAGGAAGGGGGGGGATGGGAGCCCCTGTGGCTGACATACAAGGAGTGAAGGAACGCCTAATGGAAGTGCAAAATGAGAGGTTTGATGCGGCAAGGGTTTTAGGGGGGTTGGAGGAGGTCATGTGGGGTGATAGACCATCGGCGTGTGTCCTGCGAGGGCAGGGGCGCCGGCGCGTTGCAATGGAAATGGTGGGTTTGAGAGTTCTTGAGGACATCGAGGGGTATAGGGAGGGACAAGACTTGGTGACAACGGAGGGGATGGGAGGGTATGTTGATTCTTGGCTTAGTGCACATATGAGGAGTGTGGGTGTGAGAGAGGGGGCTTTAAGAGAGACAGGGGGATGGGTGCAGAGTGTGCTGGACAGGGACGACAGGGAACAGTTACAGGGGCCTATTGTGGAGGACGAGGTGTGGACGGCTTTAATGAGTATGAGCAGGGGTAAGGCACCGGGGATAGATGGGCTGCCTGCGGAGTTTTACATACAGCATTGGGGAGTATTAAAAGATTTTTTGGTGCAATTATTTAATATCATAAAAGAGAGGGGTGCGTTGGGACCTTTGCAGGCGACAGCACTAGTAGTTTTGGTGCCAAAGGGTGAAAGTCAGTGCACAGTGAGAGATTACCGGATGATATCACTCATGTGTGCAGACTACAAACTTTTTGCAAAAATTTTGGGAAATCGTATAAAAAAGGTCATTGGAAAGGTAATAGTGAGGGGTCAATATGGGATTCCGGGGAGATCAATGTATGAGGGGCATGGGGTTATTAGAAGGTTTATTGAGGGTCCACAAGAGGGGGAACGTGGGGTATTGGCGTTGGATTGGAGAACGGCATATGACAGTGTCGAGAGGGAGGCTCTGTGGAGAATCATGGAGTGGCAAGGGTTCGGGGAGGACATTGTGAATTGGGCACGTACTTTATATCGGGGAGCTGGGATGTGTGTACAGATAAATGGGAGGGTGGGGTTGCATGTGAAAATGGGCAGGGGATTGAGGCAAGGTTGCCCGTTGTCACAAATATTATTTGCATGTTTACAGAATCCGTTTTATAGGGCAGTGGAAATGTGCATACAGGAGGGGGTAAGGGAGGACATACGAGGTGGGAGTCCCAGTATCATAGGTTACGTTGATGACACAACTGTCCTAGTGAGTGGGAGGGAGGGATTGGAGGGTCTGGAGAGAGTTATAGATGTTTTTGGGATGGCAACAGGTATGGCAGTGAATGTGCATAAATCAAAGCTCATGATATTGGGTGAATGGGATGGGCAGGAGGGCGGGGGTGGGGGGGTGAGGTGGAGTGTCGTGGACCGGGTGAAAATTTGTGGAGTTGTGTATATGGGTAATGCTCAGATGGCGAGGGAGAATAATTCAAAGGGTGTGGTAGATAGGGTATTGGGAAGATTGTCAGGATTGAGGCCGACACATCTTACGCTACACCAGAGGGTCATTGTGGTCAATGTGCTTTTGTACAGTAAAATATGGCATGTGGCAGCTTTGTACCCTTTGGTGTATGGGGATGTCCGGAGATTGTTGAGCAGAGTTTTCCGTTTTATCTGGGGTTCAGGATGCGATTGGTTGAAAAGAGAGGTGGTAACACTTCCGGTGGCCTTGGGAGGGCTGGGGTTAATTCATTTGGAAAGAAGGTTGAAGTGTGTATATGTGAAACATGGGTTGCTAAGGGCTCGGGGGGAAGGGAGTGGAGGGTTGGGGATGCTGCAGGGAGATCTTCGGAGATGGTGGAAGGGACAAGATTTGAGAGATGGTGAGGAGTTGTTGCGTCTATTGATGATGGTCAGAGAGCCGAGAAACATGCGGGTAGGGTCCATGGAGAGGAAGATATGGCCTAGGGTGGTAGTGGCAATGGAAGGAGTGTACCCGATGTACGCATGGGAAGACATTTGGGGCCGATTAAAAGGGTTACGCATCCGGCCACGCGTGAGGGAGGTAATGTATAGGTTTCTTCACGGAATATTGCCGTCTTGGGTTGTTTTACGAAATAGGCGAATAAGGGAGGGTGGGATGTGTCAGGTTTGTGGGGTAGATGAATCAGCTTTTCATGTAGTTTATTTTTGTGAAAGCCTAGGGATTGTGCGGGAATGGTTAGGGAAAGTAATCCGGTATGTGGGGGGGAAAGGGTTGTCGGTTTTGAGAGCTCTTAGTTTAGATGTAGGTGGGGTTGGGGTAAAGGTTCAAAGGGCAGTGGCTTACTTAATGGTTGATTTTGTGTATATATCATGGGCAATGAGAGACAAAGGGGCGGAGGAACGTAGGATGGCCATAGCAGCATCCTTTTATAGAACAAAGTGTCGCAACAGGGAAATATATGGTAGAAGGTGGGAGAGGGATTTCTCGGAGGGCTACAGGGACTTTCTTTTGAGGGATTTATGGTCTTTATAAGCGGTCAGGGGAATGAACGGGCTGGCCTTCCCAGGGGGGGGGGTGTTGCAGAGGTCGATTGTGTGAAATTGTGTGTGTGTGTGGAATTGTGTGAGGAAGGATGTTGAGGTGATATTCAATGTGGTATTCAATGTAATGTCTTGGTGTTATTGTGAACACCGATGATTATAATTTATCTAAGGATTCCTTCATGTTTTGTAAGGATGTACATAAGCATGTTAGTATATAAGCATATTTTAACCTGTAATTATACATGTCTACCTATATATGAGCAATGTAACTTGTCATAATAATGAGGTTTCATACCTGTTTTTTAACTATTGGAACGTTTTGGTATTGTATATAATGTAAGATCTTGCCTGGGGTGTTTTTGCTTATATATTGTTACAGATGTTTTTTCACATTTTCATTATATATGTTCAAGTGAATGAGTTTTTGATCTTGTGTATAGCCAGGTGAAACTGGTCAGTTTTTCACTTGGGGGGGGGGGTAGGAGTGTAAGTAATCTCTGCAATAGCAGGTCATGTGATACACATGTCATATTATTTTAGATGTCTAATGTTGTCCATTCTCTGTAGGATGTGATGTATAGATTATCTCCGACAGTGTAAATAATCTGTCTGCTGGAGGGAATAATGTGTAAATTTATTTATTATTGTGGTAGGTTTATGTGTGTAGCGTGTTTTTAGGGTGATATATTATAAGATGCTAATTACTATCAAGGACTGTTGGTGGTTATGAGTGGTGATGGCAGACACAGTTACTAGGCATGTGGGGGGGGGGGTTGAAGTGTGCACGATATTAATTATTACCATAGGGTATATGAGGGTAGGGTGGATTGTGTTCTATGGTGGATGTGAGCCATCAGGTTCAGACATTCCTTGTATTATAGTGTCAGCCGTTTAGCTGGCTGGATTGTGTTTATATATATATTGTCATTGAAGTTTTTAATGCTTTTACAAATGTGTATGTATAAGAGATTTGTCACTGTGTATCTAAGGTGAAAGTGGCACGTTTTCATGGGGAGTGTAAGCTTTACTGGGTGGGTTGTATATGTATGTATGTGTGTGTATGTGTATATGTATGTATATATGTATATGTATATATGTGTATATGTATATGTCGTGCCGAATAGGCAGAACTTGCGATCTTGGCTTAAATAGCAACGTTCATCTTGCCATATAGGACAAGTGAAAATTTGTGTATGCAATAATTTCGCCAAAATCATTCTGAACCTAACGAAAAAAATATATTTCACTGTGTTTCTTTGGTATTAAATTATGGTAAACAAATCTAAAATATATTTAGTTGGGTTAGGCTAAAATAAATTGTTCTTGTTATAATAAGGTTAGGTAAGTTTTCTAAGTTCCTCTTGGTGCAAAATTATAAATTTTTACATTAACATTAATGAAAAAAATATATCTTTAAACGTATAAGAGAAAATTTCAGAAAGGACTTAATTTTAAATGAGTTCTTGCTAATTGACCAGTTTTGCATATTCGGCACGACATATATATATGTATATATATATATATATATGTGTATATATGTATATGTATGTGTGTGTGTGTATATGTATATATATATATGTATATGTATGTATGACCACCTTTTCATGTGAAGCACAGTACGTACAAGCGGTGTTTGATTTGAGTGCAGCAGCCAGTTCTGTCATTATATATGTGCTTCTTCAGTACTGTGTAGTCACAGTTGATTATTGTTCACTGCCTGTATCTTGTTACATATTGATTATGTACCCATATATTTTGTACCTGAGTTTTAAATAAAATATAAAAAAAAAAAAAAATATCTGAATCAAGAAACTGAGGGTCATAGATGCAGAGAAAGAGAAACAACACTTCTTGACTGAGGGAGTATGGTAAGAAAAGTAGTGAATTTACATACTACTATGCATTAGCATGCGATAAAGAAAAAGCCTGTCGCTTAGTGATGGACATGCACGCCACGAAAAGGAAACAGAGTTAGATTCCCATTTGAGCTTGACGGAAGGGGCAAGATTTTTAAGGGCATCAAGAAAATGGAAATGACTAACTAGTGATGTGGACAAGCAGCAAAGACATCTCCATAGCGAAACCAGTCAGGGTCGCACCCCGATAACAGGAAGCAGAACAGTTTTAAAATGCTCCATATAAAGGTTAGTAAGAACAAGGAAAAGAGAGTCCATAGTAAGACCGAACGTTTGAAAATAAAATTTCTTTTGAAGGGAAAGAGTTAGAGTTCACTCAGGAAAGATGAGAGTAGACAGCCATGGGTATAGGGAGATCAGAAGGGACATTAGCGGAGAGGGAAGTGGCCAAACACGTTCACTGAAGTCTTGAGAGTGACGGAGGTGAGCAGGAGCAAAAAGAGCCAAGAAAATGAGCGAGTTTTGGCCATCCAGGAGGCATTGGATAAGAAACAGAGCCTCATAGATTCTAGGAAATGACGGAATGTAGAGGGATACCAGGCTAATGAGTTGCAAGAGTTTAAGATTTCAAGAGTGTGTAGTATATAGAAAAATATCTAGTTAGAAGAATCTTGTTAAAACTGATAGGTCTTATGATGAGCACACTGATCTGGAAGTTGGAAGACTGTCTAAACAGATTTCAGCCCTACCTCTTCCCTTAGCTGTCGAAGGCTTTTGTTTTTCGTCAGTGTGGCCCGTGCTAGCCTCTCTAATACACAAAAATATATAATTAGATGCAGTTGTATTATTACGATATTCGTGAATCATCCCTAAAGACAGACTCCAATAAATCACTCTACTGACTTGTCCAAAACTACTTTCCCTTTTCTATGGTTAATACCTGGTGACTGAAAAGTCTGGACACATAGGCGAAATTGCATTCTTGTAATAGTTATAGTTATTTTAATGAATAATGTCTTCATCATGTCTACCACTAGCGATGCAAAGTTCAGTGCGCTTTGTAAGATTCACATGAACACGATGCAGTAACTCCAGTAACCTATTTACTACTAGGTAAACAGAGACAGCAGCTATCTTAAGGAAACACATCCAAGTGTTTCCACCTGTACCAGGGATCGAACCACGGACCTCAGTATGTGAGATGAGTGCGCTACCAATCGAGTTACGGGTCATAATAGTCTTATTATTTAATTAAGAAGCGAGAGAGGAGACAAATATTGAGGCACAGTACCCTCCTTCATCTGTTGCCATCTTGTAAGTCTGGCAACGTACGCCTATCCGTGGCACCCTCCACCATAGGCAGCCTCTTACCACCACACACGTCTGGCACCCTCCACCATGACAGCCTGCCTTACCACCACACACGTCTGACACCCTCCACCATGACAGCCTGCCTTACCACCACCACACGTCTGGCACCCTCCACCATGACAGCCTGCCTTACCACCACACACGTCTGGCACCCTCCACCATGACAGCCTGCCTTACCACCATACACGTCTGGCACCCTCCACAATGACAGCCTGCCATACCACCACACACGTCTGGCACCCTCCACAATGACAGCCTGCCTTACCACCACACACGTCTGGCACCCTCCACAATGACAGCCTGCCATACCACCACACACGTCTGGCACCCTCCACCATGACAGCCTGCCTTACCACCACACACGTCTGGCACCCTCCACAATGACAGCCTGCCATACCACCACACACGCCTGACACCCTCCACCATGACAGCCTGCCTTACCACCACCACACGTCTGGCACCCTCCACCATGACAGCCTGCCTTATCACCACACACGTCTGGCACCCTCCACCATGACAGCCTGCCTTATCACCACACACGTCTGGCACCCTCCACCATGACAGCCTGCCTTACCACCATACACGTCTGGCACCCTCCACAATGACAGCCTGCCATACCACCACACACGTCTGGCACCCTCCACAATGACAGCCTGCCTTACCACCACACACGTCTGGCACCCTCCACAATGACATCCTGCCTTACCACCACACACGTCTGGCACCCTCCACAATGACAGCCTGCCATACCACCACACACGTCTGGCACCCTCCACAATGACAGCCTGCCTTACCACCACACACGTCTGGCACCCTCCACAATGACAGCCTGCCTTACCACCACCACACGTCTGGCACCCTCCACAATGACAGCCTGCCATACCACCACACACGTCTGGCACCCTCCACAATGACAGCCTGCCTTACCACCACCACACGTCTGGCACCCTCCACAATGACAGCCTGCCTTACCACCATACGAGACACTAATAGTCATCCAGACATTTACTCAAAGAACAGATCCATAAATATATGTGCATCATGTGCGGACTAAGTAGTGTACCAGAAGTGGACACGAGAAAGTGGCTGTTGAATATTACAAGAAAATGTATTAGGCGTAGACCTAAGGCTCATAGTATCTCCACCAGCTTCCACTTCCATTGTCTCCACCACTCTGCACACCTCTCTTCCACCCACTATTGCCACCATCCACAGCCACCTGCTCTCACTGTCCACCACCCTCTGACTCTCTCCACAAACCACACATCGTTCCAGCCGACACACGTTCCACCATCCTGTCTCGCCTTTCCACCTCACCACTGCCACGTTCCACCATCCTGTCTCGCCTCTTCCACCATCCTGTCTCGCATCTCCACCTCACCACTGCCACGTTACACCATCCTGTCTCGCCTCTCCACCTCACCATTCCCACGTTCCATCATCCTGTCTCGCCTCTCCACCTCACCATTGCCACGTTCCATCATTCTGCCTCGCCTCTCCACCTCACCACTGCCACGTTCCACCATCCTGTCTCGCATCTCCACCTCACCACTGCCACGTTCCACCATCCTGTCTCGCCTCTCCACCTCACCACTGCCACGTTCCATCATTCTGCCTCGCCTCTCCACCTCACCACTGCCACGTTCCACCATCCTGCCTCGCCTCTCCACCTCACCACTGCCACGTTCCACCATCCTGCCTCGCCTCTCCACCTCACCACTGCCGCCACCTCTGCTAGAAGCCATCACCACTACCTCCACTTCTTCCTCTGCCCCCTGTATTTTTTTTTCTTCTCGCCCTAACTACTGCCTCTACGTTCTCCTTCATCCCTTACACCACCGTTGCTGCCACCACCACCTATAGTACTGAAACACTGACCTAAAGAGTACACAAGAACAAGATAGTACTGGAAGAGAATTACCTAAAATAGTGGAACATTGATTAATAGAAGAAGCTACCGGGTAAATACGTTCACATGTGCCTAGGGTGGGTCAACAACTGCTAAGGAATACTTAAGAGAAAATCAGGATTTGTGGGTACCCTGAATGTTGATACGATACGGAGAGGATGGTATGCAGAGATGCTTGTGTAACATGTGGAGAGGTACTGAGGGAAAACAAGATTACATGTGACCTACGTTTTTCTAAGCATCATGTTTGCTGTACAAGAATAAACACTACTTCTATCAATGACATTAAACTACATTGCAAACTACATTATGTACTGCGTAAAAGAACTAATTTAAATTTGAAGAAGGCACTTCTGGATTTGCAATAAGGATATGGAGCTTAGGAGACGATTCAGGAAAATACTAAGGGAGGTACTGAGTAATGAGGACACTCGGTTTATCTTAGTCTACCTGAGATGTATATAGAACATGGGAGGAAAAAATAGTGACAGTATTCGAGAGCCACCAGACACCAGAGGTGACTCCCTCGCAACTGTGAAACATGAACCAAAAATAGCGATATTCAGAATACTAAATTTACACCAGAAGACTCGAATATGAATAGAGATCCACTAAAAAAAGTGCATATAACTGGAGTATCGAGGTGTACTAGAGGTAAAAATACTGGAAATAAAAATAGGCGCTGAAGATATCTGACCAAATAAAGAGAAAAGTTGTAAACAGTAGAGAATATATTAGTTTCATTTTTAGAAAAGATGTTTGAACAAACTGTCAAGTATAGCAGAGTGTCACTCAAGCAAACACTTTAGTTCACTTTACAAGTAGGTTGAACATACTCAATAGTGGGAATAATTGTGTGGGAGTAAGACCTGCCTAGTATGGACCAGAAGGCATACAGTACTTCACTTATTTAATGTTATTTTTCTGTGTCTACTTCATGGACTCTTAGTATGACAGAAAACTGTTGCTGGTGTTTACCAAATTTAACTCATACTTTCAGTTTTTAATATCGGTCGGGAAGGAAGCGGCAAGTTTTACCATGGTAGTGAAGACATCATCCAAAATACCTGTAGCGAGAGAAAACGAATGAACTAAGTAACTTCGAATTATATTAAGAAACTGAAGTTAAATGTTTAGAAGACGTAGGATTCAACACTGAGAATGTTTTCTTATTGGACTATAACTATGATCAACTGCGAGACTGATTTAACAGAT
>NC_091314.1:41566588-41580552 GCF_038502225.1 Cherax quadricarinatus | reverse complement strand
ACCTGTAAATATAAAAGAAACACTACCTGTTTATAAATTCAAGTCTCTTCTCAAAGATCACTTACTCACTCAAAACCAAATAAATACTGAATAACTGAACCTTATAAATTGTATATCCTATATGTTACTCACAATTATATCACACAAATGTTAAACCTAGGACCCAATCTAACTTTGTTATTTTTTTAAATACACTACCTAACAGAATACTCCATTCTACTGAATGTACAGCAATGCATGCAACCATATGACCTGTCTTTGTAATACTCATTTGTGCTTTATTGTTATCTGTTTACAATAATGTCTTATCACTGATTTCATCATTGCTTAGTTGATCTTAAGTTAATTTTAAGCCAGCCCGTAATGCTATGCATATAAGTGGCTTTGGCATGCTGCTCTTACCTGTATTTTTTTTTGTACCTCTGTATGTATGCTAAAATTTCTAAATAAATAAATAAATAAATGTTAAAAAAAAAAAAAATTTTAATACTTCTGGGTGTCAGGAACGGATTAATTGTATTTACATTATTTCTTATGGGGAAAATTGATTCATAAATCGTAAATTTCGTTTGTAGTAAGATTAGATTTTGCCACCGAAGTGGCTAGTTTATTGTGCACCCCATATCCATCCTGTGGACGGTAGCGCGAGAGCATATGGATACACAAAAGGCCTAGGAACTAGGCCCCAAAGGGTTAACAGGAATACATATGGATTTATATCTACATATCTATAGTTCACTTATCTGTTACAAGCAAATTTAGGAAATTTGCTTAGTATATCTGGTATCTTATTTTCATTAATAAGATATCTTGACATGTCACATAGGTTATTATACTGTCTGTCTCTGTATTCCTCAATAAGTGGACAATTAAGCACATAGTGTTCAAGAGAGTGACCATATGCCTGATCACATAATTTACATTTAGTTTGATCATCATCTGTGTCTCCCAAACTGCCAGAAGTACTTGTAACCAAGCCTAAGCCTGGCCACTACAACATTAGTCAGTCTGTTCACATTGCAAGTTGCTCCATAAACATACTTATCTACGTTCATGTTATCATAGTGGGTTATAGATCTACTCAGGCTTCTAACTGCATTCCTATAACAATCATTTTCATTATTTACTTCTCTCCTAATATTATTCCTAATGCTAGACACAGTTATACCAAAGTTATATTCTACATTCTCCTTCTCGATACTCTTCTTGGCTAACATATCAACTTTATCATGAAGGAGTAATCCAATGTGTGATGGGATCCATAGCAATTGTACATTAATTCCTTTGTCCCTAATTTTTGAGTATCTATACCTGGCTTCCCCAATGAGCATGTTGTTGGAGTCATTATATGAGTCAAGAGCCTTCAGTGATGACATAGAATCAGTAATGATGATAGAGTCAAGCTCAGTGTCATAGGTTAACTTTAGCGCCATTAGGATTGCAAACAATTCAGTTTGCAGTGTAGACGCCCAGTTGTTAATTCTTATGCCTAACTCAACAAATTTATTATCGTTCTTAACTAGGGAGGTGGCAACAAGAGCAGATGCAGCCCTGCCAGAAGACTCCTGTTTAGATCCATCAGTGTATATAACTTGTGATAACTTGTTACTACCAGCTAGGTGAGAAATTTCTTCTTGAGCAGTTGCTCTAACAAGAGATTTAAGGAAGGGATTACTAGCAATGAGCTTCTTGGGAGGGACTTGTAGGTATGTGATATTAAATGAACACATCTTCCATGGAGGGGTGAAATGCTCTTGTTGCCTACAGTGATACAGTTCATGCAGGTTATAAAACTTAATGCAATTGCACGTTTTCACAATCCATTTAGATCTGTGTGTATTTACCTCTAGACACTTGGTAAGATTCACTGTGACAGTGTCTGGTTCGTTTCTCAACATTCTAATACCGAGTTTGTAGTAACGGCTCCAGGAACGGATTAATTACGAACAACGAGGGACCACTGTATTAGATAAATGGGTACCTGGGTGTTACTCGACTGGTGTGGGTCGCATCCTGGGACACTGACCTAATTTGCCCGACATGCGGAGCATAACAAGGGGCTTTCTGTATAGTAGTATGTCATTGTTGTCAGCTAGGCCTGTATACCTTGTACATGTACATGTAGTAAATAAAGATATTATTATTATTATTATGAGTGGGTGTGGGTGGGTGAGAGTTGGACCTGACTAGCTTGTGCTGCTGGGTCTGGTGCCGTGCTCCTTCCTTGAGTGGAGGTGACCAGACTGGGTGGGTCATTGGGCTATTCCTGGGGGGACACATGTACCTGCTCTGCATGGGTCAGTAGGCCTGTTGCAGTGTTCCTTCTTTCTTATGTTCTTACTATAAATGATCTACTAACTATAAATGATCCATTCTTCCATCTAATATTTGGTCATCACTTTGTCGATGATTGCTATAGCCTGTGCAAGGACTGACTGTTGCCTAGTAACAGCCTCACTCCAGAATGCTGTTAACCCTGTTTCCCAATTGTCCACTATGCATGGGTTTAAATTTTCTGGTTCTAAAATGCACCAAATTACTTTGACCAGACGTTCTGTTATCTCTGATACTCCAGTGTACCTCTATGGCTCCTGTAAATGAAATGGTCAGAGTTCTTGGCCTCCTATTTGATCGCCAGCTGTCCAGGAAACCTCATATTACCTCCCTCAAAGCAACTTGCCTTAGCTGGCTGAATCTCCTTAAAACCCTCGCTCATCTTTCGTGAGGGGGAGGGGCAGATCACCGAACTCTTCTTCAACTGCATCCAGCCCTAATTTGATCAAAACTAGACTATGGCGACCAGATATATTTTACATCCTCTCCTGCAACTCTTTCTAAACTTGATCCCATCCATAATCAGGGATTACATTTATGTCTAGGTGCTTTTCCCTTTACTATCGAAAGCCTATATGCAGAGGCGAATGTGTCATCATAGTTGCTGATTCCCTACATATGTTGTATAGCTTATCTGAGTATCATAGTACCATCCATATGTTTTATATAGACGACCCCTTGCTAGATTTAGCAGCTAGCATGTGTGACGTCATGTGATGCCGCATATGAGCATCAAGACGTGCTGTCCCTTTCTCAGTCCACAGATAGACCTACAGTCAGTTATATGCAGGCTAGGCTCCCCTCTCACACTCTGCTAATGTAAGTGTTACAACCCAACAAGTGTATTTATCTCCAACCATCATATCTATATGGAACCCTCTCAACAAATGTTCCATCCTTGAACAATTGCCGTGATGCCCATTGCCTTCATTATTTTGTCCAATCTCATGATCTTCATGATCCTTCTACATACAGGATAGTAACTGATGTTACGAGAGGTCCATTATTTGTTTTTTGGTCTTGTTTACACCATCCCATTTCTCTTTGTTTTCACTCACTCTTGACTTCTCTTCAGTTGCTGGAAATAAGTTAGACCCTTTATGGGTTATTTGGCTATCTAGAACGAAATCTTATCTTATCTTATCTCACTCTTGACTTCTCTTCAGTTGCTCCCTTTATGTTTTTATCTAGCATCTAACTTTTCTCTTCCTGGGAGGCTCCAAGAGTTCATCTGTTCTTCCCTACTGACTCGCAGCAATGGTTTTAAGCTGGAAAAATTCAGATTTAGGAAGGATATAGGAAAGCACTGGTTTGGTAATAAAGTTGTGAATGAGTGGAACAAACTCCCGAGTACCGTCATAGAAGCTAAGACGTTGTGTAGTTTTAAAAATAGGTTAGATAAATACATGAGTGGGTGTGGAAGGTGTGAGTTGGACCTGACTAGCTTGTGCTACTGGGTCAGATGCCATGCTGTTCCTTAAGTGGAGGTGAACTGACTAGGTGGGCCATTGGTCTAAGTGGGGGTTAACATGGACCTGCCCCGCATGGGCCAGTAGACCTACTGCAGTGTTCCTTCTTTCTTATGTTCTTAGTGCCGTGCACAAAAGCTCAAATACCTTCAGTTGCTTCTCGCTCCATTTTTCTCAGCCATTTCCGGTCTCATACTCATGCCATTTATTACAAAATGTGATATATATAGTATAGACATCTCCAGAAAATATTAGAAGGTTAACTTACTGATCCTGGTCTAGCATCTAGCACAGCAGTTTACAAACTACAGCCCGCCAGAGGTTTTCACGCGGTCCACCAACATCAAGTCATTTACTCTCGTTATTTGGGGACAAAATGTTAGTAAATTTGAAAAAAAAAGTTACCACACAACGCCAAATAATATTGTAGAACATTAACACGTTACCCACAAATGGCTAATCTGGCAACTTTATTGTACCCATAAATGATTATCAGTGTTGCCAGTCAAAAAAAAAAAAAAGCACTTCTTATATATTACTCAAATCTTCAATGTTAAGGCTGAGTACAAGCAACTTGACACCTAATTATAACAAATTGGTAAATGTCTGCAGTCACATTCATCATTCTCATTAATATTGTTCTGTTACTGAGTTACTTTTTTTTTTTTTCAAATAAATGAGTTTCATGTGAAGTTTCTTCTGTAAATTTTTTTTTCTTTCAAAACCTTTTATTTTGACAATCTTAAATATTAATTATTTTACTTAATACACTATACAGCCTTTTAAAATTGTAAATTTCTGAATGTGGTCTCTGTATTGTAAAGTTTGCCACCCCAGGCCTGGTCACAGACCGGGCCGCGGGGGCGTTGACCCCCGGAACTCTCTCCAGGTAAACCCCTGATCTAGCCTGTTTCTGGTTTTGTGAGTTTGTCAGAAATATTTTTTAAAGTTAACGTAAATTTTTAATAATTCTTTAGAATTGCAACTGATAGGATACTAACGAAATAAAAATTGAGATATTTATTGACAAAGTTGTCTAGGTGGACAAAACCAAAGTAAATGAATTTGAAATAATTTAGGTTATAAGCTCTTGTAGTGCAAAGTTAAATTGTACATATGCTATTATAGTACTGAAGGCACATTTCATATCAGAGTGACTTAAGTACCGTCCAGGACACTATCAACTATAAAATTAATATTAGCATATGTGTGTGTGTGTGTGTGCGAGAATGTGTATGGAGTTTACCTGGAGAAAGTTCCGGGGGTTAACGCCCCCGCGGCCCGGTCTGTGACCAGGCCTCCTGGTGGATCAGAGCCTGATCAACCAGGTTGTTACTGCTGGCTCTACGCAAACCAACGTACGAGCCACAGCCCGGCTGGTCAGGAACCGACTTTAGGTGCTTGTCCAGTGCCAGCTTGAAGACTGCCAGGGGTCTGTTGGTAATCCCCCTTATGTATGCTGGGAGGCAGTTGAACAGTCTCGGGCCCCTGACACTTATTGTATGGTCTCTTAACGTGCTAGTGACACCCCTGCTTTTCATTGGGGGGATGTTGCATCGTCTGCCAAGTCTTTTGCTTTCGTAATGAGTGATTTTCGTGTGCAAGTTCGGTACTAATCCCTCTAGGATTTTCCAGGTGTATATAATCATGTATCTCTCCCGCCTGCATTCCAGGGAATACAGGTTTAGGAACCTCAAGCGCTCCCAGTAATTGAGGTGTTTTATCTCCGTTATGCGCGCGTCGTGAAAGTTCTATGTACATTTTCTAGGTCAGCAATTTCACCTGCCTTGAAAGGTGCTGTTAGTGTGCAGCAATATTCCAGCCTAGAGAGAACAAGTGACCTGAAGAGTGTCATCATGGGCTTGGCATCCCTAGTTTTGAAGGTTCTCATTATCCATCCTGTCATTTTTCTAGCAGATGTGATCAATACAATGTTATGGTCCTTGAAGGTGAGATCCTCTGACATGATCACTCCCAGGTCTTTGACGTTGGTGTTTCGCTCTATTTTGTGGCCAGAATTTGTTTTGTACTCTGATGAAGATTTAATTTCCTCGTGTTTACCATTTCTGAGTAATTAAAATTTCTCATCGTTGAACTTCATATTGTTTTCTGCAGCCCACTGAAAGATTCGGTTGATGTCTGCCTGGAGCCTTGCAGTGTCTGCAATGGAAGACACTGTCATGCAGATTCGGGTGTCATCTGCAAAGGAAGACACGGTGCTGTGGCTGACATCCTTGTCTATGTCGGATATGAGGATGAGGAACAAGATGGGAGCGAGTACTGTGCCTTGTGGAACAGAGCTTTTCAACGTAGCTGCCTCGGACTTTACTCTGTTGACGACTACTCTATGTGCTCAAAGTTGTTCATTATGTCTCAAAACTAGACTCAACTTAGACTTAAACAGTGACTGACGAAACGTTACCAAATAATCTATCTTCTTGACCAACAACGCAATCAAAACAGCTTTCTTGAACAATATGACGAACGATTTGCTAAACAATAATAATGTACAAAGCAGCAGCACAGAGTCAGGAACAAGGAGACAAAATAACAACCCTAACTAACGGGGACCATCAGCAGATCCTCCATGAAAGTTATAAAACTCCCTTAATACTGAATCCAAGTTCAGAATAACCGAACCCCGACTACGACAGTATGTAATGCCACACAAAATAGGTCAGAAGCTTTAGCTTGGGACCTGCGTTGACTGAGAGTGCCGGCACGACACACAACCTCAGGAAAACGTCAAAAATCACTAAGTTTAAACAACACTTGGTGAACAGTTACACAGAGATACAAGATGTACATTTCAACTTACCAACGAAATCGTCTAAATAACAGAGTCTAAATAACAAAGAGAGACAAGAGGGATGCTTCCCAGATCAGGAGCAGATAGTGGTGCTTCTCTAGCGATGACCAGTTATGGAGAGAGATTTCTCGACTACAGGCCTCACATCAGGTGATATGTGACTCGCCCGTGGTACTGCAGAGATGCCAGCAGGTAAACAAGCGAGCTGATAGTTAGCTAAGCAGTTTACCAATGTGGACAGCCAACCACAACTCTGGAACATTTACACATGAAGTGTAAATGTTACATCCTACCTACTGACATAGCTAAGTCAAATAATATAAAGCAAGATATTTTCATTTCAGCCATTAATGAAAGTATCACAATATGAAATTATATAAAAGATAATATATGTCAAATATGGAACATATACACTGTGTCCCTTACAGGTGGCATAACACCACTGAAAGTTCTGAATCCTCTGATGGTGTCAGGTTTGCAGTAGTTTCCCTGGACACCATTGTGCGAGGGCATTTATTAAACTTGGCTAGCATTTTTACAGAAGAATTGTATGCAGTTCTTATTGCAGTTATTTGTATTGCATCTAAGCCTAGCTCAACGTTTGTAGTCTCAAACTCTTTTAGTGCTTTGCAAGCTATTAAAAAACTTAATTCACCTCATCCCCTAGTTCTTCATATACAACTTTGGTTGCAACACAATTCTAGCAAAACAAAGAAATCGTTTTCTGCTGGGTCCCTAGTCATGTTGATGTTCAGAGCAATGAGCAGGCAGACTCTGTTATGAGGTCAGCAGTACATGACCTCCCAGTTTCACATAGAGGTATTCCATACTCAGACTGTTTTGCTATAATCTCTAACAGCCTTCACAACTGTTGTCAACACCATAGGTCCTATATGACTTACAACAAATTATATTCCATAAAACCAAGTTTAGGTTTTTTGCCATTGATGCCGAGGTTGAGAGATTACGCTCTACTGTCTTTGCGTTGGGCACACCCATCTTACTCATAGGTATTTCGTGGCGAGGTGCCCTGATAACTGTCAAGTTCCAATTTCAGTTTGCCAAATTCTGTTGACTTGTCTTTCAACAAACACCCAGAATTTACCTCCAACATTGTCACCGTTCTAACACTCTTACTTTATCTACCCTCCTTACTGACGGCTCCACCTTTGACTCAGACTCTCTCTTTGACTTTTTGACAGTGATTTATTATACAAACTTTGATAATACTTCCTTTAGCACTCCTCACAGCCGTTTATAACTTTACCTCTATTATCCTCTCCACCCATGCTACTCTCTGCTCCAGCAACCCCGTGCACTGCAGCTTGAATAACCACTTTGGTTATAATAATCTAATGTCTTCTGTGAATATCACTTTCTTCCCTTTCAGTCATACTGCTTGGCCTTTAGCATCATCTTCCATATGTGTCGATGTAGTTGTTTGTGTCTGTTTCAGTCTTTGATGTTGTCATTTCATACTATCCTTTCATATCCTTGCACAATCATTCCTTGCTATTTTGTTTGCCTCTCTATTCTCTACCATCCTCTGTGTTTTGTACTTTTCCGTACACTTTCCTTCGTCCTCTAAGCAGCTCTGAATCAATGTTTATCTCTATCTTGACTTCTCACACCTCCTGTTAGTTACAAACTTCTTGTTGCTTCCAGACATTATCTGGCGAAGTCCTCCATCTCATGGGTTGTCTGTTCACTCAGTTCCTTGTCCCACTGGATTCCATTTAGAAACTCGCTCATCCTAGCATAGTCCTCTTTTCTACAACCTGGCTTATTGTTCGTGCATCTTCTTTTCTCCACTCCCACCTCTAGCTTGTATTCAAAGTGGAGTGATGTGTAGTGGTAGCTCCTAGTGGTAGCCAATATTATATTTCATCTGTGTCAGATTCACTGAAGGTGATAACCAGGTCAAATAAAGCTTGTTTGTTCCCTACCCTCACTCTTGTGGCTTCTCTGACCTGTTGACTCGTGAAATTTTTCATTGCTGCCTCCATCAATTTTACTCTCCATGTTTCTGGCCCTCCATGTGGGTCCAGTTCATAGGTGATTGAAGTCACCTGTGATCACTAACCTTGACTGATCTTACTTGCTCACTTTTTCTACAATTTATATTGTGGTTATGTTGTTCTCTTCATACTCCTGCCTCAGTCTTCTGTTCTTCGGGGGTTATAAACCACTGCTACTGTTACCTTGGCTCCCTCAGACATTATTTCTCCTACAATAGAGTCTTAGAACTTATCAGAGTCTATGTTATCTATCTCCTTAAGAGACAACTGATTCTTTAATAATAGTGCCACCACCTCCTCCTCAGATCTGTCTTTATTTTCTGGTTTATTCATCTGAGAATGACACGTTGGTTAACATCCCAAAATGCTTAATCTCCGTGACAGCTATAATATCTGGATGCACCTCTGCTACTGTCTCCTTTGGTTTACCACTTTAGTGGTAAGTGGTATAGTGTGTATACGACACTCTGATTCTATAATAATTCATGTTATCCTGGGACTTCTGGTGTTAAGACTGACTTCTAGAGGGAACGTGAGTGGGAGAGAAGATTAGTGAAGGTAGCAAGAGAGGGAGAGGGATAAAAAAATATTATCATTAGAGCTAGTGTGAAGAGGGAGAGGAGGAAATGAGGGAATACCAGTGAGAGTGGGAATAGGAGACAAAAAAGAGAAAGTAGCTGGACCATTAGTGTTATTTAGATTAAAGAGGGTAGAGAACAGGGGGAAAAGGTGATTACTGGCTTCTACACCTGCTTGCTGGCTGCTAGTTCTTGACTCCCTGTGTGTCCTACCTCCAGCACCTCCACCCCTGCTGTACTCATCTAACTCACCTAATTGTGGTTGCAGGGGTCGAGACTCAGCTCCTGGCTCTGCCTCTTCACTGGTGGCTACTAGGTCCTCTGTCCCCCTGCTCCATGAGCTCTATCATACCTCGTCTTAAAACTTGTATGGTTCCTGCCTCCACTACATCATTTGCCAGACTATTTCACTTCCTAACAACTCTATGACTGAAGAAATACTTCCTAACATCTCTTTGACTCATCTGAGTCTTCAATTTCCAATTGTGACCATTTGTGTCTGTGTATCCTCTCTGGAACAGCCTGTCTCTGTCCACTTTATCTATTCCTCGCATCACTTTGTATGTCGTTATAATGTCTTCCCTAACCCTCCTATCCTCCAGTGTCGTCAGGCCGATTTCCCTTAACTTTTCTTCATAGGACATTCCCCTTAGCTCTGGAACTAGCGTTATTGCAAACCTTTGCTGTTTCTCTAATTTCTTGACATGCTTAACCAGGTGTGGTACTCCAGTATGGGCCTGACGTACACGGTGCATAGAGTCTTGAACGGTTCTTTACTGAGGTATCGGAACGCTATTCTCAGGTTTGCCAGGCGCCTAAATGCCGCAGCAGTTGTCTGGTTGATTTGTGCTTCCGGAGACATGCTCGGTATTATACTCACCCCAAGATCTTTCTCCTTGAGTGAGGTTTGCAGTCTTTGGCCAGCTAGCCTATACTCTGTTTGCAGTCTTCTTTGCCCTTCCCCGATTTTCATGACTTTGCATCTGGCAGGGCTGAATTCGAGGAGCCAGTTAGTGGACCACGTGTTCAGCCTGTCCATGTCTTTTTGTAGTCCTGCCTAATCTTCATCTGATTTAATTCTCCTCATTAATTTCACATCATCTGCGAACAGGGACACCTCTGAGTCTATCGCTTTCATCACGTCATTCACATATACCAAACTA
This sequence comes from Cherax quadricarinatus, assembly GCF_038502225.1. Taxonomy (NCBI): domain Eukaryota; kingdom Metazoa; phylum Arthropoda; class Malacostraca; order Decapoda; family Parastacidae; genus Cherax; species Cherax quadricarinatus. Next base: position 41,570,181 of record NC_091314.1, on the reverse strand, counting down.
GCATTGGTCCTAGGACTGACCCCTGTGGGACCCTGTTCGTCACATGTGCCCACTGCAATACCTCATCACGTATCATGATCCCTGCAGTGCCCTTCCTGTTATGCGGGTGTGCGTGTGCTTGCGTGCGTGCATGTGTGTGTGTGTGTGTGTACTCACCTATTTGTACTCACCTATTTGTGGTTGCAGGGGTCGAGTCACAGCTCTTGGCCCCGCCTCTTCACCGGTTGCTACTAGGCCCTCTCTCTCCCCGCTCCATGAGCTTTATCAAACCTCGTCTTAAAACTGTGTATGGTTCCTGCCTCCACTACGTCATTTTCTAGGCTATTCCACTGCCTTACAACTCTATGACTGAAGAAATACTTCCTACTATCTCTCTGACTCATTTGTGTCTTCAACTTCCAATTGTGGCCTCTTGTTTCTGTGTCCCCTCCCTGGAACATCCTGTCTTTGTCCACCTTGTCTATTCCACACAGTATTTTATATGTCGTTATCATGTCTCCCCTGACCCTCCTGTCCTCCAGTGTCGTCAGGCCGATTTCCCTTAATCTTTCTTCATAGGACATTCCCCTTAGCTCTGGAACTAACCTTGTCGCAAACCTTTGTACTTTCTCTAGTTTCTTGACGTGCTTTATCAAGTGCGGGTTCCAAACAGGTGCTGCATACTCCAGTATGGGCCTGACATACACGGTGTACAGTGTCTTGAATGATTCCTTACTAAGGTATCGGAATGCTGTTCTCAGGTTTGCCAGGCGCCCATATGCTGCAGCAGTTATCTGATTGATGTGTGCTTCCGGAGACATGCTCGGTGTTATACTCACCCCAAGATCTTTCTCCTTGAGTGAGGTTTGCAGTCTTTGGCCACCTAGCCTATACTCTGTCTGTGGTCTTCTGTGCCCTTCCCCTATCTTCATGACTTTGCATTTGGCAGGATTAAATTCGAGAAGCCATTTGCTGGACCAGGTGTCCAGTCTGTCCAGGTCTCTTTGAAGTCCTGCTTGGTCCTCATCAGATTTAATTCTCCTCATTAACTTCACATCATCTGCAAACAGGGACACTTCTGATTCTAACCCTTCCGTCATGTCATTCACATATACCAAAAATAGCACTGGTCCTAGGACCGACCCCTGTGGGACCCCGCTCGTCACAGGTGCCCACTGTGATACATCATTACGTACCATGACTCGTTGTTGCCTCCCTGTCAGGTATTCTCTGATCCATTGCAGTGCCCTTCCTGTTATATGCGCCTGATGCTCTAGCTTCTGCACTAATCTCTTGTGAGGAACTGTGTCAAAGGCCTTCTTGCAGTCCAAGAAGATGCAATCAACCCACCCCTCTCTCTCGTGTCTTACTTCTGTTATTTTATCATAAAACTCCAGAAGGTTTGTGACACAGGATTTGCCTTCCGTGAATCCGTGCTGGTTGGCATTTATACTCTTGTTCCGTTCCAGGTGCTTCACCACTCTCCTCCTGATAATCTTCTCCATAATTTTGCATACTATACACGTCAATGACACAGGTCTATAGTTTAGTGCCTCTTTTCTGTCTCCTTTTTTAAAAATGGGAACTACATTTGCCGTCTTCCATACCTCAGGTAGTTGCCCAGTTTCCAGGGATGTGTTGAAGATTGTGGTAAGTGGCACGCACAACATATCTGCTCCCTCTCTAAGGACCCACGGGGATAGGTTGTCCGGTCCCATTGCCTTTGAGGTATCGATGTCCCTTAGCAGTTTCTTCACCTCCTCCTCATCTGTATGTATGTCGTCCAACACTTGTTGGTGTATTCCTTGCTGGTGTCCCCATCTGGTCTGTCCCCCCAGAGTCCTTCCTGTCTCTACTGTAAATACTTCCTTAAATCTCGTGTTGAGCTCCTCACATACCTCTTGATCGTTTCTTGTGAGTTCTCCACCTTCTTTCCTCAGCCTTATCACCTGGTCCTTGACTGTTGTCTTCCTCCTAATGTGGTTATACAGCAGTTTCGGGTCAGATTTGACTTTCGATGCTATGTCGTTTTCATACTGTCGCTGGGCCTCCCTCCTTATCTGTGCATACTTGTTTCTGGCTCTTCTACTAATCTCCTTGTTTTCCTGGGTCCTATGCCTCCTGTACCTTTTCCATTCTCTGTTGCACTTAGTTTTTGCCTCCCTACACCTTCGGGTAAACCAAGGACTCGTTTTGGTCTTCCTATTATTTCTGTTTCCCTTGGGAACAAAACTTTCCTCTGCCTCCTTGCACTTTGTTGCCACATATTCCATCATCTCGTTTACTGATTTTCCTACCATTTCTCTGTCCCACTGAACCTCCTGCAGGAAGTTTCTCATACCTGTGTAGTCCCCCCTTTTATAGTTTGGCCTGTCCCCTTCAGTTCCTGTTACCTTCTCCACTTGTAACTCTACTATATAGTCAAAACTCAGAACCACATGATCGCTAGCTCCAAGGGGCCTCTCGTAAGTGATGTCCTCAATGTCTGAACTGCTCAGGGTGAACACAAGATCCAGTCTTGCTGGCTCATCCTCCCCTCTCTCTCTGGTTGTGTCCCTGACATGTTGATGCATGAGGTTTTCAAGTACCACATCCATCATCTTGGCTCTCCATGTTTCGGGACCCCCATGTGGCTCCAGGTTTTCCCAGTCGATCTCCCTGTGGTTGAAATCGCCCATTACCAGTAACTTTGCTCTGCTCGAGTGAGCTCTTCTTGCCACCTCAGCCAGTGTGTCCACCATCACCCTGTTGTTTTCTTCGTACTCCTCTCTTGGCCTCCTGCAGTTCTGTGGTGGGTTATACATCACTCCAATGACTACTTTATGTTCTCCGGACTGAATTGTACCTACAATGTAGTCTCTTTCTCCAATCATGTCCATGCCTTCCATTTCCTCAAATCCCCATCGGTGTTTTATGAGCAGTGCAACCCCTCCTCCCCCTCTACTCCTTCTATCTTTCCTCAGGATCTGATATCCTGTTGGGAAGATTGTGTCTGTTATTGTCTCAGCGAGTTTTGTTTCTGTGACTGCTATGATGTCTGGGGATTTTTCACTGATTCTTTCGTTCCACTCATGTTTATTCATTATTCCATCCACGTTTGTGTACCAAACCTTTAGTTTCTTTTCTATCATTGTGGTCATGCAAGAATATTGGGGTTGGGGGAGCGAGAGCCTTGGTGGGGGCCTATATGGGGCTGTGGTGTAGGTGGGGTTTGTGTTGATGGGGGTGGGGTCAGAATGCCCATAAGGGACAGCTGTTGGGGTGAGGTTTGTGATATGGGGGTTGGTGGCAGAGGGAACAGTGAGTGGGTTGTAGTATAGGTTGCTCAGTTGCGTTGGGAATGTCGCGGGTGGAGTCTTTTGGTGGGAGATTCTGTGGGGTGTGTTTGCCCTTCCTCCTGTGTCTGGGTCCTGCTCATTTTCATTGCTTCTCGTTCCTCCTTGCGTCTCTGTACCCTCTCTTTCAGTGTAGTCCTTTCTTCTTGTGTTCTGTCGCGGTCAAGGTATACTCTCTGGTACCCCTCTTTGTCCCTCAGTCTTGCTTTCTCTTGCAGAATCCTAGTTCGAACTGATTCTTCCTTGAAAGTTACTCTGACAGGCCGTATCCTTCCACTC
>NC_091314.1:41541588-41564088 GCF_038502225.1 Cherax quadricarinatus | reverse complement strand
TATATATATATATATATATATATATATATATATATACATATATATCCCCTTTCTGGCTAGCTTGTTCACGCTGTGTGCTACATCACAGCTTGTCGTTGGCCACCCTCTCTTAATTCTATTTGGTCTTTTCTCTTTAGTCACTCGCTTTGTACTTTGTATATGTGTAACATTGTGGCATATGTGTGTGTGTGTGTGTGTGTGTGTGTGTGTGTGTGTGTGTGTGTGTGTGTGTGTGTGTGTGTGTGTGTGTGTATGTGTGTGTGCACTCACCTATTTGTGGCTGCAGGGGTTGATTCACAGCCCCTCCTCTTCGCTGGTTTCTACTATGACGACTTTCTCCCTGCTATAAAAGCCTTATCGTACCTCATCTTACAATTATCTATGGATCCTACGTCCACTACATCGCTCTTCAGATTTTTCCACTGAAGAAGTACTTTCTAATATCCCTATAACTATTCTGATCTATTAACTTCCAGTTGTGTCCCCTTGTTCCTGTGTTCCATCTCTGAAACATTCTGGTCCTGTCCACGTTGTCAATTCCTCTCAGTATTTTATTCGTAGTTATCATGTCCCCCCTATCCCTCCTGTCTTAACCTCTCCTCGTAGGGTGTAGGTGTGGGTGCTGCTGTGTATATGCTAACCTAATTGTGGTTGCAGAAGTCGATTCATAGCACCTGGCCCCACCCCTTCACTGGCCGCCACTAGGTTCACTCTCTTCCTGCTCCATGAGCTTTACCATACCTCTTCTTAAAGCTATGTATTGTATCTACTTTCACTACCTCACTTTCCAGACTATTCCACTTCCTGACAACTCTATGGCCGAAACAATACTTCTTAACATCCCTGTGATTCATCTGAGTCTTCAGCTTCTAATTGTGACCCCTTGATGCTGTGTCCCATCTTTGGAGCATCCTGTCTCTGTCCACCTTGTCGATTCCTTTCAGTATTTTATATGTCATTATCATGTGTCCTCTATCCTTCCTGTCCTCCAGTGTCGTCAGGTCGATTTTCCTTTACCTCTCCATGTAGGACATGCCCCTTGGCTCTGGGGCTAGTCTCGATGCAAACCTTTGTACTTTCTCTAATTTCCTGATGTGCTGGGCAGGTGTGGGTTCTAAACTGGTGCTTCATATTCCAATATGAGCCTGACTTACAAGGTGTACAGAGTCCTGAACGATTTCTTACTGAGTTGTTGGAATGCTACTCTTGGGCTTGGTAGTCGCCCATATGCTGCAGCAGTTATTTGGTTGATGTGTGCCTCAGGAGATGTGCTGGGTATTATACTCACCCTCACTCTCTCTCTCTTAAGATCCTTTTCCTTGAGTGAACTTTGTAGCCTCTGGCCCCCTAGACTGTAGTCAGCGGTCTTCTTTGCCCTTCCCCGATTTTCATGACTTTGCACTTGGTGGGGTTGAACTCCAGGAGCCAGTTACTGAACCAAGTCTGCAGCCTGTCCAAATCCCTTTGTAGTCTTGCCTTATTCTCCTCCAATTGAAATCTCCTCGTTAATTTCACATCGTCTGCAAACGGACACTTCTGAGTGTATTCCTCCATGTCATTTGTACATACAGCACTGATCCTAGGAGTGACCCCTGTGGAACCCTGCTCGTCACAGACATCCACTCTGACATCTCGTCATGTACCATGACTAGCTGATGTCTTCCCATCAGTTATTCTCTGATCCATTGCAGTGCCTTCTCTGTTATACCTACCTGGTCCTCCAGCTTTTGCACTAATCTCTTGTGTGGAACTGTGCCAAAAGCCTTATTACAGTCCAAGAAAGTGCAACCTACCCACCCCTCTCTTTCTTGTCTTACTGCTGTCACCTTGTCATAGAACTCCAATAGGTTTTTGACATGGGATTTCCCATCCCTGAATCCTATCCTGTCCTTCAGTACAGGATAGGCCAGAGCAGGCAGGGAGGACAGGCCATGCCAGGCCAGACAGGCAGGACAGGTCATGCCAGACTAGGCAGGCTCATTCCTTTTTAGGTACTCCACCACTCTTGATAATCTTCTTCATGAATACTATACATGTCAGTGATTCTGGTCTGTAGTTTAATGCTGCATGTCTCTCATTTTTTAAAAAAACTGGGACTACATTTGCTATCTTGCATACCTCAGGTAGCCGCCCAGTTTCGATAGATGTGTTGAAGATTGTTGTTAGTGGTACACAGAGTGCCTCTGCTCCTTCTTTCAGGATCCACAGAGAGATGTTATCTGGCCCCATCACCTCTGAGGCAACTAGTTCGCTTAGCAGCTTCCTCAAATTCTCCTTGGTTGTATGCAACAGCCTGGTTGATCAGACTCTGATCCGTCACGAGGCCTGGTCTCAGACTGAGCCACGGAGGCATTGACCCCCGAATCCCTCTCCAGGAATACTCCACATATGTATTGTGTCCAGCAGTTGATGTACCCCACCACTCTGTCTTTCTGGAGTCCTTTCTATCTTCACTGCAAATACTTCTTTAAATCTCAAGTTGAGCTCCTCACATACTTCTCCATCATTTCTTGTAATTCCCCTCCTTCCTCATGCCTGTATAGTCCCCTCTTTTGTAGTTTGGCTTCATTTGTCCTGCCCTTCCTGTTTCCCTCTCCACTTGTAACTATACTATATATTCTGAGCTCAGAACCATGTGATCACTAGCTCCAAGGGGCCTTTCATATGTGATGTCCTCAATATCTGCACTACTGAAGGTGAATACTAGGTCCAATCTTGCTAGTTCGTCCTCTCTCTTCGGTAGCGTCCCTAACATGTTAACGTGTGTATATGCATGTGTATATGTTTGTGAGTGTTTGCATATTTGTTTGCTAATGTGTGTGGATGTGTGTGTGTTTGTGTGTGTGTACTCACATATTTGTGGTTGCAGGGGTCGATTCATAGCTCCTGGCCCTGCTTCTTCACTGATTGCTACTAGGTCCTCTCTCCCTGTTCCATGATCTTTATCAAACCTCGTCTTAACACTATGTATGGATCCTGCCTCCACTACATCACTTGCCAGACTGTTCCACTTCCTGACAACTCTGTGACTAAAGAAATTCTCTGTAACATCCCTCTGACTCATCTGAATCTTCAACTTTCAATTGTGCCCCCTTGTTTGTGTCCCATCTCTAGAACATCCTGTCTCTGTCCACCATGCCAATTCCTCACAGTATTCTGTATGTCGTTATCATGTCTCCCCTAACCCTCCTGTCCTCCAGTGTCGTCAGGCCGATTTCCCTTAACCTTTCTTCATAGAACTTAGCTCTGGAACCAGTCTTGTTTCAAACTGGTGCTTCATACTCTAGTATGGGCCTGACGTACATGGTGTGCAGAGTCTTGAACGATTCCTTACTGAGATATCAGAATGCTATTCTCTGGTTTGCCTGAGAGAGTGTGTGTGTGTGTGTGTGTGTGTGTGTGTGTGTGTGTGTGTGTGTGTGTGTGTGTGTGTGTGTGTGTGTTTTGTAGACAGCCTGTACTGTCTGCCAGCTGAGTTCATATTTCGTGCCATGCTCGTGCTGCCACCTGTAGGCCTCTCAGTGGGCATGCCACTTGAAACGGCATCGCCCTGCCTCTCTCTTACTCAGCGCCAATCCTTCACACAGACAACAAGGCCTATTCCTCTCTCCCTCGCTGGCATGGCCACCTCCAGGCCATGGGCACAAACACACTGCCCGTGTACTCTGGAATAAAGAAAGAAGCCTCTGTATCCTTATTATTACTCCCCGCTGCCAAGAACATGACAATTAACCTTTTGTAAACATTGGTGGAAGTGGTAGTCACAGCAGTTGGTTTGCCTGGAGAGAGGAAGGAAGAGGAATGAAATTGTTCTCACTTCATCACCCTATTCAAGAAGCATCCATCTCTCAATGAGTTATCAGGATGTTGTGTCTGCAAGGCTTAGCATCCAGACACAGGTTAAAGCAGGATTCAGGCCATAATTTGTCAAATTTCTTCGAGAAATATAAGTGGCATCACCTGGTACTTCACAGCACCCCAAACTGTTTCTCAAGTCACGTGTTCAGCGTCACCTGTATGTTGCTGCTTTTGTTTTTCAGCTCAGCACGGCTATTTCAGTAAACAGGGGAGAGTTTGTGGTGATTTCTGTGCCCAGTGCAGTAGAATCTGCACTATTTTCCATGCGTGTATGGGTGAGGAAGGTAAGTGCACGGTTCTGGCTCCAGCGTACGCCACTCAGCCACGCTTCCCCTACTGTACGCCACCACTGCCCACTTCATCTCTGCTGTGTTGTCTGTGAATTTTCGTTTGAATTCTTCACCAGAACTGTGTATCCGAGTGCCATGTGGCTCACAAAGCCACGTGGATCAAGAAGCAACGTGGATCTACAAACCATGTGGGCTAAGCCAGATCACAAGCTATGCTGTGATCTGCTGCCCGACTTCACGACATCACCCACAATGTGCCTGACATCACCTCACAATGTCACCCCAATGACATCCCTCATGACGTCACTTTAGGGCATCACCTTGAGATGTCTGCTGACATCACCATGCTGCTGACGTCACCTCATGACATCACCCCATGGCGTCACGCCTGACATCACATGGTGTCACATCGAGTGTTCTAGTGTCACAGAAAGCAAATTATTTCAGTATTGTCGAGAAGATTAAGAGAAGATATAGATCACGTGTTAATTCCTCTCAGTGTTCTCACATGTTCGTGTATAGCTTAGTGTCGATTTTTGCACAGAAAAGTGTCATGTAACTGCATGTGCAGTAGGTGTGTGCAAGTATTCCATGTGTCCTGATGTAAGGTCTGCACCCAGACCACTGTTTAGCACCTCGTTACCCGGTGTGATCCGCACAGTGACAGCTGACATTAGTCAGTTCAAGCATCAGTTATGAGCATCTGAGCCCATTGTACAGAAAGCTTTTATTGTTCACCACTTGTGTTGCCCTGCAGAATTGTACCCACTATGATTCCCATCGAGATTTGTTTCACTTCACCTCCTGACCTTCAGAGCAGTTATATGTAGAGCACCAGTCTGAGAATGCTTAGACTAACCTCTGCTATAACTCCAACTGCCAAGAGAATGACACTCAAGACACAGTTAGACCCTGTTGGCAGGTGCTGTGTCAGCCTTGTGTCACAGCTTCAGTGAACAGCCTGCAAAAGTGATTTTTTTTGGCAGTTCTCATTTTTTTCTCGGTTAGTGGACATTCACATTTTCTCAGCATTTCGATTTTCACCAGGGCACTAGCAGGACGATGGCAGTGTGGATGTGCGTGTAGCAGCAGACGACGGTGTGGACGTGCGTGTAGCAGTGACTGGCTAGTGAGCTGCAGCCCCGAGTGGTTCGGTGATTGGTCAGTGCGGCAACCAATCAGATGACAGCAAGGAAATGAGTGAGCTACTCAAGTCCCAATATGACTCAGTTTTTAACAAGCTGCTAACCAGACTGAGAGTCGAAGATCAAAATGAATTTTATGAGAGAGCCACAGAATTTGGTTAACACAAGCCTATCTGATGTTATCCTGACACCAAATGACTTTGAACAGGCGATAAATGACATGCCCATGCACTCTGCCCCAGGGCCAGACTCATTGAACTCCGTGTTCATCAAGAACTGCAAGAAGCCCCTATCATGAGCTTTTACCATCCTATGGAGAGGGAGCATGGACACGGGGGTCGTCCCACAGTTACTAAAAACAACAGACATAGCCCCACTCCACAAAGGGGGCAGTAAAGCAATAGCAAAGAACTACAGACCGATAGCACTAACATCCCATATCACAAAAATCTTTGAAAGGGTCCTAAGAAGCAAGATTGCCGTCCATCTAGATACCCATCAATTACAAAACCCAGGGCAACATGGGTTTAGAGTAGGTCGCTCCTGTCTGTCTCAGCTACTGGATCACTACGACAAGGCCATAGATGCACTAGAAGACAAAAGGAATACAGATGTAATATATACAGACTTAGCAAAAGCCTTCGACAAGTGTGACCATGGTGTAATAGTGCACAAAATGCATGCTAAAGGAATAACAGGAAAAGTTGGTAGATGGATCTATAATTTCCTCACAAACAGAACACAAAGAGTAGTAATCAACAGAGTAAAGTCTGAGGCAGCTACAGTGAAAAGCTCTGTTCCACAAGGCACAGTACTTGCTCCCATCTTGCTTCTCATCCTCATATCTGACATAGACAAGGATGTCAGCCACAGCACCATGTCTTCCTTTGCAGATGACACCCGAATCTGCATGACAGTGTCTTCCATTGCAGACACTGCAAGGCTCCAGGCAGACATCAACCAAATCTTTCGATGGGCTGCAGAAAACAATATGAAGTTCAACGATGAGAAATTTCAATTACTCTGATATGGTAAACACGAGGAAATTAAATCTTCATCAGAGTACAAAACAAATTCCTTCCACAAAATAGAGCGAAAAACCAACGTCAAAGACCTAGAAGTGATCATGTCAGAGGATCTCACTTTCAAGGACCATAACATTGTATCAATCGTATCTGCTAGAAAAATGACAGGATAGATAATGAGAACCTTTAAAACTAGGGATGCTAAGCCCATGATGACACTCTTCAGGTTGCTTGTTCTATCTAGGCTGGAATATTGCTGCACACTAACAGCACCTTTCAAGGCAGGTGAAATTGCTGACCTAGAAAATGTACAGAGAACCTTCACGGCACGCATAACGGAGATAAAATGCCTAAATCACTGGGAGTGCTTGAATTTCCTGAACCTCTACTCCCTGGAATGCTGGCAGGAGAGATGCATGATTATATACACCTGGAAAATCCTAGAGGGACTAGTACCAAACTTGCACACGAAAATCACTCGCAACAAAAGCAAAAGACTTGGCAGACGATGCAACATCCCCCCAATAAAAAGCAGGGGTGTCATTAGCACGCTAAGAGACAATACAATAAGTCTCAGTAGTAGTACCAGTTCCTAGTAACCAGTTACCAGTAACCAGTGTACCAGTAGATGACTCACTACCAACCGTCTGTGTGAATCATTGACTGTATTCATATTGCTGCTGACCATAGCAGGATTTCAAACACCCTCACCCATAGGCACTATGAGTCAGTCAAGATAGGGAGCAGAGAGAGGCAGGTCGGCTGTTGGCGCTTCCCATACTTCCCGATATATATTATACGTACTACCAGCCTATGTGAGTATTCTTACCCCATCCACGTATCGAAAAACCCACATGACAAATGGTGGCAGTGGTGGGATTTCCCTAACTTTTTCTATCCAAGGTAGAGACTTCACTGCTTCCTTCCTTGTTGTCAACCAGATTACTTTCCCTGGTGACCTTCTACTGGGATTTGCTTCCATGCGAGACTTACGCATTGTGCTCGACCCTTATCGATGGCATGCCCAAATTGATGACTTGATCGTACCATTTTGGGGTTATCAGCTTGGATCCGAGATCTGCCACACTGCCGCAGAGTACGACATTCGAATTAAGTCCTTACAGTCCAGTGCATTTTCCAGTAGCGTACCCAAGCGGTCAGGCACTGATGATCCTGTCACTCCTGTCTGTGTTCCTGTAACTTCAGACTTGCAAGATAGTGTCCAGTTACCTCAAGTGTTCGAGGATGCTCTGACTACCTTGAGTGCTGAGCCTATCCCTGCAATGTCTGCTAGTTAAAGTAGTAGTTTCTCCACAGGGGATGCCTTGTTGGAAAATAATTACTTGCAACTAGTAATGCCATCTCTTGTTGATGTCACATGCCGTCTGCAGAAAGACGTTTCTGTCGCAGCTAGTGCCCTCACTAGAGTGTCTGTTGTTGTTCCTAGTGTTCCAGATGGTGATAACGTCCTAGTTGACAGTGATTCCTGCAAAGTAAAAAGTCTATTTGTTGAACCATCCTTACATGTTGTAAGAGATAGTAAGATCCATTTCTTCCTAGCTAACACTTCTGGTCACAGTGTTCGTCTCAGAGCAAATACCAATCTTGTTGACCTTGTTCAATATCCTTACCCTGTTCAGGTAGAGGATGAGTTGTCACCTGACCAGTGGGTCGGGGCTATTTCTACCGGGGAGACCTCATCCACTTCACTGGATCAATCTGCTCCACCAGTTGAGGAGAAAGACATAGCTCCCACTGACTTCCCAGATGAAGTCAAGCATTTGTTGACTCTGTTGAACAAACGTCGTAAAGCAATTGCCTTACCAGGTGAGAAGATGGGTATAGCGAACTTATTGTCCCATTGTATTCCACTTGAACCTGGTACTAGACCTATCTATATACCTGCGTACAGAATGTCTCATTCACAAGTTGCTGTCACAGAAGAATTGATCAATCAAATGCTTGATGATGGAGTTATTGCACCTAGCAATTCACCTTGGAATGCGCCCTTGATCCTAGTACCTAAGAAGGATGGTACTTGGCGCCCAGTGATTGACTTTAGGAAGTTAAATGCGAAAACTATTCCAGATCGCTTTCCACTCCCTGTACTGGGTGATCTTTTACGTAACATTGGAGATAACAAAGTCTTTTCAACCCTGGATTTGTTACAAGGGTTTTGGCAAGTCCCTCTTCACGAGGACAGCCAAGAGCTAACTGCATTCTCCACTCCTACAGGTCATTATCACTTCCTCCGTATGGCGTTTGGATTACGATCCTCCCCTATCACGTTCTCAAGGCTCATGACTAATATTTTTAGAGGTCTCATAGGTAATGCACTTACGGTGTACTTAGATGACGTAATCGTCATGTCTAAAGACGTGGATACACACTTGAAAAGACTTGATGTAGTACTTGGTAAGCTTGAAGAAGCCAATTTAAAGATCAAACTGTCTAAATGTCAATTTTTCAGATCAGAAATTAAGTTTCTTGGTCACGTAGTCACTCCTAGAGGGGTTACGGCTGACCAAAGTAAAGTAACTGCAGTACTAAATTTTCCAACTCCCAAAACTGCTGATGCCGTAAGATCCTTTGTGAGCTTAGCAGGTTTTTATAGATCTTTCATTGCCAATTTTTCTTCCATAGCTGCTCCTCTGAGTTGCTTAAGAAAGATGCTCCTTTTGTTTGGACCTTCCGTCAAGAAAGAGCATTCCAAACTTTAAAAGAAAAGCTAACATTTGCTCCAATTTTGAAATTTCCAGATTTTTCTAAGTCCTTCTATCTGACAACTGATGCTAGTTCTATTGGCATAGGTGCCGTACTAGCTCAGAAGACTGATGGCAAGTACAACGCAGTTCCATTTGCTAGCCGAGTCCTTACGAAGGCTGAACGTAACTATACAGTAACTGAGCAAGAAGCTTTAGCAATAGTATGGTCTGTAAAGCACTTCCGAGACATTATTTATCAGTACTCTGTTCATGTCTTGACAGACCACGCTCCACTGATACCTTTATTCCAGAACAAACAACCTACTGGAAGGTTAGCCAGATGGACCTTGACTATCCAAGAGTTCAATCTGACCTTTGAACACTTACCTGGCAAGTCAAATGTAGTCGCAGATGCCTTATCACTACATGTTAGTATAGTAACTGCAGATCCTCCATTTAGTGCTGAAGATGTAAAGAATGCTCAATGAACAGATCCCATGTGGTCTGGTGTGATTCGATTCCTGCTCCAGGAAGATCTTATTCTGACTGTGAAGCCACCAGCACCCATCAGTGACTTTGTCATGAACCAAGAATTACTGTATCGAGCAGCCGAGTTGGGTACTCCTAGCAGAAGAGTTTACCAGTTAGTAATTCCACAGTCACTAGTGAATGTAGCCTTACAGCTAGTTCACGATGTACCAGGAGTTGCACACCCTGGTATGGATCGTTCAGTAAAACAAGCCAGATTGAAATACTTTTGGCCTCGAATGGCAACTGATATTTCTGAGTATGTTAAGAAATGTAGTGTCTGCATGCAACATAAAGGTAATGCTAATGGTCCTAATCCAATCCAAGTGTATCCAACCACTAGCGAACCTTGGGAAAGAGTTGCGCTAGATTTGTTAACTAATTTCCAATGTTCCCTCCAGGGCAACAAACATCTGTGTGTTATGGTAGATCATTTCACCAGATATTGTGAGTTAGTTCCTATTGCAGATAAGACTGCCGAGACAGTAGCTAAAGCGTTTAAAGAATGCATTATCTGCAGGCATACCACCCCTAAGTCCCTAGTAACAGATAATGGAGGTGAATTCTGTAATGAGATTCTTGAAAATTTGTGCACCTTGTACAAGATCTCTAAATCCACCATTGTTCCTCATCATCCTGCCAGCAATGGGTTAGCGGAACGAACCAATAAGAAAGTACTTGATGTCTTGAGAGCCACTCTCAATCCCAACAGTGAAACTTGGGATCAAGTTATACCTGATGTGCAGTGTGCTATAAATTCTGCTTACAATGTTTCTATAGGTGACACTCCACATTATGCATTGTACGGTGTAGATAAACGTTTGCCTTATGAGTTGTTATATTCTAATCCGAAACCAAATTACAATCCTGATGATTTCATAGCAACTCGTACCAGCTTAGCTCAAAGTGTTTTTAGAAGAATCCCTGAAACACTTCATAAATCAACAGCAGAATTTACAAGAGTCGCAAACACTCGAGCAAAGCCATCCAAAATCAAAGTAGGTTCGAGAGTTATGCTGACTAACTTTAACAAAACGTCTGCAATGCCTAAGCTTGATCAAAAGTTTGTTGGTCCTTATCAAGTAGTTGAACATATCACTGGCAATAAGTATAAGGTTAGAGAAATTAGTACTGGTCAGTATAAAGAATCGCATTTAGATCATATGAAGTTAGTATGTGATGATAATGATGTTCCAACCCAGACTAATGTGACAGACTCTGACAGTCCTCCTGATCCTGTACTCTCTACCTCTGATACTCAGTCAGACAATCAACCTGAATGTCGTTATTCCCTACGTACACGACAGGTATTGAGAAATCCTCAAGTATCATTTGTTACTTCCAATTCAGATTTGCCTCAAATACAGCATGAGTTAGCCAGTGCAACAGAGTTTGATCCTCCCAGAGATGACACCCATTCTGCATATATCAATCTCACCCTAGCAGAGTTGGGGTTAAATGTAAATAACCTGTATAGATGAATAATTACAGTATCAACTTATCAGTATTCAAGAATTTTTTTTTTGTGTGTTCACGTTCTCTCCGAATTCTGAGAATTAACAGTCTAGATTTGAGTGCACCGAATCTGTCTTTCTGTTAAACACTTCTTTCTTTGTATATATTCCTTCCCCAGAATCCATAGATCACATGAATACAGATCGATCGATCAAATTTTTTTTTTATCACCTCTATTGTGTAATCCAAATGTTGTTTCATTCAATGAGTTGTGCTATATTATACCTTGTATTGTGTTACAGTTTCATTACGGTTTCAGTTACGTAAGCTTCCATTCCAATATTCTACTTATGTATGTTATAATGTTCAATTGTTGTGTACTTTGACATTGTATAGAATCAGCCCAAGCCGTACACCTGCCGTCTCTAGTTTGTATTAGTTGTATGTCAGGATGACATACGTTAGCGTCGCCGTAGTAGTAGTAGTAGTACCAGTTCCTAGTAACCAGTTACCAGTAACCAGTGTACCAGTAGATGACTCACTACCAACCGTCTGTGTGAATCATTGACTGTATTCATATTGCTGCTGACCATAGCAGGATTTCAAACACCCTCACCCATAGGCACTATGAGTCAGTCAAGATAGGGAGCAGAGAGAGGCAGGTCGGCTGTTGGCGCTTCCCATACTTCCCGATATATATTATACGTACTACCAGCCTACGTGAGTATTCTTACCCCATCCACATATCGAAAAACCCACATGACATAAGTGTCAGGGGCCCGAGACTGTTCAACTGCCTCCCAGCATACATAAGGGGGATTACCAATAGACCCCTGGGTGTCTTCAAGCAGGCACTGGACAAACACCTAAAGTCGGGTTGTGGCTCATACATTGGATTGCGTTAAGCCAGCAGTAACAGCCTGGTTGATCAGGTTCTGATCCACCAGGAGGCCTGGTCACAGACCAGGCCACGGGGGCGTTGACCCTTGGAGCTCTCTCCAGGTAAACTCCAGGTAAACTCGAGTATCTCGACATCCCCACTCTGTGTACTGCGACCCAAGATATTTCTTGGGTTATCCTGAATGATCCAGCGCTTAGAGGAAAACTTGTTTGCTGTCACTTCGAGCCCCATCCCTTCAAGTGGGTAAGGCAGTGACCAGCATGCTTGTTCTGTCTCTCCCCCCACCACCCCAACCTCATCCTTCCCTACCCCACCCCACCCAATACCCAAGCCAATACACTGGCCTATCCACATAACACTCTCCTCACACTGCTATCCTTCTAACTTTCCTGTCTTCTTATTTTTCGGCAACTTCGCCTTTGGCGGCTTAAAACAAGGCATTTTGACCATCCGGTAGCCCGTGTGTTTTTTTTTTTAAAATCAGGCCAGTCTTTGCCTTGGGCCCTGTCTCCCCTCACTACCTCGAGGGCTAGGCTATCTTACCTGGAGTTTACCTAGAGAGAGTTCTGGGGGTCAATGCCCCCATGGCCCAGTCTGTGACCAGGCCTCCTCTTAGGGGCTGTCCTTCATAAGTCAGCCAAAATAGGCATTAGGATGCAAAGTACACACAGGCAACTGCTTTCTTTTCAGCATATTATCTGAGTCAGCTTCAAATTAGCTGGGCAAAATGCCCAATATAAGAGTGAGACTTCAGGTCACTGGTGACCCAAAACCAAGAAAGGAAATTTTAGACTGCATTCGTAGCAAGGCTACCATCGCACCTGTGGATATATTCGCCACCCATTCTGATGCAGTACTACTGCTCTCCTCGGAAGAGGAGCTACTCCACCTACTAAAGAGACATTATAGACAAACTCTCCAATGAGGGCATATACCCCCATCTCATCTGAGAATTTCCAGGCTCAGCACTCTGTGTTTGTTGCACGCATCAACAGCATCATGAGTGAATACACTGATGTTGAACTCGTAGAAGGAATCAACCAAGACAACTCCGAATTCAAGGTTCTCAAGGCTTACAAGTTTGCCAAGAACTCTGCCAACCAACAATCGCTGAAACTCATCCTTGAGACACCTAAGGAAGCCAAATTCATCTGCGACTATGGCCTGAAATGTTTCAGCACCAAATGCACACCAGACCAAGTCAGCATGGAGAGGTTTGTCTCCATCACCCAATGCTTCAGATGCTATCACTTCAGTCATAGCACAAACAAGTGCACCAATGAGAAACCTGTATGCAGTATCTACGCAGGTGACCATGAATACAGGGACTACCCCAACAGAAACAAGCCCAAGTGCACCCTCTGTGGTAGGAAACACCATGCTGTCTCGCCCAGCTACCCTGTCAGGAAGACCAAAGTCCGAAAAGTCCTTGAAAACAGGAAACTGGCCAATGCCAAACAAAAGGCTGCACAGTCTCCTCCTTCTATGTCACATGAATCTTTCCCCCCACCTATCGAACTCTGGCAATGCTCCTACTGCCACTGCTTCACAACACAATGCTTGGAACCCCACCCCTACCCCACTCCTGGCCCCCACCAATCCCAAGGGTTTCCCTCCTACCCCATCCCTTCCAGGCTCATCCAAGAAGGGATAATGAAGAGCACTGCATACTTCATGCTGGCCAAAGAGTGGTCCAAGGGTGATGACCACCTCTGCTGCACCATCCTCAATGAGTTGTTTGTAGCAAATGGCACTTCAGCCATAATCATCCCCGACTCAGTGCACCCATTCATGAGCCCCTCTACTCAAACTCCCGCACTCGACCAACCAACCACCAGCAGGGAAGCCACAATTCCTGCAACTGCATCACTAACTGACTCACAACCTGTCATGTGGGTTTCGATAACGTGGATGGGGTAAAAATACTCACGTAGGCTGGTAGTACATATAATATATAATGGAAAGTATGGGAAAGCACCAACAGCCAACCTGCCTCTCTCTGCTCCTTCTCTTCGATTGACTCACCAGTGCCTAGCAGGTAAGACATTCAAAATATGCCATGGTCAGCAGCAATGTGAATAACAGTCAGTGATTCACGCAGATGGTTGGTAGTGAGTCATCTACTGGTACACTGGTAATTGGTTACTAGGAACTGGTACTACTACTGAGAGCTCAGCGACGCTAACGTATGTCGTCCCGACATACAGCTACTACAAACTAGAGACGGCAGGTGTACGGCTTGGGCTGATTCTATACAACAACAATTGAACATTATAACATACATAAGTAGAATATTGGAATAGAAGCTTATGTAATTGAAACTGTAATAAAACTGTAACACATTACAAGGTATGATATAGCACAACTCATCGAATGAAACTCAGCATTGAGATTACACAATGGAAGTGATAAAAAAAATTTGATCGATTGATCTATATTCATGTGATCTACGGATTCTGAGGAAGGAATATATACAAGGAAAGAAGTGTTTAACAGAAAGACAGATTCGGTGCACTCAAATCTAGACTGTTAACTCTCAGAATTCGGAGAGAACGTGAACACAAAAAAAAAAATTCTTGAATACTGATAAGTTGATACTGTAATTATTCATCCATACAGGTTATTTACATTTAACCCCAACTCTGCTAGGGTGAGATTGATATATGCAGAATGGGTGTCATCTCTGGGAGGATCAAACTCTGTTGCACTGGCTAACTCATGCTGTATTTCAGGAAAATCTGAATTGGTAGTTACAAATGATACTTGAGGATTTCTCAATACCTGTTGTGTATTTAGGGAATAACGACATTCAGGTTGATCGTCTGACTGAGTATCAGAGGTAGAGAGTACAGGATCAGGAGGACTGTCAGAGTCTGTCACATTAGTTTGAGAAGGAACATCATTATCATCACATACTAACTTCATATGATCTAAATGCGATTCCTTATACTGACCAGTACTAATTTCTCTAACCTTATACTTATTGCCAGTGATATGTTCAACTACTCGATAAGGACCAACAAACTTTTGATCAAGCTTTGGCATTGCAGACGTTTTGTTAAAGTTAGTCAGCATAACTCTTGAACCTTTGATTTTGGATGGCTTTGCTCGAGTGTTTGCGACTCTTGTAAATTCTGCTGTTGATTTATGAAGTGTTTCACGGATTCTTCTAAAAACACTTTGAGCTAAGCTGGTACGAGTTGCTATGAAATTATCAGGGTTGTAATTTGGTTTCAAATTAGAATATAGCAACTCATAAGGCAAACGTTTATCTACACAATACAATGCATAATGTGGAGTGTCACCTATAGAAACATTGTAAGCAGAATTTATAGCACACTGCACATCAGGTATAACTTGATCCCAAGTTTCACTGTTGGGATTGATAGTGGCTCTCAAGACATCAAGTACTTTCTTATTGATACATTCCGCTAACCCATTGCTGGCAGGATGATGAGGAACAATGGTGGATTTAGAGATCTTGTACAAGGTACACAAATTTTCAAGAATCTCATTACAGAATTCACCACCATTATCTGTTACTTGGGACTTAAGGGTGGTATGCCTGCAGATAATGCATTCTTTAAATGCTTTAGCTACTGTCTTTGCAGTCATATCTGCAATAGGAAGTAACTCTGGTGAAATGGTCTACCATAACACACAGATGTTTGTTGCCCTGGAGGGAACATTAGAAATTAGTTAACAGATCTAGCGCAACTCTTTCCCACAGTTCGCTAGTAGTTGGATACACTTGGATTGGATTAGGACCATTAGCATTACCTTTATGTTGCATGCAAACACTACATTTCTTAACATACCCAGAAATGTCAGTTGTCATACGAGGCCAAAAGTATTTCAATCTGGCTTGTTTTACTGAACGATCCATACCAGGGTGTGCAACATCTGGTGATCGTGATCTAGCTGTAAGGCTACATTCACTAGTGGCTGTGGAATTACTAACTGGTATACTCTTCTGCTAGAAGTACCCAACTCGGCTGTTCGATACAGTAATTCTTGGTTCATGACAAAGTCACTGATGGGTGCTGGTGGCTTCACAGTCAGAATAAGATCTTCTTGGAGCAGGAATCGAATCACACCAGACCACATGGGATCTGTTCGTTGAGCATTCTTTACATCTTCGGCAGTAAATGGAGGGTCTGCAGTTACTAAACTAACATGTCGCGATAAGGCATCTGCGACTACATTTGACTTGCCAGGTAAGTGTTCAAAGGTGGGATTGAACTCTTGGATAATCAAGGTCCATCTGGCTAACCTTCCAGTAAGTTGTTTGTTCTGGAATAAAGGTATCACTGGAGCATGGTCTGTCAAGACATGACCGAATTTGTTCCCGTAAGGAATATTGTGAAGTAGATTAGTCCATTTCAGACCTCCAAACATACATGTACAAACGCACTTATATAAATACACTTACATAATTGGTCACATTAGGAGGTGATCGTTAAGCGGGGCTCCACTCTATTGTTAAAGCTTCTTGCTCAGTTACTATATAATTACGTTCAGTCTTCGTAAGGACTCAGCTAGCAAATGCAACTGCGTTGTACTTGCTGTCAGTCTTCTGAGCTAGTACTGCACCTATGCCAATAGAACTAGCATCGGTTGTCAGATAGAAGGTCTTAGAAAAATCTGGAAATTTCAAAATTGGTGCAGATGTTAGCTTTTCTTTTAGAGTTTGGAATACTCTTTCTTGATGGAAGGTCCAAACAAAGGGAGCATCTTTCTTAAGCAACTCAGTTAGAGGAGCAGCTATGGAAGAAAAATTGGCAATGAAAGATCGGACCTGACCAACACACAAAGATATGTGGGTACACAACTCTTGAGAAATCCAGGGGGCCCAACAGTGGGGTGGTCATCCTAGTGAAGCATGGGCATGAATTTTGCAATATACATGTCGACAGGGACAACGTCCTAGCAATCGAAGTGCCAACATCACACAGGCGACTCCTAGTAGGGGCAGGGTACTTCCCTCCCAGACAACCGTATATTGAATCTATTCCCTTACACCGACTACTCAATAGAAATATTCCTACTGTCTTAGCAGGGTACTTCAATGCCCACCACCCCACTCTCTTCAACTCTGGTGCTGCCCACCCCCAAGGTGACCACAAGGGGAAACAATTATTCCACATAATGACCACGAGAGACCTTATATTTCAAGGCCCATTCTTCAAGTCTTTTGTGGGCCACCACCCAGGTACCCCAGATGTAGTACCAACAGAGACTGCGACTTGTTCCACTGCAGTCTCTCCCCAGGTGGCAACGTCGGGTCAGATCACATCCCCGTGGTAATCAAGCTCCAGTCCACTCAATTATAAACACCAACCCTCCCCAAACTCGACTTGAAGACGTTAGGATTTGACCCCTTCAGGGTCTTCTTAGAAAATGACCAAACTATTTCTCTCGAAGACCATCCCTCCATTGCATAGATGGGGCAGTTAACTCCCTCCATGTCAGAATCAATGAGGCCACACAAGCTTGCTGTGCACTAACAACATCCAAGATCTACCAACAATACAAACCAACCAGGGAAATCAAGGACAGAATAAACATCTACCAATCTGAGTGCAGCAGACACTTCCTCACAGGGCAACCCACTCGGGAAGTTCTCCAAAGAATGAGAAGAGAGCTACTTGCCCTAATAACCCAACACAAAAGAGATCTTTGGGATTATCTGGTGTGCCAAGTAAACCAGTATAAATGCCACCCAGACCAATTCTGGAACAAGATCTGCAGACTCCTAGGGGCCAACCACACTCCCACTCAACACCTCTCTCACTCCTTCACTGACAAAGACTGTGAGGAAGTGACTACCCTGCTCGATGACCCACAAGACCAAGCCAAGCTGATGGGAGAAGTATGGGAGAACATTCTCTCACACAAAGACAACAGAAGATTTAACAATAATCACTACCAGTGGGTCAACCAATGGCGTGACAAGAACCTGGAAGACTTCCATCCTATGCCATCAATTGACACATCTTCTCTCGAAAACGAACAGCCTCTTACCAGACCAATTATGCTCAGGGAAGTGTCCCAAGTCATTGAGTGACTGAGAAACACAGCTCCTGGCCCATCAGGCATAACAGCTAAACAACTAAAGTACCTTTCCCGCAACTGCAAGACGTCACTGGTGAATATCTACAATGCCATTTTGGCATCTGGTCACTTCCCAGTGGCGTTAAAGATGGCTAGGATGATCATCACCAAACCCAACAAGGACAACCGCAACCCAGAGAACTACAGGCCCATCTCCCTACTCAAAGTCACAGGCAAAGTCTTTGAAATAATAATCTCAGAGGCTAAATTACTACATGGAGTTCAACCACCTATTCTCTGAAAGGCAGTTTGGCTTCAGGTCCTGCCGCAGCACACAACATGCAATAAATATCATCTTTGATGCTATGGCCAGCCTGAAGAAGCAAGGGAACCTGGCCCTGATTGCCACCAGGGACATACACAAGGCCTTTGACAGCCTGTGGCACGATGGTCTCATTTTCAAACTCGTAGAGCTCCCTGATCAGAACTGGACCTTTCTCAGGCTCATCTACAACTTCTTAACAGGAAGAAGAATCATCCCCACCTTCCACAGTGTGGAAACAACTTCACGCCGACGGCAGGAGTACCCCAAGGCTCTTGCCTCAGCCCTATACTCAACATATATTTCAATGACCTCCCCCAACTTGAACACAATGATACCATCATCACCCAATTTGCAGACGATGTTATCCACGTAGTCTCCTCTACCCTCACAGCTGGTGCAAATAGGCATAGGAGAGCAATAGAGAAAATGAACGAATAACTAAGGAGAACAGCCAGGTGGGAGAAGAAATTGAGAATCACAACCAACCAAAAGTCCTCATGAGCACCATTGGATGCTTACCATCATGCATAGAAGATAAAGGGGGCATTTTCATCAGAGGCATCCGAATTGCTATTAAGAATCCAAACAAGATACTACGATACAAGATCAACAGATTACTCAACTCTACATCCCACATAACCAAAAAAGTAAACCTAGCAAAAGCCCACCTTGGCCAACTTTATCGATTCAAAGCAGCCCCTTCCCACATCAAACTACACCTGTACAAGATGATCAGACCTCTGCTAGAATGCCCTTGTGTACCCATGTCTCTGACAACCAAAACCAACATGCTAAAACTCCAAAGAGTCCAAAACAGAGCCCTCCATTTTATCACTGGCACCAGACTAAGAGACGGAATCAGGACCGAAGACCTACACATACAACAGAGAATCACTGCAGTCAATGTCAGGCTAGACAAACTAATGAAGAGACAACTATATGACAACTATATGACAGAGAGAATCCCCCTCAACCATCGAACATGACCGACTACACCATTAGCACCCCTTCTCACAGATCCCAAAGAATGACCCTCCAAAGAGTTCGATGCTTCATCCACAAGGAGAACTTCCCTCATCCAAAAATCTTAAGCGACCTCCCCAAAGAAGAATGGATACCACCAGAACCATTCTACATCCAGTAACATGGACTAATGCTCCATATTTCTGGATGACCCACTGCTATCAACCAACACCTCACAACTAACCTTGTAACACCTACAATTATCCTCTAGCAGGACACCACCTCAGTCACTGCCTAGCTAGCCAACTCCAGGTGAGTAACCAACCTCCATCAAATGACCTGCAACTACCACCTGCAGCTGCGGCCTTACGACCAACCTCTTGCTAACAACAACAAAAAAAAGCCAATTGCAAACAGTATGCATCCTTCCAATTCAGTGGCACACTGGTATACAGACAATATAGCAGTGTGCAATTGATGGGCAAGAGGTATACCTATCTCATGAAGTTAACCTCTCTATGAATTACTCAACATACACATACTTAAATTGTACAAAAGTGGATAGGCCACTTACCTTTAACACCCCACCTACCCCTCCACCCTTACAAACCTTTCCAACATTTCATTCTTACCCATCCTTCTTCCTTCCCCATCTTACCAAAGCTCTAGTCAGAACCTCGTTACCTGCACAAAGTTGATGTTAAGTAAAAGGACACAAGTGCAACTAATGTGACATTTTATTGTGGCAACGTTTCGCTCTCCAGGAGCTTTATCAAGCCATTACAAACAATACATGGACACAGAGGGCATATAAAGGCTCAGAGTGAGGTGCAATACAAGTGAGGTACCATTTCGATGTTCACTAGTGGTGGTGGTAGTAGTAGTAGTAGTAGTGACAAAAGTAATACAATATGGTAGATCAATTAATTCGTACATGAGTAAAAGGATATAAAAGCTATAACTTGGGTAACATAAAAATAGTTTGGACAAATATAGAGTGGTAAGAGGCAGCTTGTTTCAGTGTTCACTCTCTGTAATGTGCTTTGTGTAGTATAACAGGAGAGACTATGTGATGGCAGGGTTTACTGTTTTCAGGAGGATTCTTGCTAAGACTTCGGAGATGGTGAAGCTGCCGTTGTTTTGTTTAATTGTATTCGAAACAGCGATCAGTGCTGATTCGAGGCACTTGCGCCTGCGGAAATTAGTTTCTTTGATCACTAATTGGGCGTATCTGAATTTCATGAGATGATTGGTGGAATTTCGGTGTTGTACACAGGCGTTGTTCAAGTTATCGCTCCTACATGCGTAAATGTGTTCATTGAGGCGGGTGTCGAGGTTTCTTGCTGTTTCACCTACGTAAATCTTGTCACAGCCTCCACAGGGTATAGTGTAAACTCCTGCATTGACTGGTTCGTGGTGCTTGGATTTTGTCCTGGTTAGATCCTTTATTGAAGTGCTACAAGCGATGGCGACTCTGGTGTTAGCTTGTGAAAGTACTTTTGAGATGTTCAGTGCAACCTGGCTGTTGGGAAGAATTATAACTTTGTTGGGAGTGGTGTTGATGCGTGAAGAATTAATGATCTGAAGAGCTCTTTTCTTGCAGTCTTTGATGAAAAAAGAAGGAAAATGTAACTCTGTATATGTTTGGTGAATGTATGTACATTCCTCGTCAAGAAACTCAGGACTACAAATTCGGTATGCTCTTAGGAAAAACCCGATGATGATGCCTCTTTTGGTCTTGGTATCTTGACTGGACTAGAAGTGTGTGAGATCATTTTTATTGGTGGGTTTCCGATAAACTTGAAATCTTAGGTTGTTGTCTACTTTATGAATGAGGACGTCGAGGAAAGGTAGCTTGTCATTGGACTCTTCTTCTAGTGTAAACTGGATCGCCGGTTCAACTGCGTTGAGCCTTGCCTGAAGATTCCGTACATCAAAACGTTTGGGAGTTATTACAAGGACGTCGTCCACGTAACGTAACCAAGTGACGCTTGAAGGGATGATGTTGGCGAAGTGTTCGGACTCTAGGTGTTCCATGTATAAGTTGGCTAGGACGGCACTTATTGGGGACCCCATTCCCATGCCGTAGGTTTGTTTGTAGAGCTTGTTATTGAAAGAAAAACAGTTGAAATTAACACATGTACGAATTAATTGCTCTACCATATTGTATTACTTTTGTCACTACTACTACTACTACTACCACCACCACTAGTGAACATCGAAATGGTACCTCACTTATATTGCACCTCACTCTGAGCCTTTATATGCCCTCTGTGTCCATGTATTGTTTGTAATGGCTTGATATTTTTCCTGGAGAGTGAAACGTTGCCACAATAAAATGTCACATTAGTTGCACTTGTGTCCTTTTACTTTACATATTGTCGGTAATTCTACCAACTTTATTACAAAGTTGATGTTACTTTGCTAGGCTGCTCACTCCAATACGATGTATGATGTTACAACTCCCAAATGTTTCTCCGAGTCATCTCTGCCACGACTCATTCCACACTCGCCAGCAGTGACAGCCCCAGTGACAGTACCAGTAGAGAAATGTCCCAAGTCGCTTGCCAGAAGTAGTCCTGCCCAGTTGCTGAGTACTGATGATGCCTCACTCGAGGGCACCAGCAGGTTGTGTCCCAGGTTGAGTGAACCCAGCAGCGACTCCTACAATGACTGTTTCACTGTTCCAGAGGAGACTGTATCCTGTTACATAACAGCTCAGCTGCAGTGATGTCTAATGTGTTGCAGTATCTGTCCAGATGCAGGAAGGAGTGCAGTGATGCCCATCGATGATCATTGCCTTGGACCACAATGTTTAGCACACTCCATCTTTTTTTTTTCTCCCTGTAGGAAGTTCTTTTTTCCATGTCTATATATATAGCATGATGTTTTTTATTTTGTGTTCTGTGCTCTGTTCCTGCGAGAGAGAGATTGCTTTTTTTTTTTTCTGCCAGCCATGGTCGAGGACAATCATGGTGGTGCGTGGCTGAGTGAATGTAGACAGTCTATATTGTCTACATAGACAGCCTATGCTGTCTGCCAGCTGAATTCACATTTTGTGCCATACTCCTGCTGTCGCCTGTAGGTCTTTCAATGGGCATGCCACTTGAAATGGCATCACCCTGCCTTTCTCTCACTCGGAGCCAATCCTTCACACAGTCAGCAAGGCCTACTCTCTCCCTTGCTGGCATGGCCCCTCCGAGCCATGGGCACAAACACACTGCCTGTGTACCCAGATATCACAAAGAAGC